>NC_134708.1:123899522-124239522 GCF_043290135.1 Rhipicephalus microplus
GATAGTAAATGAAAGAGTGCACAAGGCAGATGGTGCAATCATTAAGGAACATTGTGAACTCCGCCGAGGCGAACTGGGGCCCATTGTCGCATACTATTACGTCCGGGTAACCCTCACGGGAGAACACCGAAAGCAAAAATTTACGACAGTGCGGGATGACACTTCCCCGCAGAATTGAACTTCTGGCGATTTCAAAAAGTAGTCGATGAGTGTAATGGTATATCTGCAGTCGTGCGGCGCTCTCTGCAGTGGGCCGACGATGTCAATGACCAGCTTATCTCATGAGCGTTCTGGCAAGGGTACTGGCTGGAAAGGAGTAGCAGCAGTTTTCGCACTTTTGTCAGCCATCTTACAAATTCTGCAGTTCTGGAGGGAAAGTTCGACCTGTCCATTCAGGCCTGGCCACCAGAACCTTTCTCTTAGTTGAGCTTTTGTCCGAACTATACCCGGGTGAGCTTTGTGGGCAGCAGCAATTACTTGCGGCGTGAGAGAATTTGGAACGACGATTCGTTCTCCGCGCAGGAGCAAGTTGTCAACGACCGACAATTCTTTACGCACCAAGAAGAAAGGCTGAAGTTCACTAGAGAGCGTCCTATGTGCAGGCCAAGACGTGGTCACATAAATCGCGACTTGCTCCAACTTGCAGTCTTCACGCTGGGCCTGTTGAAACTGCTCCTTGGTGAGGCAAGGTAATTCAACAAACACCACAACCTCCTCGAATGAAACATCTTCTGATGGACTTAGAACTGGAAGGCGGGAAAGAGCTTCTGCCACCTAGTTTTTGAACCCTTTCCGATACTCTACAGTATAGTTGTACCGAAGCAGCCGTTCCGACAAGTGGGCGATGCGAAGGGGGCGGCGACCAGTGCCTTGCAAAGAGAGGAGAGATACCAAGGCTTGGTTGTCGGTGCGCAACGTGAAATGCTGTCCCCACATGTACGTATGTCAATGCTCGCATGCTTAAACGCACGCATGCGCTTCACGCTCTCCCACTCCGTATTTCCTCTCCGCAGGTGAAAACGTTCGCGAAGCAAAGGAAACAGTTCGCAACCTATGGCCATCTACTTGTTGGAGAACAGCACCCAGTCTACAGTTGAACGCATCTGTGGACACTACGACCGTAAGGGACGCATCGAACATCTGCAGAACATGGCTGGACGTGAGAAAAACTTTATTTTGGTGAAACTGCCGTCTACCGCATTCGTCCAAATGAATGGTTGGTTCTTTCGGAGAAGAGCTTGCATAGGTTCTACCGCATCGGCAAGACTGGGAACAAACTTGGTGTAATACACGACCACACCAAGAAAGGAACCGAGACTAGTAGAATCAGTTGGCACAGGAGTATTTATAATGGAAGTATTTTTTTGGCAGTGAAGAAGTGCCTTGTGCTGTGATCTTGTGTTCTAAGAAGGGAAGTTCCAAGAAGGGAACTTGTCGTTTAGTTTGAGCTTAGATTCTTTAATGCGCCGTAGTACAGCGATCAGGTTGGTGAAGTGTTCCTTTTCATTTTTCCCAAACACAATATTGCTATCTATATAGAAGAGAACACCATAGCATTCTTGAAGTATTTTGAACATCATTTGCTGAAATGCAGCGGGGCGGACGCCAACCCGAAGGACGCTCGTTTAAAGCGAAAGAGGTCATCGTGAGTAATGAAAGCGGTCAAATCACGGCTTTCAGGATCGACCAAAACCTGGTGGTAGGCTGATGCGAGGTCAAGTTTCGAGAAATGATTTGCCACAACCAGACTGTGGAGGAGTTTTTTGGTGTGTGAAATAAGAAAGGTATCTGTAACTACGGCCTTATTAGGCTCCCGTAAGTCGACACAAACATGAATGCCTCCATCCTTCTTCGGAACAACAATCAGGGAGACCAATTCAGACGCTTTGATGCGCTCTAGTGCATACAACTGCTCGAGACGACGAAGTTCATCCGACACCGAAGATCGGAGTGAAAGGAGAAGGCGACACAGTTTTGCTACAGAGCCGAACTTTGACACGATGTACAAAACCCTTCACTAGGCCGAGGCTGGAGTCGGAAAGGCACGCAAACTCATTGCTCAACTCTGCTGAAAAGCATGCAGTTGAAACTGTTTCCTGGCCTGGGGCTTGTACGTTGGTAGCACTGGTAGTTGACGCGGTAGTCAACTCAATTTCTCAAGGCAGAGGAGGGACGAGCCGTCAATCTGGAGCTGAAGGGCCTTAATGGCGTCAATACCTAGCAGCGTTGTGCCTTGCAAAACAACGTAGAACAGAATAGACACTTCGCGTCCCTTGTATACGACCGTCGATAGAAAGCATCCTGGCACAGGGATAGGCTTTTTCGAGTAATCTAGCAGCTTCACACGGGGCGCAAGCAGCAGCGTATGGCCGGCAAAATGCCTATCGAAAAGATCGCCCACAAGAATGGAAACTGAGGAGCCCGAGTCGATAAGAAATGGTAACAGCGCATGTCTAACTGTTACCTCGACATGAATTCCGGCGCGGCTGGATGCGGTCACCGACAGAATGCTCATAGCTTCGTCGGGCAAATTCTGGTCGCTAAGCTCGTGAACACGAATGCCGTGTTGCTTCTTTCTGCATACTGAACTAAAGTGCCCAATGAGCCCACAATTAAAGCAACGCTGGCCTTTCTCTGGGCAGCGGGATAGCGCGGCGCGGTGCTGGCGGGAACCGCAACGGTTGCAGTAAGAAGATGAAGTGGGTGGGCGCACACAGGAAGCAGGTTGGTGGGTGTCGGGATGCGGGTGCGTTTCGGTACGAGTTGCAGGCAGATGCGTGTCGCTAAGCGAAGAACGGTGGCAGTGGTCATTTCGACTGTGGTGGTGCGGCGTTGAGTGAGAGCTTCTTGATATATGCTGCACGGTGCTTGAGGCAATTTCTTGGAGGTCCTCACTAGCCTGTTCGATTTGTGACGTAATTGTATTGCTCGAAAAAACGAAAGGGTGGAACCCTCAAGAAGAAGGCGTTCGCTAATGTGCTGGGACGAGACCCCTTCCACAAATTCGTCATGAAGCGAGTCTTCTGGGAAAGCAAAGAAACATGCAGCGGTCAGCGCACGTAGTGCAGCAACGTACTCCTGGACAGACTCCCCTGGGTGGTGAATGCGACAGCGAAAGTGGTGCCAGTCTACGACGACATTGCTTGAGCTTGTGAAATGTTGCGTTAAATTTGCTACAGCCTCGTCGTAAACAGAAGGCTGAACGGTGGCGGCCTTGCTAGCTTCCTTAAGTTTGTCGTCAGCGGTTGACTCACCAATTTCAGAGGCATCCATTGCAAGCGGTAGACTGGAGAAGACACGTTGACCCTCAACGCCAAGGCTGTGTAACAGCAGGGCCTTGCGACGTTCGGGCGGAAAGTCGGACACTCCGGATGCCAGTAGGTAGTTTTCGAAGATTTTGTGCCATTTCGTGCACGGAAGGGATAGCGCGGCCGTGTTCAGGCAGGAACGGGGGCAGCGGAGCAAGCCCGAGGCCACTCATGGCATCGAAAAGGTGCACGCGTGGTTACGCCCCCCGAAAAAGACGCACCCTCGCCGCCATTGTTGCATCGCGGCGGAAGCCGCGGAAGAACGACGAAGCGACTACTGTCGTCGACGATAACAAACCAGAACTCAAGTTTTATTCAGAGGTATGCATATATATATATATATATATATATATATATATATATATATATATATATATATATGAAATGAGGGAAAGAAATGTATACCTAAGGGCTCGTTTTTCCGTGTTTTTAACACAATAATAATGAGATATAACAGACAGTAATGCCAAGGAATGTACAGGGGAAGTTATTAACATTAATGGAATGTAAATAAGAAGAAAGAAAAGTGGATGAAAAAATTACCAACTGTAAGCAGGAATCGAACCTACGACCTTCGAATTACGCGTTCGATGCTCTAACCACTGAGCTATTACAGCGGCCCTCTCTCCATCCACTTTTTTGGGTTTATCTGTGAATTTAGAAGTAGGAGCGACAGTCAGCGCCATCTATAAGCCAAACAACGAGTGTGAACACACTCTTATGCGCATGTTTGGCGTCACGTAGCACGTGAACTTATTATGAGCGGGCAGCTGATTAATTGTCCCTCTTATACAACCTAAACACACCAAGTCTGCCAGTACGAGACCCTCGTTCAATGAAATAAGGGAAAGAAGTGTATACGTAAGGGCTCGTTTTTCCGTGTTTTTAACACAATAATAATGAGATATAACAGACAGTAATGCCAAGGAATGTACAGGAGAAGTTATTAACATTAATGGAATGTAAATAAGAAGAAAGAAAAGTGGATGAAAAAATTACCAACTGTAAGCAGGAATCGAACCTACGACCTTCGAATTACGCGTTCGACGCTCTAACCACTGAGCTATTACAGCGGCCCTCTCTCCATTCACTTTTTTGGGTTTATCTGTGAATTTAGAAGTAGGAGCGACAGTCAGCGCCATCTATAAGCCAAACAACGAGTGTGAACACACTCTTATGCGCATGTTTGGCGTCACGTAGCACGTGAACTTATTATGAGCGGGCAGCTGATTAATTGTCCCTCTTATACAACCTAAACACACCAAGTCTGCCAGTACGAGACCCTCGTTCAATGAAATAAGGGAAAGAAGTGTATACGTAAGGGCTCGTTTTTCCGTGTTTTTAACACAATAATAATGAGATATAACAGACAGTAATGCCAAGGAATGTACAGGGGAAGTTATTAACATTAATGGAATGTAAATAAGAAGAAAGAAAAGTGGATGAAAAAATTACCAACTGTAAGCAGGAATCGAACCTACGACCTTCGAATTACGCGTTCGATGCTCTAACCACTGAGCTATTACAGCGGCCTTCTCTCCATCCACTTTTTTGGGTTTATCTGTGAATTTAGAAGTAGGAGCGACAGTCAGCGCCATCTATAAGCCAAACAACGAGTGTGAACACACTCTTATGCGCATGTTTGGCGTCACGTAGCACGTGAACTTATTATGAGCGGGCAGCTGATTAATTGTCCCTCTTATACAACCTAAACACACCAAGTCTGCCAGTACGAGACCCTCGTTCAATGAAATAAGGGAAAGAAGTGTATACCTAAGGGCTCGTTTTTCCGTGTTTTTAACACAATAATAATGAGATATAACAGACAGTAATGCCAAGGAATGTACAGGGGAAGTTATTAACATTAATGGAATGTAAATAAGAAGAAAGAAAAGTGGATGAAAAAATTACCAACTGTAAGCAGGAATCGAACCTACGACCTACGACCTACGACCTTCGAATTACGCGTAATTCGAAGGTCGTAGGTTCGATTCCTGCTCACAGTTGGTAATTTTATCATCCACTTTTCTTTCTTCTTTCTTCTTATTTACATTCCATTGGTTCTAATAGCTTCCCCTGTACATTCCTTGGCATTACTGTCTGTTATATCTCATTAATATTGTGTTAAAACACGGAAAAACGAGCCCTTAGGTATACACTTCTTTCCCTTATTTCATTGAACGAGGGTCTCGTACTGGCAGACTTGGTGTGTTTAGGTTGTATAAGAGGGACAATTAATCAGCTGCCCGCTCATAATAAGTTCACGTGCTACCTGACGCCAAACATGCGCATAAGAGTGTTTTCACACTCGTTGTTTGGCTTATAGATGGCGCTGACTGTCGCTCCTACTTCTAAATTCACAGATAAACCCATAAAAGTGGATGGAGGGAGGGCCGCTGTGATAGCTCAGTGATTAGAGCATCGAACGCGTTATTCGAAGGTCGTAGGTTCGATTCCTGCTCACAGTTGGTAATTTTTTCTGCCACTTTTCTTTCTTCTTTCTTCTTATTTACATTCCATTGGTTCTAATAACTTCCCCTGTACATTCCTTGGCCTTACTGTCTGTTATATCTCATTAATATTGTGTTAAAACACGGAAAAACGAGCCCTTAGGTATACACTTCTTTCCCTTATATATATATATATATATATATATATATATATATATATATATATATATATATATATATATATATATATATATATATATATACAGAAGTCACCTGGTTGCAAGTAAAAACAGCTTGAACTAAAGAACTAAATGAAAATCGTGACTGCAAACATTACAGCTATGTTCTTGACAAAGAAACCGGAGACTTCAGGAGCTGTCGCACTGTACAGAAAGTCAGTCTCAGCGTAACACGCCAGATAGTTTGTGGCTATGACTATACACTTCTTGCCTGTACACGATGCCAGCAAACATCCTAGAAAGTTAATGCTGACTTGTTGAAATGGAGCATCCGGAGGGTCTATTCGATAGAGAAGGCCAGCTTGTTTTACGAATGGAGTTTTGCGCCGTTGACATAGACAAGAAGTTTTCACGTAGCGCTGCACTGATGCGAGCAACATAGACCAATAGTTGTTCAGACGAATTATGGCGAGTGTGCGGCTCACACCCACGTGTCCAGATGTTGGCTCGACGTGACATACATGCAGAATTCCATCTCTCATGGCTGTAGGCACGACTAGTAAAAACGTTTCGCTGTCATGTATAACGTTCCTCTTGTAAAGGACATTTCCTCGAAGACAGAATGTAGAGAGCCCTCTCGAGAACATGCGACAGCTTGAAGGTCGAGACATTGCAGGTTTTATATGAGCGCCAACAAATCCTGGTCACCTCGTTGTTGTTGAGCAATTTCCGATTCGTCTACAACGTCTTGAAGCGGAAAGTTTTCTTCTTCAGACTAACTTGGATCTACGGGTGCGCGTAACGGGCAGTCAGCATCACCGTCTTTTCTCCCGGATTTGTAAACTACAGTAATGTCATACTCCCGCAGAAGCGCAGCCTAAGGCTCCATCTTGCTAGTAGACATGATGGACCCTTGAGATTCGCCAGTCGGCACAGAGCATGGTGGTCACTGACTGCCCTGAACGGTCTACCATAAAAGTAGGATGGAAACTTGCTTAATGCCCAGATGACTGCGAAACACTCTTTTTCAGTTGCAGAGTAACTTGTCTCAACACTTTGAGAGTTTGCAGCTGGGATAGCCTTACGCTTTCTCTTGACCATTTTGCCACTGAACCAGCATGGTGCTGAGGCTGACAATGTCTGCATCGCTATAACTTTAAGTGTCGGCTGCCTCATCAAATTGATTAACCCTGTAGCCGTTTTCTTATTTCGTCGAAACCTTCCTGTTTTTCGCTTTCCCATGTAAAGGGCACGTCATTTCTTGTTAGTCTTGTAAGAGGTTCCACAATGTTTGAGAAGTTTTACACAAATCGCCTTTGGCAGGCACATAAACCCCAAAATCTACGCACTGACTTTGTCTCTGGGTGTGGGGAACCTCTGAACAGTGGCTGTCTTTTCAGCATCCGGACGGATGCCCTCCTAACTATTGCAATGTCCACAGAATTACAGCTCTTCGAAGCCAAAGTGGCATTTCTTTGTTTAAACTGTCAATTCTTCTGACCGGATGGCTTCAATGCTGAGCGTAGGTGCTCCAAATGTATGTCAAAAGTTGCACCGAATACCGCCACATTATCGAAATACACTAGGTATGACTTCTATTTCAAACTTGGGATAACATTGCCGATCAATCGCTGGAACGTCGCTGGCGCGGAGCAGAGGCTGATTGGAAGCGCTTTGAATTCGTAGCGGCCATCTGGTCTTGTGAATGCCGTTTTTAATAGCCAAGGATTTCTAAGCGAACTTCGGCGACTTTGAGCGTATCTATCTATCTATCTATCTATTTATCTATCTATCTATCTATCTATCTATCTATCTATCTATCTATCTATCTATCTATCTATCTATCTATCTATCTATCTATCTATCTATCTATCTATCTATCTATCTATCTGTCTTTCTGTCTGTCTGTCTGTCTGTCTGTCTGTCTGTCTGTCTGTCTGTCTGTCTGTCTGTCTGTCTATCTATCTATCTATCTATCTATCTATCTATCTATCTATCTATCTATCTATCTATCTATCTATCTATCTATCTATCTATCTATCTATCTATCTATCTATCTATCTATCTATCTATATATCTATATATCTATCTATCTATCTATCTATCTAGGACTTTTAGCTCTCCTGGCTGTTTGGATAATGGTATTGATACTAAACTTAGTATGGCATAACATTACTGTATGACGAGCAGATTTGACTAGTCATATCATTAAAATCATGACATGTATGTAATGATTGTCATGATATACATTTCAAGGTATTGCTGCTCTTGTGGTAGTTACATTCACATGACGTGTTGCAAAACTAATATAATTTGACATGATTGCATGGCGAGCACAAGCGGCAGACCCTAACATGAAAATTATGATATGCGTGTCATGTAGCAAAATCACTAGATTTCGCGTTTATGATGCACTCACAGCCATTTTGCTAGCGTCACATATACAAAATTTGGCACTACGGTACGTGAATAGATAAGGAAGGTATGTGATTGGAGCAATCATGATAATCATGACATTCGACTCATGTAACAAAACGACTACATGGCATGCTCATAATGCGCTCGCGGCCATTTAGTTAGCAACACATATACAAAATTTTTTATTACAGTACGTGAATGAATGACATAGGTAAATGACACTAAAAACATAACGATCACGAGATACGTGTCATGTGATAAGAAGACTACATGTCACAGCCAAGGCACCTATACAGTTTGACGTGACGCGGTGCGCGTGCTCGCCGGCGTTCATTTCGTCCTGTCACGCCGGCGTTGCCACGCCAGGCGCCGTTCTTGCCATATACTCACAGGCGCGCGCCACGCTGCGTTGCTTTGACGCATGCGCGCTTCAGCGCGTACAGCGTCCCTCTGTCATGAAAAAAGGCAGACGCAGTGCTGCCTGAATAACCCATCGGCTCGAAATGCAGCTTGTTGCATTTCGCGCCGGTTAGCGTCGGGCCGCGCCGACGGATGCTCGCCACGCCCGGCGTCAGACTATAGAGCTCTTACGCTTTGCTAACGTATAGCGTCGCTGTGCCCAGCGTTTGGGCGCGTCAACGTTACGCTGGAGTATATTAGACTCTTCATGATGCACTCGCGGCCCTTTTCGCTAGCAGCACATATACCAAATTTGGTGTTGCGTGGCGTTAATGGTTGTCGAAGATATATGACTGGTGCAAACGTGATAATCATGACACGCGTGTCCTGATAGAATATGAAAACATACTCAGTTCATAGAAAGCTTGCGTCTGTTTACTAAATTTGGCATCACGTGACGTGAAGAGATCGAAGGTAAACGACACATCAAAATACGATAATCATGACAGAGAAGTCGCGTACTGCATAATTTACCTCCAACACGTAATGTTGCTGCGATTTGAAAGTGACTTATCAACCTTCCTTATTCGTCCTTCGCATATCATCGATTCCCACTGTACGTGGGTTCAGCCATTTTTTTTCATGGTCGCGCTCGCTGACCTCTATTTGTCAATTTCCGCTGTTCAGATTCAAGAAGGAGAAAAGCTTTGCGGATCACAGCCGATCTACTGTATCTTTGGTACGTGGCATTGGGTAAACATCTTGTTCAGTTAGAGTGTTCAGTTTTCGGTGGTCGACACAGAATCGAAGTGTGCTGTCTTTCTTTTTGACGAGCGCTACAGGAGAAGCCCATGGTTTATTGGAATGTAGAATGACATCCTCCGAAACCATCTTCTTCGCTTGCTTTTTGATAATTTCGCGTTCTTTTCGTGACACTCAATATGGGTGCTGGCATACAGGTCTTGGGCGTCTTGCGTAATAATTACGTGTTTCGCGATTGACGTGTGCCGGACCGCTGAGCCAGTAGTGAAGCAGTCAGAGAAGTCTTTTGGCAAGGAATAAATCTGTTCCTTTTTACTCTCTGGAAGACTCTGGTTGACGGTCACGGATGTGTTGATGTTGTAAGCCACTCGTCGAGTGGTTGACGTCGTTAAGCGGCATAGTTCGGTCGCCATACAAACTGGTGAAAAGAGGCCATAGCCGTTCCTTGGGCGATGTGTTTAACTTCATTGGAGAAATTTATAAGTAGGATATCTGCACGGTCAAGTGAACGAGACCCGAAGCCACGCAGACAACGCTCTCCCCAAAGAAAAAACAGCCCTACATTTGTATCTGCTATACCTTCGCGGTCGTACAATACCTAATTCTCTACGAGCACCATTACACTGCAGCGTGGTGGCACAGTTACGTCATCATGAACAACGCGTAGAGCAGACAAGCGTCGTTCCTCAGATTTCTTCACAGGTGTTGCTCAATCAGTCGGAAATGACATGCTTGGCCTATGCAGGTTCACTACGGCGCCATCAGCATGCCAAAAATTCATTTTTATAACGAGTTTTCTTGAGCATTCAGGTAGTACAATGAAATCGGCAGCATGATTAAAGCCCTCTATTTCAAGTCTTGCTGTGCATCTGCCAAGCAGCGTAATAATGTGACCACCCAGCGTGCATATATGCGATCTACTCAACTGTGTCGCAACTTTTTAAAGCTTTTTGAGCAAGTTGTGGCTTATCACTGAATAATCAGCGCCGGTGTCGAGTGAGGCAGTCAGCTTTCATCCTTCAATTCTCAACTGCACATCTGAAGCAATGCTTTCGTTGCTGCACCTATTTAACCGAGAATACCCTGTCGCCACCCTGAAACCATGTTGGAAGATCTTCGCAACTGAGGTTATCAGTGTCTTCCTCTCCACAGGTCGCTTGCTTCCGTTTTCCAGGGGTGTCTTGGAGAACAATGGGAGGCTGCCTTGAAGGTACATGTCGCTGGGTGGCCGGTATATAGCGCATAGGTGATGGTGACCATGACCGATGTTGGCGTCAAGGGGGTGGATTCTGGTGCGTGGACAAGTACTCTTCAATTCGCTAGTAAACTGGACCTTCTACTTACTCCCTCTGTTCTCTAGAGCACAGCTCTCTCAGCTGTGTAGCTGCTGTTGCCGAAGAAGGGAGTGGAAGGTTGGTTGCACGATGTCGGTCCTGTCTTGTCGCGCTTGCTGCTTGTTTTCAAGGATGAAGACCAGTGCCTTTCGATACGTAGCAACAACTCGACGTTTTGTACATGAATTATGTACAACTTAACAAGACCCTTCACCCTTGAGACCGTCACCTGTTACCTTGGCTGAGCCTTTAGTGCAGAGCACTGTTTGCTGCGACCAGAACTTGAACAACCCGCTAATACGTGCGGGCAGTGTATCGAAAGAGGGTGATTTCACATTACAAGGAAGCAAAGTTCTCAGCCAAGTTCGGACAGTGATACTTATCGTGTCAATCATTGGTGGATGCAGAGTGGCGCTGGAGCCCTCCACTCAGGCGGAGAGCAGCTGGCGGGAATCAGCCAGTAGAATACACGTGCCACTTTTGGAGCAAATGACAGGGTAAGAGTGGAACGCGATATGCACGTCTGTATTCTTGCTTGAGTGGGCACGCCGCGCACAGTGACGCTACGCTAGCAGAACGTGAAATCTGACGCGATGCGCAACCGACGCGAGCGGCGTCCGTTGGCTCCATGGAGGAAAAAATGAACTTAAAAGGGCCCTGACGTCACTCGTAGTGACGCCGTGGTGCAGCCGGAAGTCGGCCATATCGACTGGGCAAATTCTGCTGTCTTGTTTACATCAAAATGTAAAGCAGAAGGCGCGACTCTTTCTCTGGCTTGGAAAGCACGTGGGCTGCGCAGCGCGCGTGTCGTGTAAATATGAAACTAATGAAACGTCGCTCCACACTGTGAGCCAGCGCGACATCTTCGACGAAATCAATTTGTCCGAGTAATAGGAAAGAGTAACAGCTCGCCGACAACGATTTAAGTACAAGAGAACACGCGGTAGACGCAGTGACAACAGCAAGTGTTTTAACGTCATTAAATCACGCACTGTACGATCGCTCGTGCGCCTTCTTCTACGGTTGCATTCCGACACGAGGCCGACGTAGCGCCCGGCCACTGCGCCCGTGTTCCTGCGTGAAAGTTACTGGTGTCAGCATTCTGCCACTGTGGTGACTTTGAGCGCGGTGCAAGTTCACTTGAACGCGGTTGCTCTAACGGTGAGATTACAATGCTGGGGGTGAGTATAATAAGCGGAACAAAAAAAGTGTTTTATTACGCACATGCAAATTCTTTCTGTACACATAGCGAACACAAAA
This sequence comes from Rhipicephalus microplus, assembly GCF_043290135.1. Classification (NCBI taxonomy): domain Eukaryota; kingdom Metazoa; phylum Arthropoda; class Arachnida; order Ixodida; family Ixodidae; genus Rhipicephalus; species Rhipicephalus microplus. The sequence continues at coordinate 123,911,633 of NC_134708.1, forward strand.
CTACGTATGTGCCCATGGTCCTCATTGCGTCTTGCCGGTTAGAACAGTTTCGTTCGTTGCCCCAAACAGGAGCACTGCACAACCTTCACTGACCTGCAAGGTGTTCGTCGTCGTTTTGCTTTGCCATGGTGCACAACGCAATTTTGCTGAACACTTCAAATGCTTCATCCGCGTGATCGGCCGCACGACAAACAGATATGCATTCGTTATACGCAGTGTTCAGGCCCCGTGGTGTACGAAAGATTTTGCAAACAGTGCTAAGAGTACAGTAACTGCCAGGAGAACATTGCGTAACCAATAACACGGCCATATTGTCCGCCACGGTTCAGCAGAAGACTTGCGGAGGCACACATGCCGCCACCAGCCACGGCTGCACACTACTAGATTAGCTACACTGCGCAAGACGTAACCATAACAATGCCGCCATTGTGCCTAGTGAATATGGCCGCAATGATGTCATTTTTCTACACTTGTCACGTAGCGACCTGGCTAGGCATGCCCTCTTTTATCTTTTTTTCCTCCGTGGTGGACGCGCACAGAGCCGGCACCGTTCAAGGCACGGGTGCTTGCAAAATTGGTTTAATTCGCAAATTTTTATGTAGTAGAAAACGTTGCTCCACCGAGTGGATATCGTGATGCAGCTGCCCTGTATCTGCCTTTGCAACATACGGGGAGCACTCTTATTCTACCAATGAAACGGACTTGCTTTTCACGGAGCAGAAAAGAGCATTACCGGATGTGCTCCGAATCTGCCAATGAATGACACCATAGATGCGAGAAACGAGAACTTTAGCGATGATACACGTCAGCTGGTTAGGTTGAATCCTTGCTGTTCGCCAAGTTAGGGGTCAGCAGCTCAGTCAAGCTGGTTTTTGATAGTCGGATTTTGTAGCTTTTACTGCGGGCCCCTGTCATCATGTACACAATGATGATGAAATAAACGTATTATTACTATTATTATCATTATTGTTATTATTAATATTATTATTATTATTATTAGGTTATGGTGGCCATAGCTTCTACCTTCCACACTTGCGGTCATTTCTCCCCTGGCGGACAGACTGATTGACATATGGGGTTTAACATCCCAAAACCACCATTTGATTATGAGAGACGCCATAGTGGAGGGCTCCGAGAATTTCGACCACCTGGGGTCTTTTAACGTGCACCCAAATTGGAGCACATGGGCCTACAACTTTTATGCCTCCATCGGAAATGCAGCCGCCGCAGCTGGAATTTGATCCCGTGACCGGCGGGTCAGCAGCCGAGTACATTAGCCACTAGACCAATGAATGACACCATAGATGCGAGAAACAAGAACTTTAGCGATGATACACGTCAGCTGGTTAGGTTGAATCCTTGCTGTTCGCCAAGTTAGGGGTCAGCAGCTCAGTCAAGCTGGTTTTTGATCCTCGGATTTTGTAGCTTTTACTGCGGGCCCCTGTCATCATGTACACAATGATGATGAAATAAACGTATTATTATTATTATTATCATTATTATTATTATTAATATTATTATTATTATTATTAGGTTATGGTGGCCATAGTTAGCTTCTACCTTCCACACTTGCGGTCATTTCTCCCCTGGCGGACAGACTGATTGACATATGGGGTTTAACATCCCAAAACCACCATTTGATTATGAGAGACGCCATAGTGGAGGGCTCCGAGAATTTCGACCACCTGGGGTCTTTTAACGTGCACCCAAATTGGAGCACATGGGCCTACAACTTTTATGCCTCCATCGGAAATGCAGCCGCCGCAGCTGGAATTTGATCCCGTGACCGGCGGGTCAGCAGCCGAGTACATTAGCCACTAGACCACCGCAACGGGACCTGATGGAAAAATTCGCGAGTATATATTTCTTCCGCTTCCCTTCAGGGGCTGACGTTGGCCAAGTATACAGCAGAAGCGCGAAATTGAACTCGGAAGCGACGAGCAATGCGATGAGCGACGAAACAGGGCGTTCGTGCGACGTATCGCATGCTGGTTCTCGCGTGATCGCTTGGTTTTTCAGGTTTGGAAACCATCGCCGATCACGTGAATGTGCTGCACTCATAGCGCCTGAACAGGATGTACATGCCTGACGTATAGCCAGTTCTCTCCATGCGCCGCGAAACCACAACATGTTCTCCACACGACTCGCATGTGCACAACAAAACAATAACGTAATGTTTATGCACGGTCTTATGAAAAGTTGTGTAAGAATATGATAAACACCGCTCGTTTTATTGTACAACTAAACATTTGAGATTGCACCCCACGGAAAGCTAGTATTTTCTGTTGCGTTGGGATACCGTACCACAAACGTGAATTAATGCGAAAAAAGTTTATGCGAGCAGCAACTCGCATGAAAATGACCAATTCAGACAACCGAAAGGCACGATGTTGCACTGTACAGCGTAAGTAAACTCGTGTTGCAGGCACTGGCAGTTCTCGTCACGCGTTCTGATAAATTAATTATGGTGCACTATACCCTAAAGAATAATAAATTTTGTTCCTTCATTACTACACTCTAAGGCAAAATTACCCGAAAATGGAGTAATGGAGCCCAATAGACGCGTGCGATGAATGTATAGACCGTTGTGGAGCAACCACAGAGGGAAGCGTGCCGCGCGAAACAACTTACTCTCCAAACACGCTCCAAATGAATGAACTGCCCGGGTATTGCAGGCAGCACGAAAAGCGTTGCCAAGGTGACCAGCCCTCTTTCTCTTCCTCTGCTGGCTGAGTCTTTCCACGTATTTTGCCCGCGATGGTTCGCGTTGCGTCATGCTCGGAGTGCTCGACCACGGCCGCCTGGATTTGACAATCTGAAAACTACTACGTGGTGCTAGTGTGTACGTTTGGATTACTGTGGGCTGGTGCTTTTGCGTTTCGCTGCACCCATGAAGTCTGGAGCAAGTCTCGACACGTCACCACGCCGCGCTGTGTATCTCTGGCTTCAAGATAGTCACGACCAACACACGACAGCAACAGGTGGGAAGGCCAATATGGTGGACGAGAAGACAACAGGCCTATCGAATATATACTTCAGTCGGACTCAGGGCAGACAACAGCGCTGGAGTCAAAGGCAAGTAGGCTATCATTCTTTATTCTACTCTACATGTCGCATGTGCGATACGAATCGCGCTTGCTGGCAACGGGCTCGGTCGTGTTGTATATCGCACGCACGAAATTCATCGCGAAGGTCAGCTTCGGCGTATGCAGTACGCCTGTGCTTTGCGACTACCTGGAAATTGGCCGCCATTGCCGTCGGCCTCCCGTACGCTCGCTCATCGAGTGCTAACCTGTCTTTGCCGCTGCGGTGAGCTGCGGGCGGACGACATTGGGCTGAGACCTCGTCGCTGTGTTGGAACTCGTCGAAAACACATTGCGGGTTCAAGTAAAGAGCTTGGTTGTAGTATGTAGCGCTGTAGCGCGCTGTAAGTGCACCAGCACGGGCTGGCGCGGCTTTCGCTAGCGTCGGAACTCACTGAAAATTGTTCGCCATTACAGTTGCCTTTCCCGTCAGTCGGTCGCAAGCAGCTTGGCGCCGTCCGTTGGTCGCAGCGGCGGACTCGCGTTTGCGCGCTTCACTCGCTCGAGTTTGTGGAAAAGGGCCGCATTACCGTCGATTTTTTCGGCACTAGCTCCAAACAAGCTCGGCGCTGTTCGTGGTGGTGGCTAAGCGTAAGCTCGCTCTCCTGTTCGAAGTTCGCTGGCGGCAGACATTCCGCGTGCAACGCCGTGTTTGGTCTCACGTTCGCTTGCTCGAACTGAACGACGTCGCTTGCTTAGGACTCGCCAACTTGTTAGCGGCACGGTGGGTCGCGGAGTCATGGCTACAACTGCCGCTCCTAAGCTGTTGCACTAAGGGGACCGAAATGAGTCTTGGACGATGTGTGACATCACGGTGAAATTATTAGCATGTCATACTTCACGTATGTTTTCATTTTACCTTGCACGTGTTTGTCATATGCAATTGTATTCATCCTCTGTTACGTGTGACTCAATATTTTACATACTTGTTGTGTAGCCGTGGGCACACACTACGCTGAAGACTGTGTGCGCTGGCGTTTGTGATGCTTGTCATCCATCTCTTTCGTCAGAGCAGCTTCAGAAGAACTGTGCGAAATGTTAAGGTAAAGTTGTTTGTGTGTCATATTTTAATGCTTGTTTTTAAATCAGCGTGCGCGTACTTGTCTTATACGTGCAGCTTCATCTTCTGTCACGTGTGGATAACTATTTTTACTTTAATATTGTACGTGCAGCCATAGAAACAAGGTGAAATATCTGTAACGTGATGCATCTCTTGACGTGAAGGCATATGAAGGGTGCAACTTTGCAAACGACCGAAAACACCTTGCCGCAACGCCATCGTTCCGGCGAGCAGAGTGAAGAAATCTACAAAAAAAATGGGAACATCACGAATTTTTGCGCGTATTTAAGTTTTGTAGCGCATATACGAAGCGGAGAAGCCATTTCTATTCAAGTTGGTATAGTCTGGCTCCAAGCGCATTTTCGATTGAGACCAAGTGAACATCTCTCTACAATGATTATTTGGCCCTCGCAGATTGGGCGATAAAACCTCCATGATTGAAGTCCTTCATTGCTATCAAAAGACATAGGGCAACTCTAATATCAACCAATGTTGCGAGAAAGTCTGCCAAAAAACAAACTCGTGTGAAGTAGTGTAGTCATTGTGTAGGCTAACCTACAAAAATTTACTTGTTGCGTAATCCAAGCATGCTTGGTTGCGCTCAGTAAAGTAAAAAAAAAAAGGTTTACTAAAAGGTATCACTCTGTCGGTGCTGCTTGATATAGAGAGCTTACCATAAATACCATTCCCGTAATCAAACAGTCATAAACATCCAGTGTAAGAAATTATTCGCTGAGCAAAATAAGCAAAACAGAAATGTTACTATGAATGTGCAAAAAGATCCTGCGTATACCTCTCATTATTTGTTGTAAGCGGTGTCGTCCTTGACTTTTGAAATGCACTTTGGCCCGACAAGGACTTCGCCATCTACGCTTGACAGAAATTAACAATTAACGATGTCTTATCTCATCGGGCAGGTCATGGCATTGATGTGTTTCTGAAGTTTAGTCCATTCAATAGTGTGAAAAGAGCCCCTGCTGCAAATGGTCACTAGTACCTGTCGTTAACTGCATTTTTCGGCGATTACTTTACGTTTACTTGCTATCATCACAAGTATACGAATGGGGAGGGGGGAGTAACATAACATTTATGTACATGTACACAATCTGCTCAAACTACTACATCAATAGTAACGCCACAAAGGAAAGCTGGTGCCTGTTTTCATCCTCCCTTCATGTTGAGTCGACGCTAACTTTCCTCCCCCCTCTAGAAAAAATTCTGGCTACGCCCCTGCAGAAATGAACAAAAACAATAGATTTTATCCGTTTACATTGTAAGAAGAGAGTCGCCTAAAGGGGGCTGTAGCTGTGAAACAGCAGGATCAGTATCGAACACCCACTCATTTTTTTGTGCAAGAGTTTGCTTTAGAATTACTTTTAGTGTTAGTATTGGGTTTAGTGCAGCCAATTGTGTGCGAAAGAAATCTTTACGCTCGTGAAGAAATCTTACGCTCGTGATTAGGATTATCATTTGTAAAGATCATCGCTTTAGTATTTTGTTCGGCAACCACGTTTACCTGCAGGCACACGTGCGTGTATTGTCCAGCACAATGTCGTCTTTGTACATAATTATATTTGTCCCGGTGTATTATGCTGCATGCGTGTAAGATGCTTAGCAAGGTTATTCATGTATACTCATATGAACTAATCATTCGTCAGATTCATTCACGCAGCCTCGAAGACACAGCTATTCACTATAATTTTCTTTATAGCCTTCGGCTGTCATGGCATATAAAACACAAGTGTCTTTGTAACGGCTGCTCTTACTGCGATGTTTTTTAGAAGAACTTCCATGCCCAGTTTTGAATTTCCATGCGTGAAATTTGTGACAACATGCTTTGGTGATTAGTTGTTCATGATTTATCGTGGAAAAGGAGACTGGGAGTGAAACAAAAAAACATAACACAGCAACCAGGCTACACTTGAACGAAATGTTATTACATCCAACATGCAAGAAATTGTGGACCCCTTGACTGTTCTATCTATCTATCTATCTATCTATCTATCTATCTATCTATCTATCTATCTATCTATCTATCTATCTATCTATCTATCTATCTATCTATCTATCCATCTATCCATCTATCCATCTATCCATCTATCTATCTATCTATCTATCTATCTATCTATCTATCTATCTATCTATCTATCTATCTATCTATCTATCTATCTATCTATCTATCTATCTATCTATCTATCTATCTATCTATCTATCTGTCTGTCTGTCTGTCTGTCTGTCTGTCTGTCTGTCTCTCTGTCTGTCTGTCTGTCTGTCTGTCTGTCTATCTATCTATCTATCTATCTATCTATCTATCTATCTATCTATCTGTCTGTCTGTCTGTCTGTCTGTCTGTCTGTCTGTCTGTCTGTCTGTCTGTCTGTCTGTCTGTCTGTCTGTCTATCTATCTATCTATCTATCTATCTATCTATCTATCTATCTATCTATCTATCTATCTATCTATCTATCTATCTATCTATCTATCTATCTATCTATCTATCTATCAAATAAATAAATTGAATGCAAGTTTATTTTACGTTCTGTCATGGAAACAGAAAAGACTGTGAAAAAAGCTGTGCTTTCAAACAGCTTGATTACAAATCTTCAAGCTCACTTTATTCTAAGTGCCATGTTAAATAACCCGCAAGCGATTTAAATAATCTGAACCGAACTCCCAAAGTTTTCTCTTGTCTATGCATTTTCTTAGCCAATAATTTTTTATATGGATGGATTACTATAGCGCGGGCACGAATTTCACTTATTCAGCACTTAAGAGGGCGAGGAGGACCCACGATAGCCGATGAAACGACAATAAAAGAAAAAAGCGCGTGCTGATAATATCGAGGTAGCACGCAAAGCGTCTAGCATCGAAAGTATACAATGATAGCCAATGATTCGCTGCATTTAAGTTTCAGTTCCGCGAGCGTCTGCTACAGTGCTTACAGGATGCCGCGTACGTCGTAATAGACGTCTTGGTGTGCTGTGCAAAGTCAAGCACTCGCCTTTCATCAACGACTGTAGCTAAAAAAATTGCTCGATGGCCTTAAGGAATAATCTATGCAATATATCTACAAGAACAAGTAAAAAAACTCCAGGTGCACTACATCAATGAAACCAGGCATAAATCGATGCATGCAATGTTTGAAAATGTGCGTCAAATGCCTTCCCCTAGTTAACGCGACCAGTTACTTTACATTTTAAGGAAGCTGCACTGCTATACTCCACTAATCTGTTCTAATCAAGCACGGTATAGTGGTGAACGTAAAGGTGTTTTGTACGAAGATCTAAAAGGTCGCCTTTCTTACAATATTCTCATCACAAGACACAGGAGCGACTTTTGTGCCTGCGGATGAATTGTTCAGAAATATAGTAATCAAATGAAACTGTTAGCGGAATTTCGCAGGTTCGGTGCACCGCAGCATTTTTTATAGCCCGAATGCGAGACCTTGCATGCGCTTACACCTAGATAAGTTTCTACGTAAAACGAGGAAGACTAGTCGGGAGGTGTTTCAGTGCTAATGCTTTTCACAAAACACGGTGCAAATATTTCTTCCAGCGTCGTTTGAGTGAGCAAACAAAGCAAGGGATGTGTATACAAGTTTTGAAAAAGAGAGACCTTATCACACGTGCGAAAAGGACGAAAAAAAAACAAAGAGAGGGGCTCTCGTTTTGTCCGCAAAATCTTGAAATACATAGATAATAAAGACAGTTTTCTGGCCCAGCAGACGTTAGGGAAAGTTCTTGCAAAGCAGCGTCGAATGCTTCGAGAGCACAAAAAATGGAGTACGCGTTTCATGGGAGCGACAGCCAAACAAAAAGCGAGATGAAGAGCGACTGTTTTCAGATGTGAGAATCAATGCTAATTAGGAGAGTTGTGAGTTAATGAGCCAAATCTTACTTAATTACCTGTAATGGAAGCAAATTGAGTATTCATCTAGTGAAAGTGACACTAGTCACAGTGCATTCATAATAGTTCAATAGCGTTGTCACGGGCCAATATATATTTTTTATTATTATTTGGCATACTATGAGAAGGTAGTGAACGTTCGAGCCGGCTACCCTAACATCATGACAGTAATGTACAAGATAAATAGTGCACGGTTATAAAGCCACACGTGGCGGTTTCTATCTTCTAGTAACCTTGGCCAAAGAAATTCTAATTATCTTTTATAGTTACGACCAAGTTTCACCAGACGTTTTGCATTTCACGTCATTCGAAGCCTTGACAATAAATCAGAAATTGCGTGAATGCAAGCGCTTCTACAGTGGACGAGCAGTTACAGCGCTAGGCTACAATCTAGGAGGTACTGGGTTTGATTCGCGGCGTCACCGAGCACGTTTTTTGAAGAGGTTGCTCTGCCTGAGATTATGCGTGGCGGCGGGTACTAATTTTTCGAGAAGGTGGTTTTCACGCTCTCTTCTTTCACTCGCCTTTTGACCCAAAAGCGTTGCGCCGTGCTGCTTTATCAATTACATAATTCAGGATTCATATTGCCACGTTCCATTTCCCAAGTTTTTGTTATCGTCCCAAAACACCACACGATTTTCAGCGCAAACCGCGCCTGCAGTTTTCGAGAAGGTTCCGGACTGTAGTAGATCATTTCGATAAGATCACGCCCACTGTGCGAACGGTACAGATTGTTCTGGAACCTACGCCACCACCAGCGATAACGCTAGAACATTCGACGGCAAGAGTATAAATGCCGACGCGCTTCGCCGCTTGTCAGTTGTTGATCGAAGGCCGACGCTCCGTTCGCCGCTATCAGTCCGAGACTGCTATCTGTGCGAGACTGCTGCTGTAATTAGACTTTCTGTTTACCGGGCACAGGTTCGCCCAAATAAACAGTTAAATCCCAACACGAAGTCTCCTGTCTTCGGCCACGTCGCGACCCCGTGACATTTGGTGCAGGTGCTGCTTCGTTCATGTACCGGCAGACCCCAATCACGAAGCATCGCGTCATAACTGAAGAAAATGCCAGACCACTCCGTCAGAGTCCGTACAGGGTTTCGACGCGAGAACGTGAAGCCATGAAGATACAGGTTGATGAAATGCTGCGGTATGACATTATCCAGCCGTCCAAGAGTCCATGGGCATCCCCCGTGGTGTTAGTGAAGAAAAAGAATGGGACCCTACGTTTCTGCGTCGATTATCGTTGCCTGAACAAAATCACAAGAAAGGACGTGTATCCTCTCCCACGAATAGACGACGCACTTGATCGGCTCCATAACGCCAAGTACTTTTCGTCAATGGATCTCAAGACTGGCTATTGGCAAATCGAAGTCGACGAAAGAGACCGAGAGAAGACGGCGTTTATAACACCAGACGGCCTCTTCGAGTTTAAGGTGATGCCCTTCGGCCTTTTCTCAGCGCCTGCAACTTTTCAACGCGTTATGGATACAGTGCTGGCAGGATTGAAGTGGCAGACTTGCCTTGTGTACTTGGACGACGTCGTCGTGTTTTCCTCGAGTTTCGACGAGCATCTTCGGTGCCTTGAAGCTGTACTTCAAGCCATCAAGACTTCCGGACTCACACTGAAGCCAGGAAAGTGCAGATTTGCGTATGAGGAGCTCTTGTTTCTGGGGCACGTTATCAGCAAGTCTGGAGTTCGTCCCGATCCACGGAAAGCAGCCGCCATCGCCGACTTCCCGCCGCCCATTGACAAGAAAGCCATGCGCCGATTTCTGGGCCTGTGCACCTATTATAGGCGGTTCGTGAAAAACTTCGCCCGCATCGCCGATCCTCTCACTAACCTTACCAAGGCCGACGTGGAGTTCAAGTGGGAAACACCACAGGAACACGCTTTGCAGGAGCTTGAACATCGCCTCCAAACGCCTCCGTTACTTGCCCATTTCGACGAATTCACCGAGACAGAAATATATACTGACGCAAGCAGCGTGGGTCTTATCGCCGTTCTTGTGCAGAGGGCTGACGGACTTGAAAGGGTTATTAGTTACGCCAGCCGATCGCTATGCAAAGCAGAAGCAAATTATTCCACAACAGAAAAGGAGTGCCTCGCCATCATCTGGGCTACGTCGAAATTTCGCCCCTACCTCTACGGCAGGCCCTTCAGAGTTGTGAGCGACCACCACGCCTTGTGTTGGCTAGCCACCTTGAAGGACCCTTCAGGTCGCCTCGCACGATGGAGCCTGAGACTTCAAGAATATGACATTACTGTCATTTACAAGTCCGGCAAAAAACACTCCGACGCCGACTGTCTCTCTCGTGCGCCTGTCGACCAACCGCTACCCGACGACCCGGATGACGACTACTTCTTGGGAACGATAACTACCGACGACTTCGCTGAACGACAGCGGGCCGACCCAGAACTTAAGGCCCTAATAGAATACCTCGAAGGCAGGACCGCCGAAGTCCCGAAGGTATTCAAGCGCGCACTTGCGTCGTTCTTTCTACGAAATGGTCTTCTACAAAAGAAAAACATTTCACCGCTTCGAGCTAAGTACCTCCTTGTGGTGCCTTCAGCTCTGCGACCAAAACTCCTGCAGGCCCTGCACGACGATCCGACGGCAGGGCACCTCGGTGTTTCTCGCACGCTCGCGAGGATACAAGAAAGGTGCTACTGGCCACGTCTTATCACCGACGTCACTCGTTATGTGAGGACATGCCGGGACTGTCAGCGACCCAAGACAACGCCGAAAAGGCCAGCGGGACTTCTGCAGCCAATTGATCTACCTTGCCGACCTTCCCAGCAGATCGGCATGGACCTACTGGGGCCGTTCCCGACGTCGGCTTTCGGAAACAAGTGGATCGTGGTAGCTACCGACTACCTCACCCGCTACGCCGAGACAAAAGCCCTGCCAAAAGGCAGTGCATCGGAGGTAGCTAAGTTCTTCATCGAAAATATCGTCCTACGTCACAGCGCCCCGGAGGTCTTTATCACCGACAGAGGAACGGCATTCACTGCCGACTTAACTCAAGCGATCTTGGCATACAGCCAAACAAACCACCGCCGGACGACAGCGTACCACCCACAGACCAACGGCCTCACCGAGCGGCTTAACAAGACGATCGCCGACATGCTGTCAGTGTACGTCGATGTCGAACACAAGACGTGAGACGCCATTCTTCCGTATGTGAGCTTCGCATACAACACGGCGGTGCAGGAGACGACGCAGATATCGCCATACAAATTGGTCTACGGAAGGAGCCCGGCAACGACGCTCGATGCCATGTTACCCAACGTCACCGACGAAGAAAACCTCGATGTGAGCGAGTACCTTCAACGCGCCGAAGAAGCCCGACAACTTGCGCGTCTCCGTATCAAGAATCAACAGACGACCGACAGCCACCGTTACAACCTTCGACGACGCTTCGTGGAATACCAGCCCAATGAACGTGTTTGGGTGTGGACGCCGATACGCCGACGTGGACTAAGTGAAAAGCTTCTGCGACGGTACTTCGGACCCTACAGGGTGGTCCGACGTCTCGGCCCACTTGATTACGAGGTTGTACCTGACGGCATCAGGGACTCTCAACGACGCCGATCGCGACCTCAAGTCGTCCATGTCGCGCGCCTCAAGCCGTTTTATGCGCGTTAATAAACTGAAAGAGTGTTTTTTTTGTATTATTGTTGTATCGTAATTTATTCATTGTACTTTCTTGCATTATTATTGTACCTTCATCTTTACTTAAAGCATCAGGACGATGCCTTTTTTTCAGAGGAGGGCAATGCCACGTTTCATTTCCCAAGTTTTTGTTATCGTCCCAAAACACCACACGATTCTCAGCGCAAACCGCGCCTGCAGTTTTCGAGAAGGTTCCGGACTGTAGTAGATCATTTCGATAAGATCACGCCCACTGTGCGAACGGTACAGATTGTTCTGGAACCTACGCCACCGCCAGCGATAACGCTAGAACATTCGACGGCAAGAGTATAAATGCCGACGCGCTTCGCCGCTTGTCAGCTGTTGATCGAAGGCCGACGCTCCGTTCGCCGCTATCAGTCCGAGACTGCTATCTGTGCGAGACTGCTGCTGTAATTGGACTTTCCGTTTACTGGGCACAGGTTCGCCCAAATAAACAGTTAAATCCCAACACGAAGTCTCCTGTCTTCGGCCACGTCACGACCCCATGACAATATTATTACCCTTCATCCTCTGTTATTGCAAAAGTGCCCAGTGCTGAAAACCACTATCGTGCCTTGTATATTAATTTTCACTTGTTTGGAAATTGGACCAGTTATTAGTCATCACGGTGTTTTGAAGAAAACCTACACATGCAGCGAGCTATTGCTTGCGGCTAATTTTATTGCCTTTGTCGGGACACATTTTTGTGCTAATTTGGTGGAAATCATTACATGCAGCAAGGCATAGAGCATGGACTGTTAGAGAAGACACAAGCAGAGTGACTAGTTTGTGTCTTCTCTCTCTCTGTCATGCTGCGCACTTCAGTGTAATGTCGCTGTCAATGGTTAAAATGGACTATAGCAGCTAATCGCGTTCCGCTGAGAGAGTCCCCTATTGTCCAGAGCAAAACAGAACAATGGTAATTCGATTTGTGTCATAGAGAGATACTCTGCTTTTGGTTTCTACAATGAATTTTTAAGCCGAAGTTTATTTTTTTATTAACAACAGTTTCAGTACAGATAAAAGGTGCATGGACAAAATTCGTGTAGTCAGCTTGACTAGGTTTGTGATATTTATAGTAATTGCCAACCGGTATTACAATATGCATAAATATTACACACATATACAACCACGGTTGATATCTTGTTTATTCTGATCAATATTAATATGTTGAAATTGACATATTCGACCAATTCAACGTGTAAAATATATGCCATGTAGAGTAGTTATGCTCTAAACTAATCTTTGCTGGTTGGTTCCATTTTACCTAATTTTTTGGTCATGACTGTACATTCACAAATGAAACAACTTATTCGAATGCACATTTTTCGTAAGGTTACATTTATTTTTATGCAGTAAACCCAAATTGAAATGTATAATGGCTCAGAAGAAAGAGAACTTGAAACGAATTCAGTCAACTCATTAGCAAACTTACTCATCAATGGTAAGCGGATTCTCATTTAAAAGATACATGCATTAAGATACATACTATTAAGACGATCGAGACCAGGGACTGCTTCGAACGAATACGGTTTATTGGAAGAAGTGAAGTAGCGCGCGCTCGCTCCAGGCAGCGGTCTTCTTTTTTCTTCTTCCGGCGTTTGATGAAGATATTTTATAGGCTCGCGCCCGCCCTAGTTGAAATAGTATAAGGTCTCGCGGGCTATTTGAAACAACCCTCTATAGGGTATATGTGGTTCACCGATCTTCTTAGAAGCTCTTTTTTGCCTGTGCGAAGGATACAAGCTCTTGTTATTCCGTCTCGCCCAGGGTACAGTTTTTTAATCCGGCACATTTTCCAAAATTTTCTTGGAGCTTTGTCCTCAACCAACACGATGTCACCCTGTGAGAGTGGTTTTGCTTGCCGCGTCTTGGCTTTGACCGTAGCTCCTATTTCCTTGATGTATTCTTGATGCCATCTTTTCCACCAAGCGCGCACGAGTTTGCATCTGCGTCGCCACGCTTCTTCAATGCCACCGTTGTACAGTCTTGTTTGTCCGTCTTGAAGCTGTCGCCGTCCACCTATGATGTCTGCCGGTGTTAGTGGCATCGGCTCGTCAGGTTCTCCATATACGTAAGTCAATGGTTGGTTGTTGAGTGTTCCTTCAACTTCTGCTACAATAGTGCGTAGCTCCTCTACCGAAGCTGTGCTTTTCGATATCATTTTTCGCATCGACGTCTTCAAGCTTCTTATGAGGCGCTCGTAAAATCTTCCCCACCATGGCGCGCACTCGGCTATCGTTTTCCATTGAATTTGTTGGCCACTGCAGTAATTCTTTAAGACCTCATTTTTAATTGGTTCGAGCATTCTGTTGATTTCATTTCCAGCTTTTATAAATGTTTGGCGCTGTCCGAGTATATTACTGCTGGTATTCCCCGTCGAGCTGTAAATCGTCGGAATGCTTGTAGAAGGTGAATATCAGTACATATTGCTTTACAATCTGGTACTGGTCCTTTGCGTAAAGAGGTCCTGTGAAGTCAACTCCCATAACTTTGAATGGCTCTGCTTCAGTGACTCTGTCTGCCGGAAGTTGAGGTTGGTCTTGTGTCGCCGGTCTGGAGTTATGCCTCTTGCAGACGACACATTTGATTAGAACTATTTTCACTGCTTGTCTGCCCTGCAATATCCAGAACTAAGTTCGAAGTTGCGCTAGCGTCACTTGAACTCCTCCGTGTGATACCATTTTATGCACGTGACGTATTAGCAGTCCCGTGAAATGCTCATCCTTTGGAATTACTATTATGTGCTTGTTGAATTCTTGGCTGCACTGCAATCGACCTTTATGTCTGATGATTCCATCGTCATCAAGATAGACTTCGTGTCCATTAATTTCAAATGATCGATTGTTTGAATAGGCCTCACCCTTAGTTTGTCTCAGTGATATAGTGATATTTGGGTCTGTCGTATCCAGTATTTCTCTGCATTTGTTACCTCTTTTCCTGTCAACGGCCCTTTGTGATTTTCCTTTCTTGTGTTGTTTATGAATCTGAACACACATGCTGTCACTCTTATAAGCCGTCCGTGTGATGAATACCTTTCGATTTCCGAGATTGGCGCAATTTCGGCTCTTCCCATGCATTGGTGACATTGTGTTTTATGCTGGTCTTCCACGCCTGTATTTGTGCCAATTATGCTTACTAAGTTCTTTTCCAGTGATGTTATCCATACGGGACCGTTCTACCATAACTTTGACGTTATCAATGCCTTTGCGCTTATTTCTCGTGTAAGCAGGTCAGCAGGGTTGTTGTCACTTTGAGCGAATGACCAGCTTGCTTGAAGTGTTTTTTTCTCTAATTTCTGCGATTATGTTGGCAACAAACGGATCTCTTTTGCTTGTTGCTTTAATCCAGTGCAGCACAATCATCGAGTCCGTCCAGCAGTGTATTTCCTGAAAACTTTCATTGAAGTGACCTTTGATGTAGTCGCATAATCTTGATGCTACCACCGCTGCCATCAGTTCAAGTCGTGCCAATGTCAGCTCTTTATTTGGAGCTACGCGGCTTTTTGCTGTTACCAGCCTCGATTCTTTGCTTCCATCGTGGTATACTGCTATCAAGTATGCTGCCGCTCCATATGCTAATGGGCTCGCGTCGGCAAATACATGCAGCTTGTATGCTTGTACTGGTTGATTCTTGCTTGCGTAGCATCGTGGGATTTCTATACCTCGAAAGTCCTCCGCTTCAGACATAAGGTTCTTTCATTTGTCGCATTCATCTTTAGGGAGCTGGTCGTTCCACGTGACGTTCATTTTCCACAGTCTCTGCAGTCCTATTTTCGCGCGTACTGTGAATGGCGACAGCAAACCGAGTGTGTCAATTATCTTCGCTGTGGTTTGTAACACAGCCTTTTTTTGTCAAGTGCGTTGTATCTGTTAATAAATTCCACTTTTCCTTGGGAAGCAAATCATGTCCTTTGAGTGTTTCCATATCAAGCCCAGAAGCATTGTAAATCCTCTAGATCGAATATCTATGTGAGAATCGTCTCTTTTATTTTCATCAATTATTTTGTTTAATCGCTCTTCATTGGATGTCCATTTTCTCAAATTCATCACTGCCTCTCTGAACACTTGCTCTGCCTCTTTGTACAACTTAACTGCTTCATCAAGCGTTGCTGCTCACAAAATAACATCATCCATGTAGATCGCTTTCTGCAGTGTCCTTGTCGTATCAGGAAACTGGTCTTCCACTTGTTTCAAATGGTGTTTAATTGTAGCTGCTAGTATAAACGTGCTTGGTGTTGTTCCGAACGTTACTCTTGTCATGCGCCATGTTTGCACATCATTCATTAACCTTCCTTCAGCGTCATGCTTCCACCACAGAAATCTCATTGCATCTCTATCCTCTTCATGTATAAAGATTTGTAGAAATGCCTTTTCAACATCTCCAACTAACGCCACCTTTTCTTTTCGGAAATTAATGAGCAGCGATAGCATGTTCTCATTCAAATTGGGTCCTGCCTCTAGGTTCTCGTTTAAAGACATGCCTTTTCGAGAATGTGATGAGGCGTCAAACACTACTTGAACCTTTGTTGTGGCTCGGTCCTATCTAATGAATACATGATGTGGCATGTAGCAGCAAAGTGCATTTGGCTGTTCTGATGGCTCTTGGACCTCCTCTGCGACTCCTAATGCCACATACTCTGATATAGCTTTGTCGTAGCGATACAGCATGTCTTCATTTTTTTGCAGCCTTTTAGTCAGTTGCTGTAGTCTTTTTATCGCATTTTTCTTGTTTCTTTCCAAGTTTACGTCCTGTTTTCATGGCAAGCTGACTTGATAGCGACCGTTTTGTTGTACAATCTTGTGCTCGAGTTCTTCGACCACTTCGTTGCCGGTGTTATCCCAATTATTTCTTGTCATCCCCATTGACTCCAGGCTCCAGAACTTCTGTAGCTCTTGCTGGAGTTCTGTCTCCGCAGCTTCGACCTTCAGAAGCATGACTGCTTGATTATGTGTTAGTTTTGTCTTGCTTTGCTCTGACAGCCCTTGCAGTACCCATCCCAGTATAGTTTCTACAGCCATCAGTCTGCCCTCGATTCTTTGAGTTCTACCAGTAAAGAATTCCCAATAATAGTCTGAGCCGATCAGTAGTTCTACAGAATTTGTTGCAGTCGTCTTGGTCGTGTGTTCAGCCATTTGCACATTTAGCTGTTTCATTTTCTCGCTGAGCTTCCTAATTGGAGTGGGTATACAACTGTGCGACATAACGTCGACTTGTAACGCTTCAATCACTGTTGTAGTGCTTGTTTCTTGTGATCCTACAGTCACTTGCACTACGTTCATTAGTTTGACCTTTTCGTCTCCTCCAAATGAACCAATCGTCAGCCTTTTCTGTCGCAACGTATTCGCACCTATTACTTTCACTAATCCCGCTTCAATAAATGAACGTTGACTTCCGCTGTCTAATAACAAACGGCAATGTCGGCCACATGTTTCTCCTTTTACGCACGCTACAGCCGTCAGCAAAAGCACAAACTTATGCTTGATATTTTCGGTTGCTTGTAGCGTAGACGTCGTCACTTCGGTTTGCGCTGTTGAGACCAGCTCTGCCCTTGTTTTCTGCATCACCGTTTTACATACTGACGTGGCATGTTGTCCCTTGCATTGCTTGCATTTTACTTGGGCCTTGCAAATGCGTGCAGTGTAGTTTGGTCGCGTGCATCTGAAGCATGCTCTATTTTCGGTAAGCATAGCTTTCTTTTCATCCATTGGAATGCTCCTACGACAGTTTTCGGTTGCGTGGGTTTTCTGCTTGAAGAATAAGCATATTCTGTCCGCTGAGCTATAGAAGCTTGAAGTCATGCGCATGTGTCCGCGGTTCTCTCTCGGTTTTGCAGTTATCCTCTCCTGTTCACGTTGTGTTTATTCACGAAAAGTCGCTTGCTCTCTTAAAAATAACATAAGCCTGTCCAGCTTTTCCTCGCACGCTTTTCCCGTTGCGTTGTTTTGCTCGCCGTTTTCTGAAGCTAAGCTGTTTCTCATAGCCTATTGTGACTTGAACTGCACTGATAATTCTGGTGGAATTGCTCTTTTCAATACCGGTAACAACATCGGAGCATAGCTCTTGGTTTCCACTATTAGTGACTTGAGTGCCAATATGTTAACTTGCACTCTCTGTACTAGCCTATTTAAGTCATCGGTATTTTGAACAGACCTCACTTTCTCCAAACTCAATAGCTCATTCATGTGCATTTCAATGGAATGTTCTTGATTGCCGAACGTTTTTTGCAGTATTTTGATTGCGTTATCATAATTTTTCTCTGCCGAGTACTGAAGTCCTTCAATAGAAGCCGCAGCTTTTCTGGTTAGTGATGCTAACAAGTAATTGAACATCTGTCCCTTGCTTATGTTCGGTCTCAGGTGAACTGCCGACTCATACTGAGACCAAAAGTGGTTCCCCTCCAACGTTTCCCCCCAAACTTTATCATTTCAAGCTTTAGTAGCTCAACTAGTTCCTTTGCTTCTTGTCCTGTACTTGAAGGCGTCACCTGCCTTGTCCTATCGCTTGAATCCGATTGTTCAGGCTGTTGAAGACTGATTTCTATTGCAGATAAGATCGTCGTTAATTTCATGTTGTACTCTATGACGTTTTCGAATTCAGCTTCGGCATTGTCTTCTGTTAGAAACTTTTCCATTTGCTAGTTCGCGCTCTTCAGACTGTCGCTTATTGCTTTATACTGCGCCTGCGTTGTAAGCAGCTGCTCCCGGTTAGCTCCATCATTATTTGCTGCTCGGCTGCGTTAATCAGTCGCGTGATCTGGGAGCGAAGCGCTTTCCTTCTCTTCGTTATCACTTCTTTGTTCATATTGAAGCGGTTAACAATGACTCCTTACTTGTGAATCGTTCATTCTGATGCTCGTACTGTCCACCGTGGTCTCGTCGCTCGATCCAGGTCGATCCTCTGCTCCTCCGCCGTTTTCTTCTCTGCTGCTCTGTGGCAGGTTGACCTTTCTTGCCGGCGAGGAGGTAGTATCCTGGTCATGGCACCATTATTAAGACAATCGAGTCCAGGGACTGCTTCGAACGAATACGGTTTATTAGAAGTAGTGAAGTAGCGCGCGCTCGCTCCAGGCAGCAGTCTTCTTTCTTCTTCTTCCGGCGTTTGATGATGATATTTTGTACATACATACATACATACATACATACATACATACATACATACATACATACATACATACATACATACATACATACATATACTCAGTTGTAAATATTTAAATGAATGACTATAAAAGAACAATTCTTATACACTCGTTTTCAATATGCAGAAAGTAACGTACGAGAGAAATCCACCATCACTGTCATGTCTGAACTCTGTGTTTTTCGAATAATCTTGGAAAAGCTTGATGCATAGTTTCTGCTGCTGCCCAGTGCCAAGCAGTTATAATAAACACAAGAATAAAGCCCCTGACAATGTAAGGCTATAAAAAAGGGCTGTGCATCCAAATTTTTCGCATGTCTGCAATATTATCCTGTTTATTTACATAGCTTAGCCATTCACAACACACTAACAAAGCCTGTTAGGACACGTGGGCTGTAAAGTCTGCACAGCGCGAAGAAATTCTATAAAATACATGAATAATACAATTCTAAGCTACTAAGCTCTTCGTTTCAAACTGTGTTTATATTGACAGCTATAGACTCTATTTCATTTCCGGAAAACACTCCTCAAAAAAACTTCGAAGTTTGCACATCAACACAGTTCCCATACAGCTGTCTGTTAATCTGCTTGGAAAAAATTCAGTTTACTGGTGGGCAAAAACTGTATACTAAATATGTGAGGTGACGCTCCAGTGCACTGCATGTATGTCTTGCTGCTGGCCTCAACTGCGATGTTGCTCAGCACGTATGGGTAAAATCACAACTAATACTATGCCCCTACAAAGTATTTAGGTGTCATTTGCATGAAACAGAGACCACAATAAAAGAACATAAGAACATTTACCTTCACACAGTTCAAAAATGTAAATACATTTTCATAGAGTTTTCACAGCTCATCTGAGAATAACTATAATGGTTATAAACATATTGTCACTTCCAATAACAAACTATTTCAAGATGCCAGATTCAGTAATAGAGACTTTCAGTACCTTTTTAGGGCTAAACTATAGTACAGACACCTAGAAAAACTAGGTAAATGCATGGTATAGCTGTATAGCTAAGTCACTGGCATAGTACACAATTACATTATGAACAAATCTATCTTAGTAATGTATGCAATAAATAAGTTACACTTACACAGTAGAAACAGAGAAGTAGACTTATGAAAAACAGACAGACAGTGGGATAACAATGCACCAGCACTGAAATCTACTGTTGGATGCACTAGCAGTAGTGATGATTTTCTTCCTTCCAAATAAAATAATCCGAATAGAATCACGTCCCAAAGCTTATACAGAGATGGCATCGTTCGTGCGATACAAATGAGTGTATACAGAAGAATTATATCGAATAAGTACAAAATCACTGCATCCACTGCTCTACTTGTACTACAAAAAATGCAAACAGAGTTACCATTGCTGACAATGGATGCTGTGATTTATGGCAGTAAATGCACAGAAACGCAGGCACTTGGATTAACATGCATGTTCAAAACTTCAGCTTCAAATAATTGGCCCACTAATACTACAGCAGCCTTTAAATTTGTGTCATATTTTGGTATCTTCCCTGCAAAATTTAAATGATTTGGAATGCAAGCAAAGAAACTGCTGAATAATGCACTGCGAAGAAGTTAATCTGCAGCTGCACAGAATGGTACTACGTATACTATTCAAACTGTTCGTGACATCACAATGTGCTCTTTCTGCTGTCGTAAACATTGAGCAGCAGAACAGTCACTGGCAGTCCCTTTTTATATGCTGGTCTTCTGTGCTCTGTTGTCGATACACTGTACATGATCGTGGAGCATCAGATTCTCTGTTACTGCTGGAAACTATAAAAATACAGATCTTTGTTACAACCATGTACATGCAAAAGTGTACAGTTGCTAAATACGTGTTCATATTTACAGATGTCGTATCTTCAAAAGCTGATGTCAAATATGCAGAAATAATAACAAGAAACGAAGTCTCAACACTCACAAACAGTGAGGACTGAAAATATATTTTATTGTGATACAGCAGCAAACCAACAATGTTAGAGATGAAGGCTTGAAACTTCTGCCAGGTGTATTGAGCTGCAAAATTTCCTCTATTTCGACTTCGCACTAGGCGCCAGAAGCAGACCACAAATAAGTTCACTAAGAAACACAAGTTAAACTGAATTACAGCACAACAGCTAATGTTCATAACTTTAGGGCTCTTTAACATAGCCAGCTCACCATACCGCATAAAGTAGCATATAGGCAGTCTAGAAGACACAAAGCACTTGTGGGTTATGAGTGTGCTTGTGGCTCACATCGATTATTCCAAACAAAAAAAAAACCTTCCGAAATTGCACTTCATCGGGAAAAATAAGCATACGCAACAAACACAACGGGCTCCTACAGGTGCCACCAACACTTACCATTATTGTTGATATCAGTGTCTTGCTGGATGGATATGATGTGTCCTGCATATAACACAAAAGGAGCACTCCATGACTTGGCCTGCATGTGTGCTGGCTGCGTCGCACTGCTGCTGAAGTAGGCTAGCCGCAGACTGAGATATTAGCAGCTGTGGCTTTGAGGCACACTGAACGTCACCTTTCGAAATCAACAATACATACTTAGGTCAGGTACAATTTGTAGAAAAATATGTATCACATTGTAATCGTGGTGAACGCGTTCGGTAGAAACACGACATGCCACAGCACTGAGAGAGAAAAAGCTGCATCAAGTAAAAGATGCAGTTACTGACCCTTTGTCGTCTGAGGCTTGTACAATAGTTCTTTCTCCTTGCAAGTTGTGAACAGCCAGGCGATTTTCACCCCACTTGCCATTTTCTACCAGGGCACTTAATCAACAGGGTGAGTCACAAGCTCGAGAGCTCAATAAGGAATCAAAGTATTTGTGCTCGTTGAAAAGCGAGTTTTTTAGCCTCAGATGATTGTAGTTTCATTCATAGGCGGCAGGCTTTCAACTTTCAACATTCTCATATATTTCGCAATACAGTTCTATTATGTTCAATAAGCAATATGTGTGAGAATAATACAGGATTCCGCTGCAAGCAACCATACTTGGGTTTTCAATTTGTGCAGAGTAAGTGGTGTTTACTTAATCGTATGTAGTAAAAAAACTAACCTTGCAGCCAGCTGTTAGACAGTTATGTGCCCTCGAAGCTCCCAAGCAGATAGCAGGCCACTTCCCGGTCCGCTGAATAAAAACAGTCCCAGCAGTGACAAAGACTTGCACATTTAGGAGGCACGTGTCCTTCCTATTATTGTACAGGTGTTCTAAGTTAAGATGAGGCTTGATGTGCCAGTGCGTGCAGTCGATGCATCACAAAAGTTTAACAAACTAAACTCTGCGACCTGCAAGGAACCAAAAACGAGACATTTAAGAACAGTCATTTAAAGCACTCACCTGTAACTTTTTCACAAAGCGAGAACTTCATCAAAGTGACAAAATCTGCTATAATCACTTTGAAACAAACTGAAGCCCCAAGTAAAATTTATATAGTGCTACCATTGCGGTAATCGTCTATAGAACTAATATTTCAAAATAACATGATTTCCTCAAGTGCAACCTGGCTCCTGGAAAATATAGTCACATTACCTTTCCAACTATCAAACATTGTAAGTATACAGGCCCCTCCTAATAATCAAACAAGAGCTCACTTATGTCAAATCACAAATAACTTCTGATATATTTGTCCGCCTCTTCATAATGTATGTATGTATATAACAGCTGTAGTAAATTTTTCGTGCTTGAACATCACATAAGGAAACCTAACATCTGATGGGCTTAAAAACTTGCACTTGTTAGAGTACTGCGTGAATAGCAACAAATTTAGATCTGCAAGGTCAACTCACCAGTGGCAGCATTTAAGAGCCATCAGTGTCTTGAGGAAACAAGTTTGCTATAGGGCCAATATGAAAAGGACATCTGCAGACTGGAAGCTGCCAAAGACAGTGATGAAGGGCTGGCCAGGTGTGCACGTCCATTGATATACTATAAGAACTGGCCATGACCGGCTGTTGTCAAGGCTCTAGTGCCGTGCAAAATGATGGCCAGATGAACTCACAAACCTGTATTTAGCCTATACTATACTACAACTTCATCCAAAGCAAAGCATCGGTGAAATATTTTTTCTCTCTGGGGGACTGAGGGAAGCTTGACGTTCACGGGCCCTTGCTAGCACATAGAACTCTCAAGTTTTTACCGAAGAACAGTCTAGGCGCGCTGCCAAAGTAACACGATCCACAACAGATTGTAGCATCTCGCAGCTTCGGTTCGTCACATCACAGCGTAGGCAATGGCTGTCACAGAAAAGGATAAGTGACGAGTTAACAGACAAAAGCGCCAAGCTCCGCCACCGCAACTCCACAGGGCAAAACAGTTATCGACGCTGTTTTTGAATTTTTGGTGACACGACCACAGCTCCTTCACAAGTCTTGGAAACCTCAACACAGCACCACTACTCACAACGAACATCGTTTCACTCCCGAGCTTTATGTTGCTCACAAGAAAATAGAAGCGTATGGGCTAACCAGTGACAAAGCAAGAACCGTAGACAACGCGTAGTCCATACGTTTCCGTACGTACTTGGGGTGATTCAAATAAGGCGCCAAAACGCTGTAAGTCCGAAATGTCGCACATCACCCAACTGAGAGATTGGAAAGTGAAGCGAACGAACTGTTACCAGCGCACCAACTCACATTGCAGCGTTCTCGAGTGCTAGTTGTTGTTGATGCACAGGCGCGGATCTCTCTTGATAAACAAACCGAGGCAAACAATTTGATAAGCGTCACCGTACACCAATACACTGCCGCTGGTTATTACAACGTTTAATAGCACCGAAAAAGCAGCGGTGATCACAACGCATCCAGCCGAATGCTGAAGGAACTAGAGCGAGAGGTGTTTGCTAAAATTTGCACCCACCTATACGCTGTTTAATGTTGTAGGCCCGTGTGCTAAGATTTGGGTGTACGTTAATTAACCCCGGGTGGTCGAACTTTCTGGAGCCCTCCACTACGGCGTCTCTCATAATAATATGGCGGTTTTGGGACGTTAAATCCCACATATCAATCATTCAATCAACCAATCACTCAGTCAATCAATCAATCGATACGCTGTTTACGATGCCATGTTGTTTTCTACAACTGCGCAGCACTTCAGAGAACATAGAGTAAGGAAAAACTTTTAAATAGCTCTTAGAAAGTAGTACTTGTACAGTTTTCACGGCGCGACTAAATTTGCTGTTAAGTGCTAGGGGGATGATATGACGAACACTACAGGCATGCCAGATTAAAGAAGTGTTTTAGCAACGTCACGGAGTGAGCTGGTGTTGAGGGTATTGCTTCACAACCACTCAGAAGCTGTGCCTGTCGGCCAAGCCATCGTCTGCTTCGAACAGAGCATGCGACGGGGGATTCGCCTTCGCAACGCAACCATTTCAAGGTCAAGTGGTCGCTGTGTCGCACAAAATACATGTCAGTGGTTTTCTCTACCTTTGAATGATATTCGTGCACCAAATTAAATGGCTGGTAATTGTCACAGGGACGTTTCAGCCAAGGTTTGCTCCAAAACCGTGAGGGTTTGCATATTTCCGGTGTCATTTTAAGTTACTAGGGTCATTTTATTCCAATTGCTTGCCTTACTATCACGGTTCAGATCGGTTTATGAACAGTGAAGTTGAAAATGCTTGATTTGTTCGTAGTTTCATGCGCAATCACACAAACCCCTAATACGCTTCGGTTTAAAAAGTACGCGCCGTTCAAGATCGTCCGAAGGTGTATCAACAGCTGTATTTCAGAGATCGCACCCATTGGACAGTTAGAGCCAATCGAAGTACACTAGAGCACAAGCTTTATCGACCACTCACTAAAATTTTTCTTTCATTTTATTTTCAATAGTGTGCAAGGATTGTGCTCCCATCAACCTGTTCGGTGGTAATTTCAACCAATAAGGCAAGGGTCTTGAATCATATTTTTAAATGGATAACATAGGGCGCAATACAACAACATAATAAATAAGGTTGATCCTATGCCATACCGCGTTAGAATGCACCGACTATTCACGTAACACATTGGTTTTCATCCTACCACAAATCTTTACATACATAATTTTACGCCATTAACGCCCAATAGAATTCAACTGCTGCGACTTCGAAATTATTGGACGACGGTAGTTGTCAACACCATCAACTGCGTACAAGGGAAGCGACAGACGAAACTCAAAGTGCCGAAAGAAATAAAAACGCACCAGCAGTCATCAGGCAGCCCTTCATGGGCGTGAATTAACTCAAAACCAGCCAGGGCACTACAGTATACCACCACAGTGGCAGCTTCTAAGAAGTCACATTGTTCCTGACAGTGGTTCGGACCACTCATAGAATTTTTTCTTAGCCACGCTGTTTTTATGCAACATTTCGCTCCGTGAATGCACTTAGGAGCACTTTTTTGTGACGTAAGCAAATATAGCAGCTGCATCTTTATCGCTGACATGTTCCCGGGCAGTCACAGCGCGCTACGACGCAGCGGCCGAAGTGACAACATGGCCTCTTACGACGTTTTTAAAGACGACAGTCTTTCTTGGGGACTTTAGATGGAAGCATTTTGGTCTGTCTGTCTGTACATTTGTCTCTTTGTCTGCCCTTACGAGACCTTAAACGGCACCCAACGGCCAACCCTATCCACAGCGCCCACCAATATTGCTAAAGATTTAGCGTTCATGGTTGTGCGATTGTCAATTAAAAAAGCAAATATTTCGTATATCTAAGGCTTCACAACAACGTGTCTATGTTTTGTATGTCTGCCTTTACACTAGGAAAGGCACGCACCAGTAACTCTAAGGACAGTAGCGTTTAACGCACCGCGCTGACAGTGCCAGGTGATGCTCAAGAAGGTGTTTCCAACGGTTTGATATGACGGCACGGTGGTGGCATTTGTCCGTCACATTGCATTCTACACCTTATCACCTCCGCGGCTGGCGCGCAGATTTTTTTAAATGTGAAGCATTTCTTAGCGAACCTCGGCGCTTTGAGCGCATCTATCTATCTATCAAGCCGCCTACGATTTTTTGCTCTCCTGGTTGCTTTGATAATGGTATCGATATCAAACTTAGTAGGGCATAACATGACTGTATTGAGAACATACTTGGCTAGTCATAACATGAAAATCATGATATGTATGCCATGAATGTCATGATTTACATTTCATAGTACTGCAGCTCTTGCGGTACTTTCGTTCACATGACATGTTGCAAAACTGATATGGTGTGGCAGGATTGCATGGCGAACGCAAGTGACAGACCCTAACATGAAAATTATGACAGGCGTGTTATGTAACAACATGAATATGTGCCACGCTCATGATGCACTCGCGGCCGTTTCGCTAGCGTCATATATACTATATTTGGTATTATGAGACGTGAATGGATGAAAAAGGTATGTCACTGGTGCAAACATGTTAATCACGAGATGCATGTTATGTAACAACATGACTACATGCCACGCTAATGATATGCTGGCGGCTGTTTCGCTAGCTTCACTTATACCAAATTCGGTATTACGGGACGTGGATGGATGACGAAGGTATGATACTGGTGCAAACATGAGAAAAAAAGAGATGCGTGTCGTGTAACAACATGTCTACATACTGCGCTCATGATGCGCTTGCAGCCATTTCGTTAGCTTCACATGCACCAAACTTAGTATTACGTGACGCGAACGCACGACATAGGTAAACGACACGTCGAAACATGATAATCACGTCATGCGTGTCATGTAACAACATGACTACATGGCACATTGATGATGCGCTCACGGCGGTTTCGCTACCTTCACATATGCCAAATTTGGTATTACATGACGCCGACGAACGACGAAGGTATGTAACTGGTGCAAATATGATAATCATGAGATGCGTGTCACGTGGGAATATGAGTACATGCCACAGTCAATGCGCCAATACATTTCGGCGTGACATGGTGTGCGTGCTGTGTTCATTTCCAGCGTTCATTTCGTAGCATGACGCCGGCGTTGCCACGCCAGGTGCCAGTCATTTCACGTACTCGCAGGCACGCGCCGCGCTGCGTTGCTTTGACGCATGCGCGTTTCAGCGCGTCCGTCATCCCTCCATCACGAAAAGAAGGAGATGCAGTGTTGTCCGGGTAACGCATTGGCACGAATGCAGCATGTCGCATTTCGCACTGGTTGCCGTCGGGCCACGCCGATGGACGCTGGTCGCACATGGCGTCAGACTATAGACTGCTCGCGTTTTGCTAACGTAGCGTCGCTGTGGCCAGCTTGCGCGCGCGCTAACGCTACACTGGATTATATCAGGCCCTTCATGATGCGCCCGCGGCCGTTTTGCTACCTACACATATACCAAATTTGGTGTTACGTGACGTCAATGAAAGGCGAATTATATGACTGGTGCAACCATGATAATCATGACACGCGTGTCATGTAAGAACATGACAACATACCACGCTAATAGCGTGCTCGTGGCCGTTTAGCTAGGTCCACACCTACTAAATTTGATATCACGTGACGTGAATAGATGACAAAGATAAACGAGTCATCCAAACATAATAATCATGACGCGGGAACTATGTACGGCATCATTTACTTCCACAACGTAACGTTGTGCAGATTTTAAAGTGATATATCAGCATTTCTCATTCGTGCTTTACATATCATTAATTCTCACTGTACATGGGATCTGCCAATTGTTTTTGTTTTGTGAATTGCCTTACGCAACAAAATATCTCTTGCACCAAACTGTTTTCGTGAGTGAGTTTCGTGAATCCGGCCCCTGAGTGCCAAGCCGCTTCATCCATAAGTGAAACATTTAATCCAAGTGCCAACGTATTTATTCAGAGCGCCACCTCAGTTAGGCCGCGTACCAGTGAGTTTAATCCAAGTGCCGTGAGGTTTATGCAGATTGCCAACGACTTTATTTCAGATGTCAGTAAATCCTTGCACAAAAAGCAAAATACGTGGCAGTACAATTGAAATGCAGTTTCCTACAATATAAAAGATAATAGCCGCTAAGCATAAGATATAATCATTACTATTTGTATTCGCCGGTAGCATTTGCGAAAAAAATTACTACTGTTGTTCGCTTAAGCAGTGTTTGTACTTTGCTATGTACAAGTTTGTAGATGACTGCTTGACTTGGGCGGTATCATTTTATTGGCAACGAAATGAAAAGCAGGAACTTGTTAACAAATATTTCGTCTTCGTCACTAGAGCTCGTAAGCCCCGCCGCGGTGGTCTAGTGGCAAAGGTACTCGGCTGCTGACCCGCAGGGTGCGGGTTTGAATCCCGGCTGCGGCGGCTGCATTTCCGATGGAGGCGGAAATGTTGTAGGCCGGTGTGCTCAGATTTGTGTGCACGTTAAAGCACCCCAGATGGTCTAAATTTCCGGAGCCCTCCACTACGGCGTCTCTCATAATCATATAGTGGTTTTGGGACGTTAAACCCCACATATCAATCAACTAAAGCTCGTAATCAGATTTGTCTCGCACTACATGACTGGTACCGGTTATGTAATACGAAGGACAAAACCATGGTTATCGGAGTGCCGGAATGGATACCAAGATACGAATAACCTGGCCGTGGGCAGCGATGGGTTAAAAGCCGATACGTGCTCAAAGAATTAGGAGGCCCTCCGATAACGTTGCGAATTAGTGATAATTCGAAGAGTCAACATATTTGCACAGCGCAAGACTACGAGTGGTTACGAAGTAACTACAAAAGAAGAGACAAGGACAGATAGAGCGCTGACTTCATCTGAAATTTAATTATCGAAAACACTAGAAATATATACTCGTGACATAACATCACCGCGCAAACCACGCAACCCATTGCGTCACAGCAGGACAATCATCATCTCACTATATGATTACGACACCACATCTCAGCGCGAATTCACGATATATTGCGTCGAAGCCAGAAACTAGATATCTTTTTTTAGTCAGAATAAGCGAAGGCTTGCTGATACAACGATCACCCAGTATTGGGATTTTGTTGACCTCATTGGCCTTTTACCTAAAGACAACGTTCGTATCATGGAACGAAGGCACTTTTATTCAAAAACAGAGAAGTGTGCAACGGTTCTTGCAAATACATGTTTTAAATGCCATTTTTCTCGCTCACAATGGCCGGCTCCTGGCTAGCCGCCTCGACAGAACGGCTTTCGTAAAGGTGTTCCGTTTTGTTGACAATTTTCTTGTGCTTTTATACTGCGATGGTCGGGGCTTTGAAGCTGTCTTTTGAAACATATTACGTCTTTTCGATTAGTGTATGGCAACTCTTATTCTAACGCATGAGCTTCCGCAGGATGCTTCGTTAAAGTTTTTAGATTTGAGAATAACGATCTCAAGCAATCACCTTTGCTGGAATTGTGAGCGTAGTGGAAGCAGACCTCTTCTGCCGTACTTGTCGGCTCATTCAAAGCTCGTAAAGAGAGGGATCGCAAATCCCTGTTTAAGAAATGTCTTCCGAAAGTCTTGCGGCCACTTGTTAATCAGCAGCTTCATTGAACAGGCTTCCCGCCTGATCAGCGCTGGTTTCCCCGATCATGTGCTGGTTTCGCTGGCGGAAAAGATGGTTAGGACAATTAAGCAGGGACGAGAAGCACCAGTGAACTGCGTTGCTAGTAGCTCAAAGCGCGTGGCTGGGATTCCCTATGTACATAAAATTTCTCACAATTTGAAAAAAAAACATAGGTGATAAGGTTGATGTGAAGGTTGTTTTCTCTGCCCCAGAAAAGCTTTCAGTGCTCTGCAAGCTGGTGAATGCGCAGTCCGCGCGAAGGAGTTCCTGCGCAAGCAAACATAGAAGGCTATTTGTATCATGTGTGACAGCCGTCGTTTATTTGCTACTGTTTTCATGCGGCAAGATATAAGTCGGGTGAACGGGCCGGTGCCTGATTGAGCGTTTAAAGGAGCATCATTACAATGTATACTCAGATGTGCAAGGTCATTTGGGCACTCATGGTAGAGATTGTGGTTGCAGACCGGAATTCAAAAAGTGCACTGTTGTAGCCGAACAGCGTCACCAGCTAACACGGGAGATAATGGAGGTCAATGAAATGCAAATGCCGGGTGATCAATGTATCAGCATGCCTTCGCTTGCTCTGACTAAAAACGATATCGAGTTTCTGGCTTTGATACAATAGATCGCGAGTTTGTGCTGACCTGTGGCGTTGTAATCATATGATGAGATGAATATTGTCTTGCTGTGATGCAATAGGTTGCGCGGTTTGCGCGGTGATGTTATGTCTCGAGTATATATTTCCAGTGTTTTCGCTAATAAAGTTTCAGTTGAAATCAGCGCTCTTTCTTTCCTTGTCTCTTCTTCCGTAGTTACGTCGTAACCACTCGTAGTCTTGTGCTCTGCAAATATGTTGATTTCCAGTGACCAAACAAGCCCAGGCATCTGTCTTATCAATTCGGAGAGGTTTGGACCCTGCAGTTCGTATAAGACGTAAACTTATAATTCTGATGTGGAAAACGGAAGTCATATGTTACATTCATATTAGCTAATATCTTTTTATTCGAACAAAATTCAGCTTATCCGGTGAAACACACGTGTTTCAAGCAAACACGTTCAAGCAACTCCAGTGCCATCTGTTAATTACATGAAAACAGTACTATCTTGTTTGATGCTTCTATAAAAAGAACTGAATTTCACATAAACCCAAATAAATGCTAGTTAGGTTTTTAAATCGTAATTGCTGATTTCAAGAACGGATAATTATCATCATCAGTCACCATCGTTCTCACTGAACTGAGCAGACGACTGTAAACGCCTCAGCAAATAAGAAGCCAATGCCATCTGCTGATCAGACGAAATCAGTCTCTGCATATGCAATGATGTGTACGATCAGCTGGAATAATGCAGTAGCGACGAAGCATAGACTAACTTGGGCTCTATGAGCAAATACATTTGGTACCCATAATTGCAATAAATACGCACTGTTCATAGTATTCGACGCTATGACACCAATACGTTAGAGCGAAAAAGCACGGCACCTCATTTAATAGGCCATAGCATGTATAAGCGAGTGAAAAGTTCTTTCTGCCACTCCTTGTTTACATTATTCCGACATATATACACTGTATTAAGTAGCGAACTGTTTGTTTCTGGTGCATGAGATAAACTGGCTGGCAACTGACTTAAAGCCGTTGACAATTGAATTAAACTGATGAACTTGGGTTAAACTCACTGGCACGCGACCTAACTGAGTTTGAGCTTGGAATAAATGTTTGGCACATCAAATAAATAGCTTGGCGCTAAGACTATTTCCAGGGCATGTGGAATATTTAGTCTGGCACTTGATTTAAAGAGAGTGGGAAAACGTGTAGTTCCCAGCCCCATAAAGAACAGAGCAGAAAAAAAAATAAATACCAAGTAAAAAAGTCAGAGAAGTAGCAGCACTACGCTAAACATTGTGATGCATAACCTCGAGGGTGGTGATTGCATAACAAGGCGTACATATATAGTTGAATTTATTACATAAATGAACTAAAGATGAGAGATGAGATTATTACACTGCGTAGAAAACAAACATAATAACGCATTTGCCATCTGGGAAAAATATAAACACATTATACGCTACACATAAAGACATAGATGACAACATGATACCCGACATACATAGTATTCGCAGATGTACTTACATGAAATAAAAAAAGAAAATGTATATATAGGTATTTTACTTTGTGACTCAAAAAAAAAAAAACGAGGATGTAACTGAATGTAATATACTTTAAAGATCAAGTCTTACACATTGGCGAATATTTCACGGTTATGGTGGTATGAACAGTTGAATAGGTCCAAACTTTTTAGGTCACAGTGATTCAGAAGAGCGGTACGAGGGCAATATAAGCACTGTTTGCCCGAGTTTAACCATGTTATATCGACCTCCCATTTTTTTTCATGACGGGTGGGGTAGTTTTGATTTTTCGCATGCAGGTTGGCTAGAATGCTTAGATTTTTAATGAGGCTAAAATTTCAGATTTGACTTTATTTTTTGCTATTGCATAACTATAATGCTGGTGCACCCTAATTATTTGAAACCTCAAAACAAGAGTGTAGGGAATGTTAGAAAATGAGCAATAAACTATGCATAGTACTTTTTTTCCGAAGCATGTATATGTTACCAACGTCAATAGCTGTCGTCGTAACCTATGGTTATTGACAATAGTTTCAATGAGAGTTAAACAGTGAACGATGTAGCAGAAGCAAATTTTTTTGAAGCGAATGTAAAATCCGACCGATTACGCCTGTTACCTGAGCTAATTTAGCAACACATATCCCACAAGATAATCTCAAGTCATGTTCTTTGAAAAAAAAATGTGTCAGATCATTTAAAATTATTAAATATCTCAATTTTAGAAGTACTCAGTATTATTATATAAAGGCGAGATGGAGATAGTTTGTTCTTATTCCGAAACATAACAACCTCTATTGTGTTTTCGTTATTACACATACAATTCATGCTTCCGTCCATGCGTCCATCCGTAGCCTCTTCTACAGAAGCCATACCTCGTGTCGTCTTTGGAGCGCCAGTTATCAATGAGGAAGTTCACTAAATGCTACACAAAAACCAATCACCACCACAGCACTCTATTTACAGATGCTTAACCGGTGAAGCTGAAAGGTGCGTTCGCAGGCGCTTACGGACGTTGCAGCAGAACGTCGCTCCAGAAACTGCCATCCCGGCGTACGCATTCCCGCCATTGCCGAGTCGATGATGCTCTTCCTCCAATACCACTTGCTTAGCTTGCTGTTGTCGCTTGCATTCGGCTCGCAAGACTGACAGAGTGCCGGTGCGCTTTTGCCTCCAGGGCCCATATTATATCAAGGTCAAGGCGAACATGAATTTTTTCACGGATAAGCTGTGGACGCTTTTCTTCGATGGTAATCTGCTGTTAGGCCGTTTGTAAAATCTATTCCCCTCTCATGCCGAACAAATGAATGACGTATGGCGGCGCAGCCATTCTCTGGGTCGTGCATGCGCTCTTGGAAACGACGCAGAGAATGCTGTCACTAATAGTGCTCCGCACGGACGTGAGTGCGAAGTAGTGAACAACGTAACTGAAGATCGTCACCGTTTCTCATGGTGAATGGTCGTTCGTAGTACTTAGCTATATATTTCTTTCTTTGTAGACCGTTATCTGAGAATCACGCAATTGGCTCAATGCGTCGGCACTTCCCACCCGGAGCAAAAGAATGATGAGAGCAAGGCCGCAAAGCGCGCTTGTGTCGCAGGAGCAAGTCGAGTGGCTTCGACACAAAACACAATGGTGTGTTCAATAAACGCGGAACCGTGCAATCGGGGAGAAGTTTTGAAAACGGTGCCTATGTGACATTCGAGAATACAGCGAATGACGCTGAACGTGATCTACCTAGTAGCATGTGTAGAGGCGTTCACGCTGAAAAATATCAGTATGCACAAAAAACGTGGGAAGGGGGGCGTACAGGCTTGTCCAACAAGAACATGAATACAGCTTGTTTTTTTTTTTAAACTGCGACATATTCTGCCCAGAAGAGAGTTTCGTTCTTAGAAGTGTCACTGCTTTCTCTTTTACCATCACCACCACGGAATAATTACATTCAGCACGTCTGTACATTATTACAGTATACCAGTATAAACCCACCAGCCTTCCTGAGTACAATTAACGTGGATACTGCATGGCTGTTTTCACAGAAAACAACGACCTGCACAAGGAAAGCTGTTCAAGAAACAAAACTAAGAACACAATGGCAAATAAACGCCTGCCTTTCACACTGCCACTGGTTACCTCTTGGAAGAAGATAGGTTCTGATTTTACCACTATAGGGTGTCATGACACCCACTTTTCGATCGATCGTGACCAGTGTTGTTTGTAAATCCTTGAAATAGGCTAGAAAAAGCTTACGCCATTTGGTTCAGAACATATTTTATCATTGGAAATGTTTATAAACATGCGGGTGGTCTTAGAGTCCGGCAACACTAAGCTGTCGCATATTGACCAGCCAGCTGTGCAGATAGACACCACGCCTTCCAGCGAATGAGCTCGTTCCGCGGCGAGCGGCACGTGATGTCGATATATTTGGCTTTCTTCGCACTAGCAGTGAAATTGAAGAATTTGCAGGGGCGGAAACATTTTTGATAGACGACAAATTCCTTCCTTGAAGCACGTGACGTCACACGTGCCATGGCAAAAAGGCGATCACCGGCGGTGGTGGGGGTTTACAGCAAGCGACTAATACGGCTTGTTTTGGCTGAAATAATTTTTACGAACCATTTTATATCTGGACAGGAACTGTGGCGTAGTTATTCTCGCCATTTATCATCATCGTCTTTTTTATTGCCACCACAGCACTGTCCGCTACCGATTGACGCCTTTTCGGTTTTACTCAATGGGGCCATCAGTGTGTCTTCGTCGTGACCCCCACCCACTGCGCTTCTCGCGGTGCCGCCCACCGGAAAAACCATAGAGGCCTGTCAAGCGTACGACCTGTGTTCTCGCAGCACGACTCACTTGTTATTACACTCTCTTAGCTTTCATCACGGACTAATTTCCGCGGGCAGGAGGTAACATTTTCGTGATATCATCACCTCTTAATACTATTTTCATTTTACTAGCCACCACGCCATGCTTCTCGCGCAGCTCATGCTAGAGCTCCAGGCGCGAATCTGAGGAGCACAAGGTGACGCTCCAGGCATACTTGTACGGCGGCAGCTTGGGCAGCTTCCGATAAAGGGGCGATATCGCACAGCCACGTCGGCCACTTTCACGTCTGCCACTATCACCGTGACAGTTTAATAGACCGCTTAATTTTACTTTCTACTTAAAATCACTAATTGTTATGTGACCTTGCCATGGCCCCATAGCCTGGAGGAAGCTATGGTGTTGAAATCTTACAAAAAGGTAAAGATGCCACCAAATGTGTTATTCTGTTTTTTTCCTTCGCAGTGTCGCAGTATGAAGCTTCGCGACGACCGACTGAAGAGCATGCTCGATCTGCTCAGTTCCATACGGACCGTGAAGATGTACGCTTGGGAACAAAGTCATCTCGACTCCCTCAAGCGCCTTCGAGAGCGAGAGTTAAAGCATGTTCTCAGAGTCAACATCATCAATGGAACCGTCGATGCCGTGTACAGTGCCCTGAGTTCTGTGGTAAGTTGGCGGAAAGCGCGTTGATAAGCACGTGTTTTCCACTAGTTCTAAATGAATCACTAATGATTGAATTGAGCACACCGAGTGTACATTAAGTACGCTTCTGTCTTTAACCTGGTCTCTTGTTTATTAATTTATTACCCAGACTTTCTATACCAGTGAGAAGGAGGGGGGGGGGCGAAACAAAAACAAAATTTAAGACAGCGTATTAGCATTACTAAGTAAAAAACGTCATTACGCTGACAAAACCTTCAACAGTTGCGTCGAGCACAAATACGCCATCAAGTTCATATGTATTGTTAATATAAGCCAAAAAAGCATTACGCACAATAATAATAGGCAATGACAGTAGGAAGAATGCTTACAACAAAACGTGGTAGATATAAATCATAAAGTCTGACAGCGCGCGAGGGAAGCACTAAAGGAAGAAAACATTCTCTATGTTTAGGATGTGGTACAGATGATGCTGAATACCAGCTGTACGCACGATTGCTTTAAGTCTTTCCCACCCTTTCAATCATTTGTTCTACAGTCATCGATAGTTTGCTATCAAACACTGCTAACACTGGATTCCAGCATTAGCATAAATTGACTCCTCACTGATTTCGCGTGCGCATAAAGAAGAAGTAAATGATAATTCGCTCATGTGTAGTACACAGAGTTGTTATGAAGTACTTTCACAGTGGCTCTCTGCTAGAAACATGCAATGTCACCCCACTTTCATGAGCATTGCACATTCGCAGTCAAACTCACATAGTCTCTGCTGCATTTACTTGAACGATTCGAAGACAAAAGCCATGTTCAATTTGAAAAAAGATTGCATTTCTTCGGATACATGAACGCAGAATATTTGGTGTCTGCCACAGGAATCATCTATCCAGCGAGGATTAGAATACTTGCTGAACGTTCAGGCATCTGGAACTGGTAGATTCATTCATATTTGTAAACATTTTGATCAAAAAGCCAATAATACGCATATCCCAGGCGCAACATCAATAAGAAAGTATTAGGTGGTGTGTTCCCTTATCAGAAACAACACAGAAGCAATGCTAAAGACACTGGTCTTTTTTACGCTGCGCTGAAAATGCAACGCTATGCACAAAATATGGCTGGCAGAAGACTACCGTCTTTCCACAATATTTGCAGCGCAGCACACAGATACGCGGCCATTTTTTTCTCAGTCAGTGTATACCTAAGGAAACAGGGAACCCGAGCTGAGGCTCTATTGGCACTTCCAAGCACCGTCTATACGTCCTTATCTTGAAGTCACGCACTTTCCGGTTTTGTTTGCCGCCCAATAGAGAGTGCTATAACGGCATCGCGTTCGGTTTGGACTGTCATGGTGGATGGACGTGTTTTTTGAGTGCTCCCGATCGACTGCGCAGATAAGTTGTTTTGCATGTCTTAAGCTTGTCCTTACAAGTATAGGGCAGCAGTTAAAATCCCTGTAGCACTTATTTTATTGTACGGATTTTTCAGTGGTCAGTCACCAGGTATTTGTTAGTTTGAGAGTGTGTGTGTGTGTTTGGTTTTTTGTTTTTTGTTTTTCTTTTTCTTTTGTCACCCCATGGTGGAGGTGCACATAAATTGAACACGCAAATTTTGTAGTAGAGCTTAGACTTTCTCTTTTTCGTAGGGCAGGGCTCGAGTTTTGTAATTATCGAGTGAGACAAGTCATGGGGACAATTGGTGTCGGAAAGACATGGTTAAAAAGACTGTGAAGTGTTCAGGATGTGGGATTGGTTTGAAAGTGGACCCAAGTGTAGAAGCGGAAGGAGAAGAAACTGACGCGAAGTGTAGGCAATGTAAGGTCGAGGAAAAAAAGGAGAAAATGTTGGTTACCCAGAGTGACCTGCTGATGAGAATCACCGAGCTGGAGACTGCGTTGGCGACAGAGCAAGGGAAAACGAGGGCAATGGGAGAAAGGCTGAAGTCTGCCGAGGAAGCACCAGCCAAGGTGAGCAGAGGAGTGGTCTACGGAGAGAACAATAGGGAACCGGCAACCAGAACGGCGGAGATTTCTTCTCCGCGGTTCTGGTTGCCGGTTCCCTCATTTCTCTTCATAGGCCACTCCTCTGTTCACTTTCGCTAGTGGCACCTCGGCGGACTTCAGCCTTTCTCCAATTGCCATTGTTTTCACTTGCTCTGTCGCCAACGCATTCTCGAGCTGGGTGATTCTCATCAGCAGGTCACACTGGGTAACCATCATTTTCTCCATTTTTTTTCCTCGACCTCACATTGCCTGCACTTCGGGTCAGCCTCCTCTCCTTCCGCTTCTACACTTGCAAGTTTGGAAAACCAGGTTCAGCCGGTTCAATTGTCGCAAGGCACAGCTTGAGCGATGTAGTGGTGGGGCTGAAAGGGGACAAAGCAGCCGGAGTCACAGGTGCAAGTAACCCCCAGGAGCAGGACGCTCCGGCTTAAAAGCCACAGCACGTGATAATCACCGGGGACTCGACTTTAAATCGATGCACAGAAGCCATCAAACAGAGGGTAAGAGGTGACAAGAGGGTTGCAGTAGATGCGTTCCCAGGACGCAAGCTGGAAGCAGTCATGAAGCAAGCGAGCGCAAAGCTCAAAACTACAGAAGATAGACGAAACCTCGTGATAATTTCAGGCGGTTTACACGACGTCTTAAATGAAGATACAGCAGGACTATCAACTGCACTGGCGATAGGCGTCGATGGCATGCGCGCCACTTCTCCTCAGGTACAGGTAGCGATATGCACGTTACCTGAGGTGCCGGTGCGTGATAGCAACCTGCAAAAAGCGGTTGTCAACGCAAACCAAG
This sequence comes from Rhipicephalus microplus, assembly GCF_043290135.1. Taxonomy (NCBI): domain Eukaryota; kingdom Metazoa; phylum Arthropoda; class Arachnida; order Ixodida; family Ixodidae; genus Rhipicephalus; species Rhipicephalus microplus. Next base: position 123,949,407 of record NC_134708.1, read on the forward strand.
AGATATGGCGGATGAGTCGAGAGAAATGCTTTGAGGTGGTGGAAATAAACAGAGAGGTGCATAGGTGGGGTGGTTTTCAACGAGACAGAATTCACTTCGATGGGCGGCAAGGTCATGAGGTGGGTTGGTGACTTTCAGGACGCGCAGTAGCTTTTTTGGCGGCAAGCAAGCCCTTCGGGGTGCAGGATAGCTAGTAACGAGGAAAACAACCAGGGAGACTCTTTGACAGGTGGTATGGACAGAAACAATTCCACAGTGGCACCAGTATCTAAGATAGGTAGAGTCCGGGGCAGAAATAGACGTAACCATGAGCACCGAGCCACTTCAGACATAGGGTATATTACCATGCAGGGTGGTAGGAACAGGCTGAAGTGGTAAGAGATAGAAGAACAGCTGAGGAAGAAGAGGCCGATGGTATACGGTTTTTTAGAAACACATCTAAGGGACATGGAACAACCTCCTAACAATCCGGACTACGTGTGTGAATACTGTAATAGAATAGAAGGCAGCAGAAAGGGGGGTGGTATTGGGGCGTTCATTCATAAAAGTACAGACTGGCAAAGGGTCAAGCAGGAGTGCAAGAAACATTTATGACTAAAAGGGAAAGTGGCAGGGCAAATGACACTCCTTGGTTTTGTGTACTTGTGGACGGGAGCAAAAGCCAGAGAGGAAAACCAGGCAATGGTAGAGTGTATATCAAAGGACATTCAGGAGTTAGGAGGAGAGTGCGAGATAACTATACTAGAAGATATGAATGCAAACATAGAAGATATAGATGGGTATACCGACCCGACAGGCAAAATGATTATGGATATGTGTGAAAAGCTTGATTTGATCATTTGCAACAGTACCGAGAAGTGTGAAGGGCAAATAACAGGGAGGTAGGAAGGCTGCAGTCAGCGATAGATTACGCACTGATGTCACATAGGAAGTATGATAAGCTCAGGGGAATGCACAGAGGTGAAGATGGCTTCAGGAGTCTGGGCAGTGATCACAAACGTATCAAGCTAAGTTTTGGAAGAGCAGTGAAAGTGGGAAGGAGAAGAAATGAGCAACTACAGGAAAGTTTTTCTTCAGAAAGGCAAATTGAAATTGCCACTAAACAAATTGAGAAAGTAATCACTGAGGATAATAAAACAGTGTGGACATACACGAATCTAATGAGACTGTTTGAGCTACAGCTTGCTAAGACACGTGATAAGTCACCCCAGAAAAGAAGACCCAAACCCAAACGTTGGTGGGATGAGGAAGTTAAGAGAGCCATAGCAAAACGTCCTGAAGCCTCTAGGAAACACAGACATGCTAAGCAGCGGGGTGAACCGACAGGTGATGTTGAAAGAAAATTAGAAAACTTTCTAAGCTGTAGAAAGGATGCATCCCTTCTGATCAATGAAGACATTAGAAGAAAGGGAGCCCAGGGGCTGGCAGAAGTACATAAAAAAGATAGAAAGGCAGCTGCGAAATTTTGGCACCTACTAAACTCCCTAACAAATGAGACGAGGCTAGAGCAGAGGTTTATAACTACAGCTCAAGGTGCTAGACTAGAAGGGGACGAAGCTAATGAATATATAAGAACAAGGTTGACAGAAAAATTTCAACAAAGAAGTGCTTTATCCATCCCAATAGACAAGGATGAATTAAGTGGCGCAATGGCTCCATTTTCACATCAAGACTGGGGAAGGGCTGAGAAAAAGGTTCTTAGTAGTACATCAACAGGCCCAGATGGCATCCCAATTATGCTGATAAAGACATTAGGTCCGAAGCCTAAGCAGGCTTTGAGAGAGGCAGTGAGCAAAACAATAATCGTTGGAGAAGTTCCCGATGGATGGATACTTAGCAGGATGAGCATGATCTATAAAGGAAAGGGGGACAAAGCTGACATAAACAACTACCGTCCTATAAGAGTGACATCAGTGGCCTACATGCTGGCGATGCAGATGATAAAGGATAGACTACAGGCATGTATAGAGGATGAGAAGGTGCTGGGGGAACTGCAGAATAAGTTTCGGAAACACAGGAGGTTGGAAGACAATCTGTTCTCACTGACACGGTGGATCGAAATATCAGAAAAGAAACACAGGCTCCTGTGGCTAGCATTAATTGATATAAAGGGAGCGTACGATAGCGTGCTTCAAGAGGAATTTTGGGGAATACTGGACACACTAGGCATGGAAGCTGTAGTCACTAATATTTTAAAGGATATCTATAAAGGTAACAAGGTAATTATAAAGTGGTAAAAACAGGTATTTAAGCCTGCAGAGGTAAAACGGGGGCTTAGGCAGGGGTGTTCCCTGTCACCCTTATTATTCATGATGTGCCTACGAGGATTAGAGGCCAAATTATAGGGAAGTGGACTGGGCTTCAACCTCTCTTTCGTCAAGCAAGAAAAAAGTCATTGAACTGGCACTCCCAGCATTGATGTACGCAGATGATATAGTGCTAGTGGCCCACAACAAAGAATATTTGCAGAGATTGGTGGACATCTCTGGTAATGAGGGAGATATGTTAGATTTCAAAGTCAGTAAGGAAAAATCACCAGTCATGAGTTTTAATAAAAATGAAGGTAGTGAGCTTAGAATACAGGAGGTCACGCTAGACATAACAGATAAACACAAATATCTGGGCGTATGGATAAGCATTGGGGCCGAGTACCTAAGGGAACACGAAAGATGCGTGCCGACTAAAGATAACAGGAATGCAGCGATAAAAAAACAGGGCACTGTGGAATTACAATAGGTAAGTTGTTGTGAGAGGAATATTCAAAGGGGTCATGGTTCCTGGTCTGACGTTCGGCAATGTGGTCTTGTGCATGAGATCAGAAGCTCAAGCAAGATTAGAAATTAAGCAACGTGGAATAGGTAGGCTTGCCTTAGAAGCTCACGGGAATACACCAAATCAGGGAGTACAAGTTGATGTGCGATGGACATCATTTGAGGGCAGGGAAGCTAGCAGAAAGATAAAATTTGAGAAGCAATTGAGAGAAATGAGGGAGGAGAGTTGGGCTAGGAACGTATTCAGCTACTTGTACATGAACAATGTTGATACAAAAGGGCTGAAGTGAACCAAACAATTGAGTGGTAAATACTTGGAAAACAGCACAGGCCAAACCAAACAGAATTATCGGTTAAGATGAAGGAAGCTGAGACCAATATGTGGAGAATCGGCATAATTAAGATGTTCGCACTAGAGATCTATGAAACCTTTAAGCAGGAAATTGCCATGTAAAGGATCTATGATAATACTCGGGGTAGTTCTCTACTGTTTGAGGCCAGGACGGGAGTATTGTGAACCAAGACATATCGGGCCAAATACGAAGGGGTAGACACGGTATGCAGTGCGTGTGCAGAGGAAGAACAAACTGCGGAACACTTGATAGTGTTCTGTAAAGGGCTTCACCGTATAGTTCCGTATGATGGCGCAGAGTTTTTCAAAGCACTGGGGTTTAGGGACCGTGAGGGCAAAATAGACTTTAAGCGGGTACAATTAACCAGAAGGAGCTTTTCTGATTGGTGGCTAAAGTCAAGGCACGAGTGAAAATTAAACCCTTCACTGCAAAGTACGAATCCTCAAGCTCACCATTTAGGGGAAAATAAATATAGTTTTTGGTTCATTAAATATTACGGCTTGATGGCGCTAGCCACCGCCCGAATGAAAGGGTCCAGCCATATCCGTCCGTCCGTCCGTCTGTCCGTCCGTCCGTCCGTCCTTCCATCCATCCATCCATCCATCCATCCATCCATTCATCCATCCATCCATCCATCCATCCATCCATCCATCCATCCATCCATCCATCCATCCATCCATCCATCCATCCATCCATCCATCCAATCGTGTCCTGTTGCACCACAGAACGCCCAATCAGAATTTGTGACTACTTGATGACGTCATAATTTTTAAATTTCAAATATAGGTTACGCCTGGGTAATGTTGTGATGACACTTTTCATCACTCTGTGACGCTGTGGGACAGTCGCCACCAACAGTCAAATGAACCGTTTGAATTCGCATCTATAATAGTTTGGACTTGATAACTCTCTGGTATATTTCAGAGTGAGAATTTTAGAAAGTTTTATGTTCAAGATAACTCACAAAAGTATGACCAAATCTCACAAATCTCTTGAAAATGGCATGATGGGTCACATTCCACTGTCAAGAAGCGACGCAGCAGCAATGTTTATGCTGCTCGCGCACAATGTCACCAAGTCTCAGTAGAACACGCGCGCATTTTCCCACAGCCATTTTCACCACCTCGATCCATGCCTAAGGCTTAAAATTTCATCTGGTTGACCCACATCTGAGACAACCATTCTCTGCCGCATGTCGCTTGGAGTATCTCATATGAATGCCTTCGCTTGCCGAATCGGATGGGCAGACAGTGTTCCGCGTGTCCATTGTGGGGCTGACGAAACCATCGAGCATATTTTGTGTCGGTGCCTTCAGTACAGCTGTCAGAGACAGTCCATGAGAAGAGTGTTCAGGCCTCAACGACCAGCCGCTTTTCTAAAAACTAATTTTGGTATGCCGAAATCCTCAAAAGAACGAATGAATAAACTTTACTTGATGTCCGGCAGTTTCCTACGGGCGAGGTGGGGGAAGAGGGGATGCTGTCTTTTCCCACCCTTTGTCGATTGTGATGGTGGTGCCTCACGTCACCACTCGAAGTCCTTGTACCCGGGCGGCGTCTTCGGCTTGCCGGACGGCTCAAAGCTGGTCGACCCGCTCATCGCTGGTGAGTGCTGCCTCCCAGCGGCAGCGTGGTTGGCGCTGCCGATCCGCAACAGTGACTGCAGCCGCGGCGGCGGTCTTGGAGTTCGTCCCTACCTAACATACTCGCGAAAGGAGCGGCGGCAGTGACATTATGTTGCCCGGCAAACTCCCAAAGCGTGTGCCGAAGGGTGGCCCTTTCCCCGCACCATTTACACGCGTGCATCGGGTATAGGTGTAGATAACACAGGAGAAGGATTGCCGGGGTGAGTTGGTACTTGTATGTAATAACCTCAGAGTAACGGCCTGTCTTTTGTTCAATTTGTTTTGTGATGGTAGGTATTTGAGTCTGTTTAGTCTGCAATGTTCTGTAATGTCGTTTACTGTGGTCAGGAGATCATCCCACGAGCTTCAGCGACGAAGGCCCTGAAGTTTCTGCGATCGATCAACCTAGTCGAACGGTTTTGTGTGTTTTCGCTTTCATCCTGCTCTCTTTCTCTCTCATTCTGTTTTTATTACTTTTCTGTCTCTCATTTCCCCTTCCCCAGTGCAGCGTAATAAATCAGATATGTGCTTTGCGACTAGCCTTTCTTCATACCATATCTCTCTCTCTACATCTCACAGTACTAAAGTTTCTTCACTGCATTATGGCAAGGAAACTATCAATTTACACAAGTGGCACAAGTAAAAAACTTAAACCATGGTTCCCGAAAAGGATCATGACGGGATGCGGTGCATCCCGGGACAATTCAAAGGTGTTTTTACGGCAGTGTTTACCGGTTTTTGGGGCTACCTTTGCGGTGAACTTTGCGTGTTCTGACGTTGTTAACTTGGTTCATTACCGCGCATCACCGGGACATTGTTTTGGAAACTCCCATGATGCTCTGCATCAATCCATGGTCCCCTTCGAGGAGATGGTGGAATTTTTTTGTTAACGTGCATGCTGTGAATTTTTATTTTTCAAAAACGCACAGAATAAACCTGCCACTGGCACTACCTTGGAGGTCAAGATGCAGTGTTTGTACATACAGGGTGGGCAGATTTCATTTTTGATGCAGTGGCACCCTCTGCCCACCTCCTCCTCACCCTAGAATCAGTGCATATCGCCCTCACTTTCTTCTCTCACCTGTCGCTGTACTGGGCAATGAATGTCGTGTCTACCGGTTACGTTCATTCTCCTGTCTCAATGGCGAAGCGTCTTAGGGACATGGTAAGTCGGCGTTCGTTATCATCTCCTGTTGTGGCTTTCATCTTCATCTGCTGTCGAGACGGTCCAGCTCGATCAGTTAGTTTTTCTTTTTTTTCAATCATAAAACTTGCTAGAAGACATTGCCTGTGTTGGCTTTGTTAGACGCTGTGGCGAGGAATTGATTGATGTTTAGGGTTTAACGTCCCCAAACTACCATATGGTTATGGGAGACACCGTGGTGGAGGGCTCCGGAAATTTCGACCACTTGGGGTTCTTTAACGTGCACCCAAATCTGAGCACACGGGCCTACAGCATTTTCGACTCCATCGAAAATGCAGCCGCCGCAGCTGGGATTCGATCCCACAACCTGCGGGTCAGCAGCCGACTACCTTAGCCACTAGACCACACTGGCGGGGAGTGTGGCATGTAGTCATGTTCTCACATGACACAAATCTCTTGATTATCCTCTTTGCACCAGTCACCTACCTTCATCATCCAATGGTGTCACATAATACCAAACTTTGGATATGTGAAGGTAGCGAAATGGTCGTGAGCACATCATTATTGTGGAACGTAGTCATGTTGTTACAAGACACGCATGTCCTGATTATCATGTTTCGATGCGTAATTTACCTATGTCGTCGGTTCACGTCGAGTAATACTGAGTTTGGTACATGTGATGCTAGCGAAATGGCTGCAAGTGCATTATGAGCGCAGCATAAAGTCATGCTGTTACAAGACACGCATCTCGGGTTTATAATGTTCGCACCGGTATCATACCTTTGTGACCCATTCACATCCCGTAATATTGAATTTGGTATAAGTGAAGCGAGCGAAATGGCCCCCAGCGCATCTTGAGCGTAGCATGTAGTCATGTTGTTACGTGACACACTGTTACAAACGAGCGCTACAAAAAAGGGCGCCGCTAAATTCTGGCGACCAAGCGGCAGAGAAAAGCCTCGAGGTCAACAATAAAGAAGAAAACAAGCATCCAAAGACTCCCCGAGCACACCGTCTCGTCTCCCCCTCGGAAGCGTAGTTTCGCCGACCAACTTTCTCACATCGGCCGCCGAGAAAGCCCTGGAAAGATCTGAAAGAAAAGGGGCGTGGTGATGTAGAGTTGCTTCAGGACTCGCTCGCTGGATTCCGTGCCGACCGGTTGTGCCCTGGCAATCTCCGACGTCAGCTTAGCTCTGGCCGACTGGGCTGGCCCTACATCTCCTGACGCCAATCTCCGACGACAGCGTAGCTCGGACCTGCTGGACTTGCCCTACGCCATCTCCTGACGCCGAAAAGAAGTCTCGCAAGTGGTGCCCCTTCTTTGGACTCCTGTGACTGTGTTTCCATCTTTCCTATCTCTCCTAACCCTCATACGTCCTCGCTCGCCGTCCCAGCGCATCTCTCTATCTGTACCTTTGTTTCTATTCTTTTTATCTCTCCTCATCCCCATCCCTTGTCAGCTATTGTTGAGGTGTCGCACCCTGATGCAGACAGTTACGGGGCTCACTTTTCTCTTCTTTTCTCTCTTATAAACATAAACATTTCCCACAGTTGCGTCACAGGGCGCGGATGGCCCTCGAAACGTCCCGCTCTTTCCCCAACCTTGGCTGTGCATCGCGTCGACGAAACGATTAGAATTTTCTGGAAGCTAGCTTCAATAGTGTTTAAGCAAGCAGCGGAGAAGGGAGATCGGGAAAGATTGCGCCAGCGTGCGTAGGGTATTCCGCCTTGGCGGCGAAGCTTTTGTCCTCAGTGACCAAGCAGGAGAAAAAGAAAGTTTGCGCCCTTGTGCGTAGCAGGAGCTGAAAGTTTTGCGCAAGTGTGCGTAGGGTCTTTACGCGGTATCGCACCACGAAGGTCTTGTCCTTAGTGACAGAGCAGGCGATGAAGAGGGCTTCCGCCTGAAGGGTGAAGGCTTGTACAACCAGCAGAAAATTAGTGTGAGACTACCGCCAGAAAGTGAAGACGCGTCCTGCAATCGCAACGCGTGGGAAGCCGACGTGTTACCGGCGAAGTTTGGTGCTTGGAGAACGGCCATTTGAAGACGCGAGGTTTCCTTGAAGAGGAACTTCGAGTCCATGGGATCGACAACAGCGCTGAACATTGAGTGAGTAATTCTAGGAAAAGTATCATTCACACTTTGTTTCAACGACTTTGGTCTGAATAAGTTTTCGAACTCTTTATTCTTTAAGTGTCTTGGTTGTTCGATGCAGGTGCTTGCATTGTAGCGTTCATTGTTGTTTGTGTCCGTTGTTTCGAGTGTAGCTGATTGCTCTGTGTAGTACGTTGTTTAATTGGTGACATATCGTATTCAACTATTGTCGAGTGTGCATATTTGTGTATCGTTTGATCTGCCATATTTGAGAATATAGTTTTGTTTTGTTTATCAACTCTCTGCTCTCACTCGTTCTTTCGAACACAGCAGGTGTCTGCTTGCGCACCAAATAGGACCACTTTTAAATTGTTTGCTCTTCCAAAGTACAGTTTGGAGGGCCGATACTTCTGCCCTTGGAATTGGCCCGGCGATCGCCTCCCTAATAACGGGACCTGTGACAATAAATCTAGCGTCCGCGACAAGGATCTTTATGGTGCACAGTGTGTCCAAAGTAGTGACAAATATTCTCGAGTCATTGACAGTGCTACCGGAACAATTTTTGTCTGTTGCTCAGTATTCTAATTAAGGAGTGTGCAGAGAGTGTTTTGATAGACTGAGTCGGCAGATATCTCAGCACGCGGCTAGAATTTTATTTGAGAGGCACCATGGATCTGGAAAAGTTAGAAGCTCTTGGTGAGAAAATGGGTTTTTTAGAAGCCGAACTACGGAATTGGGTGAGCCTGAAAGAGAAAGATGCGGTGAAAAGAGAGAGCTTGGCAGCTGAGAGGGCGAAAGAAGAAAGAGAGGCAAAGGAGTGACAGCTGAAAAAAGGAAGGAAGCAGCGATTGAAGTTGGAACTGGAGAGAGTAAAGCTAGCAGCTGAGAGGGTGAAAGTAGAAAGAGAGGCGGAGATGGCTGAAAGGGAATGGCAGCGGCAGCACGAGATGGAACTCGAGCGGCTGCCTTTGCGACAGCGAAGCGAAACTCTCGTCCAAGCTACAGTCGAAAGCAGCGAACGGGAAGATCATGGCTTCCGCCTATATCCAAGCAAGCTGCTTGTAGCGTTTGATGAAAAGAAAGACGACCTTGACGCGTACCTTCACAGATGCGAGACAATTGCAAGGAGTCAGAATTGGCCAGAACATCAATGGGCAAGTGCTTTGAGTACTTGCTTGAGTGGCGTAGTGCTCAGCGTGGACTCAAAGCAGTTGGCTGACACCAACCGATGCAGCCAGCTATACAAAGGTGAAGGCTGCTTTACTGAAGCGGTTTAGATTTACTGTGGAAGGCATCCGGGACAGATTTCGGACAGAAAAGCCAGCTGATGGTGAGACGGCAACGCAGTACGCCGCCCGACTCAGCCATTATTTCGACAGATGTCGCACAGGTCCCGATAATTAGGGAGGCGATCGCCGGGCTGATTCCAAGGGCCGAAGTATTGGCCCCCCGAACCGCACCACGAAAGCGTGGACAATTTAGAAGTGGTCCTTTTTGGCGCGCCAGCGGACGCCGGTTGCGGCCCAAAGAACAAGTCAGAGCCGAGAGTTGATAAACAAAACAAATATTATATTCTCAAAAATGGCAGATCGAAAACAATACACAAGAATGCACACTCCACAATAGTTGCATGCAATACGTCACCAATCAAACAACGTACTACAAAGTACAACCAACCACTCTCGAAACAACGGACACAGACAACGATACGCACTACAGTGCAGTCGCATGCATTGAACAACCAAGACACTTAAAGACTAAAGAGATAGAAAACCTATCCAGTCCAAGTTCTTGGAACAAAAGTCTGGATGATACTCTTCCGAGAATCACTCACTCAAAGTCCAGTGTTGTTGTCGTTCCGCGCCCTCGAAGTTTCTCTTCCAGGAAACCTCGCGTCTTCAATTGGCCACTCTCCAAGCTTCAAACTTCTTCGCCCGAACACGTCGGCTTCGCTCGATAGCGGTAAACACACGCTCTTGCCTGTAGCTCGAGCCTTCACCCCTCAGATGGAAATCCTCTTCATCTCCTGCTTCGTCCCTACGGACAAAACCTTCGCCGACTACACGGCGGAATCCCTACGCGCTCTGGCGTTAACTTCCGTCTTCTCCTGCTCTCTCGTCTCGGCAGCTCGATTAAATACCTTCCGCGCCACATTCTAGAAAGTTCTCGTCATTTCGTCGACGGGATACGCAGCGAAGGCTGGGGAGAGGCGCGAGATTGTACGGGGCCGTCCCCGACGGATGAGTCAACCCGGCATACACGCCCCGTTCCTTCTGGAAAAATCGAGTGCTTGCTCCGCCGCTGTTGTGGGGTGAGGAGGTTCGTCGGCGAAGCCACGCTTCTGCGGGGAGAGCGCGCGCCCGGGGAGCCTTGGATGTTTGTTTTCTTTTTTTTGACCTCGCGGCGTTTCTCCCGCCCGTTATCGCAAGAATTTGGCGACGCGCCCATTTTTAGCGCTCGTTCTGTGACACTGCCCCCCACTTTAGGAATATTATCTCATAATATTCAAAACCACACAAACGAGCACGAAAAGTCACCACACACTCTCACAGGCTGTAACACAATCGGTCGCTCATGACACTTCACATTCACAATATATCACTCAATACGATTGGACATTACATTCAATCTCACACACATGTAATATAACCGCAGGTACATGAGTACAACGCTTCATCACACATTCCAAACAATACAAACGTACAAGGTTCTGTCTTTACAACAATTATACAACACTATACATCACATCACAGCACAGACACTTCGACACTTGTGACACAGGATAACACAACATTAACACAACATCTGGCACTCAGCCCTGCCAAACACACTCTGATTCCACCTCAGCACCTATCCTGTGTATTTCGAGCTGCGCTTGCGTCCTTTCTTGCGGTGCTCGCTCGATCTCGTCTTGCTTTTCCTTGTTCTTTTTCGGCGAGCCTTTTCCAACGACGGTATCTAAGGCAGCGTCTCAGCCATCGTTGTCACTTCCGACCCTGCTAACGGGTCGTGACGTTCGACGGGTCCTGTCTGTTTATTTACCAGCTTGTTCATGTCTCTACATTTGGCCTGGCTGGCCGGCTCCGTCTCTTTTACACTGTCGGTCGGTTGGGGTCATGCCGACGTACGTCCAGCTGCCCAGCACGTGAACTCATTCAACACGATCATCTTATCATTCAAGGTCCCTTGCACCGCCGCTTCACCTTGGGCTCTAGTGAGATCCGTCATGGAATGCTCCTCCACTGTATCTCGCGGTCGCTGGGTTGGCGAAGGCTCTATCTTAGGGTCTTCTCCCAAACATTCCGGATCATTCGGTCCTCGCGCCCGGTCGATGTTTCCGATGACAAGGTCATAAAGGGGGGTCGTCATACATAGAGCGGTAACCTTCCCGCTGAAGTACGGGGTTTCCACCTCAATCTCTGCTTCGGGAAGCATCCGAGCCGTACGGTCAATTAGGCAAACGGGCTCCGTTTTGCCTGTTAACTCACTTTCCCGTACCAAATTTCTCCGCACGATAACAGTGGAACTGCCGGTATCTCTTAACACCGTAACCTTTTTGCCCGCAACTTTTCCAGGCAGCGTTGGCATTCGCTTCGTGACACCGGTTGGCAGTTTTGACATTACAGCACCCACAATAGGAATTTTCTCCCCATTTTACAACTCTACGAATCCATCAGTGACGGCATTATTATCGGACTTTGGTGCCGCTTGCACACAGGATACCTGGTGAGTTTGACTCGCTTTGTTTCGACATGCGTCTGCTTTGTGGCCAGTCTGACCACACTTAAAACATTTTACTGCCGTAGGGCTCGTAAAGATCGTTCGAAAGTGGTTAGCACGGTGACCCACTCGGTTGCACAGAAAACTTCGCGGAATGCTCTCTGGTGCACGCTTATTTTCTTCGGGAATCAGTTTCTTCGACTCATCGGGACAATCCTTCTTGACTTTGGCCAAATTAGTGCCACCTTGCGCTTCCAAGAATTGATCAGCTAATTCAAGCATGTCTTCAAGTGACTTAGCTCTCCTCTCTTTCAAGTACAGCGACAGGCTTGGGTGGCAACTAGTAAGAAATTGTTGTCTAATTAGGAGCTCTCTAAGTTCATCGTACTCCTGCGCTGTCCCTGAAAGTTCAATCCATCTGTCGAAATAATGGCTAAGTCGGGCGGCGTACTGTGTAGCCGTCTCACCATCAGCTGGCTTTCCTGTCCGAAATCTGTCCCGGAATCCTTCTACAGTAAATCTAAATCGCTTCAGCAAAGCAGCTTTCACCTTTGCATAGTTGGCTGCATCGGTCGGCGTCAGCCTACCGTACACACTGAGCGCTTCACCATTCAAGCAAGTACTCAAAGCAGTTGCCCATTGATGTTCCGGCCAATTCTGGCTCCTCGCAATCGTCTCAAATCTGTGAAGGTACGCGTCAAGGTCGTCCTTCCTTTCATCAAACGCTACGAGCAGCTTGCTTGGGTTCAAGCGGAAGCCATGATCTTCCCGTTCGCTGCTTTCAACTCTAGTTTGGACGGGAGTTTTGCTTCGCTGTTGCAAACGAAGCCGCTCGAGTTCCATCTCGTGCTGCCGCTGCCGTTCCCTTTCAGCCATCTCCGCTTCTCTTTCTTCTCTCGCCCTTTCGGCTGCCAACTTTTCTTTCTCCAGCTCCAACTTCAATTGCTGCTCTCTTTCTTCCTTCAGCTGTCGCTCTTTTGCTTCTCTTTCTTCTTTCAGCTGTCGCTCCTTTGCTTCTCTTTCTTCTCTCGCCCTTTCAGCTGCCAACGTTTCTCTCTCCAATTCCAACTTCAATTGTTGCTCTCTTTTTTCCTTCAGCTGTCGCTCCTTTGCCTCTCTTTCTTCCTTCTCTCTCGCAGCTGCCAACCTCTCTCTCTCAAACTCAGCTGCTTTTTCTTCCTTGGCCCTCTCGGCTGCCAACCTCTCTCTCTCCACCGCCTCTTTCTCCTTCTGGCTTACCCACTTTCGTAATTCGGCGCCAGAAAGACCCATCTTCTCACCAAGAGCGACTAACTTTTCGAGATCCATTGTGTCTCGCAACTCGCAAATAAAACCTTGCCGCGTGCAAAAAGTATCTGCCTAAATTAGTCTATCGGAACACTCCCCTGCACTCGTTAACGAGAACACTGAACAACACACAAAATCGTTCCGATAGCACTATCAACAACTCGAGGCTCTTTCTCACTACCTTGGACACACTGTGCACCAAAAGGTCCTGTCGCGGACGCCAGATTAATTGTCGCACAGGTCCCGATAATTAGGAAGGCGATCGCCGGGCTAATTCCAAGGGCCGAAGTACTGGCCCTCCGAACCGCACCACGAAAGCGTGGACAATTTAGAAGTGGTCCTTTTTGGCGCGCCAGCGGACGCCGGTTGTGGCCCAAAGAACAAGTCAGAGCCGAGAGTTGATAAACAAAACAAATATTATATTCTCAAAAATGACAGATCGAAAACAATACACAAGAATGCACACTCCACAATAGTTACATACAATACGTCACCAATCAAACAACGTACTACAAAGTACAATGAACCACTCTCGAAACAACGGACACAGACAAAGATACGCACTACAGTGCAGTCGCATGCATTGAACAACCAAGACACTTAAAGACTAAAGAGATAGAAAACCTATCCAGTCCAAAGTTCTTGGAACAAAAGTCTGGATGATACTCTTCCGAGAATCACTCACTCAAAGTCCAGCGTTGTTGTCGTTCCGCGCCCTCGAAGTTTCTCTTCCAGGAAACCTCGCGTCTTCAATTGGCCACTCTCCAAGCTTGAAACTTCTTCGCCCGAACACGTCGGCTTCACACACGTAGCTGTTGCCACGCTTCTTCGCTCGATAGCGGTAAACACACGCTCTTGCCTGTAGCTCGAGCCTTCACCCCTCAGATGGAAATCCTCTTCATCTCCTGCTTCGTCCCTACGGACAAAACCTTCGCCGACTACACGGCGGATTCCCTACGCTCTCTGGCGTTAACTTCCGTCTTCTCCTGCTCTCTCGTCTCGGCCACTCGATTAAATACCTTCCGCGCCACATTCTAGAAAGTTCTCGTCATTTCGTCGGCGCGATACGCAGCGAAGGCTAGGGAGAGGCGCGAGACTGTACGGGGGCCGTCCCCGACAGATGAGTCAACCCGGCATACACGCCCCGTTCCTTCTAGAAAAATCGAGTGCTTGCTCGGCCGCCGTTGTGGGGTGAGGAGGTTCATCGGCGAAGCCACGCTTCTGCGGGGAGAGCGCGCGCCCGGGGAGCCTTGGATGTTTGTTTTCTTTTTTTTTCTTTTGACCTCGCGGCGTTTCTCCCGCCCGTTATCGCAAGAATTTGGCGGCGCCCCCATTTTTAGCGCCCGTTCTGTGACAACACATGGATCGAAATTTGAGGGACAGCCCAGTACGTTGAGATAAGAGAGCTACTTATTAGAGAGCATTTTCTCACCAGTTGCCACCGAAGCCTGTCACTGTACTTGAAAGAGAGAAGAGCTAAGTCACTTGAAGACATGCTGGAATTGGCTGATAAATTCTTGGAAGTGCAAGGTGGTACAAATTTGACCAAAGTCACGAAGGAGTGTTCTGAAGATTCGAAGAAATCGGCACCAGCACAAAAGAAACGTGCACCGCAGAGTGTCCCGCGACGTTTTCTGTGCAACCGAGTGGGTCATCGAGCTAACAGCTGCCGAACTACTTTTATGAGCCCTACATTTGTAAAATGTTTCAAATGTGGTCAGAATGAACACAAAGCACACGCATGTCGTAACGGAGCGAGCAAAACCCACCAGGTAGCCTGTGTGTGGGTCTCTCTGAAAGCCGAAGATGATGACGTTACCGACGGATTCGTAGAGTTGAAAAATTGGAAGAAACTTTCTCTTGTGGGTGCTGTAATGACAAAACAGCCAAACGGTGTTACGAAGAGAATGGAAACGCTGCCTAGAAAAGTTGTGGGCAAGAAGGTTACAGCGTTAGGAGACAACGGTGGCTCCATTATTATCATGCGGAAAAACTTGGTATGGGAAAGTGAGTTAAAAGGCAAAACAAAACTGGTTTGCCTAATTGACAGTACAATTCGGATGCTCCCTGAAGCAGAGATTCAGGTTGAAACCCTGTACTTCAGTGGAAGGGTTACTGCCCTGTGCATGACGACCCCAATGTACGACCTCATCATCGGAAACATCGACAGGGCGCGAGGGCTGAGCGATCCCGAACGTTTAGGGGAAGACCGGAAGAAGGAGTCCTTGCCGACACAGGGACCGCGATATACAGGGGAGCAGCAACCCGTGAAGGATTTCGCTCGAGCCCAAGGTGAAGCCAGGGTGCAAGAGACAGTGAATCAGGAGGTGATTGTGTTGAACGAGACAACGTGCCGTGCAGCTGGACGGCACGTTGTTGGTCGAGTGGCACGGCCACTCGACCAACAATGTTCTTTGTTGGTCGAGTGGCACTGCCTCACTCGACCAACAAAGAAAAGGTGATGGAGTAGGCGACTAGGTTAAATGTCGTGACGTGAGCAAGCTGCTGAATCACCAGAAAAGATCGGTT
Source organism: Rhipicephalus microplus (assembly GCF_043290135.1). NCBI lineage: Eukaryota > Metazoa > Arthropoda > Arachnida > Ixodida > Ixodidae > Rhipicephalus > Rhipicephalus microplus. The sequence goes on from NC_134708.1 coordinate 123,964,927, forward strand.
GAACGTTATGACTCGGCTCGTTAGCGGTGTCGGAAGTGTCAACGATGCCCGAGATGCCACCTCAGATACTGTCGATTGGAAGGGCTCGCCAGAACAGAACGAGGAAATATCAGAAGATATCGAGTGACCAACGCAAGAAAGGGCGCAAGCGCAGCTCGAAGTACGCAGGATAGGTGCTGAGGCGGATTAGGGATGTGTTTGACAGTGTTGAGCCTCAATGTGTTGTGTTGTTGTTATCGTGTGTCACAAGTGTATGTCGAGTGAGTCAAAGTGTTGCGGTGACGTGATGTAGAGGATTGTACAATTGCTCTAAAGACAAACATTTGTACAGTTGTATTGTTTGAAATGAGTGATGCAGAGTTGTACTCAAGTACCTATGGTTATATTTCATGTGTTGTGAGATTGAATTGCGACGTGCGATTCTACTGAGTGTTCACTTGTTAATGTGACGCGCCATGAGCGACGGACTATGTTACAGACTTTAAGAGTGTGGTTACTGTTCGCACTCATTTGTGTGGTTTTGAATATTATGAGATAATATTCTTAAAGTGGGGGGCAGTACGTGTAACAAACGAGCGCTCAGAAAGTGCGCGTCCCTGAATTCTGGCGACCAAGTGACAGAGACAAGCCTCAAGTTCAACGATCAAGAAGAAAACAAAACCCAAAGGCTCCCCGGGCAAGCCGTCTCGTGTTCCGCTCAGAAACGAAGTTTCGCCGACCAACCTCCTCACATCGGCCGCCGAGCATGCCCTGGACAGATCTGGAAGAAAAGGGCCGTCCACGACCGTGACGCAACTCTACATCACGTGGTGAAGTAGAGTTGCGTCATGGGTCGCGGATGGCCTTCGAAACGTCTCGCTCTTTCCCCAGCCTTGGCTGTGCACCGCGCCGACGAAGCGATTCAAATTTTCTGGAACCTAGCGTCAAGGGTATTTCAGCGAGCAGCGGAGAAGGGAGATCAGGAGAAGAAGAAAGATTGCGCCAGCGTGCGTAGGGTATTGCGCCTTGTCGGCGAAGGTTTTGTCCTCAGTGACAAAGCGGGAGAAGAAAGTTTGCGCCCGTGTGCATAGAGGGGAGATGAAAGCTTTGCATAAGTGTGTGTAGGGTTTCTCTGCCATATCGTATCGGCGAAGGTTTTGTTCTTAGTGGTAAAGCAGGTGATGAAGAGGGCTTCACCTGTAGGGTGAAGGCTGGTGCTACCAGCAGAAGAATAGTGTGAGACTAGCACCAGAGATCGAAGACGTGTCCTACAATCGCAACGCGTGGGAACCGACGTGTTCCCGGCAAAGTTTGGTGCTTGGAGAGCGGCCAATTGAAGACGCGAGGTTTCCAGGAAGAGAAACTTTGCGGGCGGCGGATCGACAAGAGCGCTGGAATTTGACTGAGTGATTCTTGGAAATGTATTATTCACAATTTGTTCCGAGGACTTCGGACTGAATAATTTTTTGAGCACTTTAGTCTTCAAGTGTCGTGGTTGTTCGATGGAGGTGATTGCATTGTGGCGCGTATTGCTGTCTGTGTCCGCTCTTTCGAGTGTAGCTGATTGTACGGTGTTGTACGTTGTTTGATTGGGGACATATCGTATTCAACCATTGTCGAGTGTGCTTATTTGTGTATCGTTAGATCTACCACATATGAAAATATAATTTTGTTTTGTTTATCAAATTCTGGCTCTGACTCAATTTTTGACTACAGGCGGCGTCCGCTGGCGCGCCAAATAGGACTACTTCTAAATTGTCCACTCTTTCATGGTGCACTTCGGGGGGCCGATACTTCGGCCCTTGGAATAAGCCCGTTGATCGCCTCTCTAATTAACGGGACCTGTGACACAGACAGCTAATGATTATCATGTTTGCACCAGTCACATACCTTTGCCCTACATTCATGTACTGTAATACCAAGTTAGGTATAAGTGACGCCAGCGAAGCCGCCACGAGCACATCTTGAGCGTGGCATGTAGTCATGTTGTTACATGACACGCATGGCATGATATTCATGTTAGGGTCTCGCGCTTGTGTTCGCCATGCAATCAAGCCATACCATACCAATTTAGCAACATGCCCTGTGAAGGAAACCACCGCCAGAGCGGCAGGACCATAAAATGTAAATCATGACATTCATGACATACTAGTGATAATTTTTATGTTATGACTACTCAAATATGTGCTTCATACAGTCATGTTAAGCCATACCAAGTTTAGTATTGATACCATTATTGAAACAACCGAAAGAGCTAAAAGCTTTAGGCGGCTGGATAGATAGATAGAAAGATAGATAATTGCCGATGTTCGCTAAGAAATGCTTCGCATTAAAAATAACGCGGCTCGCGCGCACTGGGGTTGGGCTTGCTCACGCACGTCATGTGCACATGCCTTCTTGGTTGATTGCCGGAGATGGTGGGGAAGAGATTTGGCTTATGAAGGCCACGCGGAGGAGCGACAAGGGTTCTGAACTCGCCTCCTCTTATCCACGTTTCACGCCGCTTTAAAAAAAAGCTTTTTCAGCTTGTAATGAACCAATTCTAAAGATGTTTGTGGCAAAATGTTCCACATTGGACACCCAACAGCCTCCACGGTCTAACTGAAAATTGGTATGTGGCCCGGTGAGTGGCCCTTTAAAGCAGCTGCCCGGCAGCTTCTTTGGACGCCGACCTTGCTGCAGTCTTTAAAGCGTCCAAAAGCATTGAGTTGAGACAAGCCGCTATCCACTGCTTGCCTTTTCTTGGCTGATTTAGAGTGAACACCTTGACGTTCAGCTGCTTTCATTTTTCCATTTCATTTTAGCCCCCTTCGACGAAGTTGCAGGCGCTCGACCTTAATTGAAGTGGCGTCGAAGCGCTCCCTGCCATTGCAAGCGTAGCCGTGCCGACGCTGCTCGGAGCGACCGGCGTTCCTAGCTAGGTCAGACTAGGCGTCAGTGGCGCAAAGTTGAAAGTGCCGAAAAATGTTCAAAACTCACTGAGAAACGACAATCCGCGCTTCCTCGTGATCAGGGGAACGAAACGCACTCGATAAAACCGAATTCCGGATGAATGTTGGCATATCAGAAATCACGCAACTGCAAAAGACCATAGCGACGCGGAGGCACGTCCCCCAAGTTCAGCATCCCTCTAGATCTCCCGCCAGTTGAACAAACGCCAGGCATTTCGTAGTAAAAAACTGAGCTAGAGTTTAATGATGAGATGAGCACGCGGCTAAAAAAAACATCACTTTTTTCATGAACGCATGATCTCAAAGCAAGAAAAGCTCGCAAAAAACGGGTAATGCAACTTCCAAATGGGAAGCATTTCTTAGCAAACTTCGCCGTCATTGAGCATATCTATCTATCTATCTATCTATCTATCTATCTATCTATCTATCTATCTATCTATCTATCTATCTATCTATCTATCTATCTATCTATCTATCTATCTATCTATCTATCTATCTATCTATCTATCTATCTATCTATCTATCTATCTATCTAGCCGCCTAGGACTTTTAGCTCTCCTGGCTGTTCGGATAATGGTATCGATACCTAACTTGGTATGGCAAACATTACTGTATGGCGAGCATATTTGACACGTCATAATAGGAAAGTCACGACATGTACGTTCCAGGGTTGTGCATCTCTTGCGGTGGTATCGTTCACATGGCATGTTTCAAAACTTGTATGGTTTGACATAACTGCATGGCGAACACAAACGACAGACCCTAACATAAAAATCATCATGTGCATGTCATGTAACAACATGACTACATGACACGCTCTTGACGCGCTCGTGGTCGTTTCGCTAGCGTCACATATACCACATTTTGTATTACGGTACGTGAATGGATGAGGTATGGATGAGGAATTGATGAGGAAGAATGGATGAGACTGGTGCAAATATGATGATCATGATGTGCGTGCCATGCAACAACATGAGTACAAGCCACGCTCGTGATGCGTTGGCGGCCAATTCGGTAGCTTCACTTATAACAAATTTGGCATTATGGGACGTGAATGGATGGCGAAGGTATGATACTGTAGCAAACATGACAAACATGAGATGCGTGTCATGTAACAACATGACAACTGCTACGATCATGAAGCGCTCGTGGCCGTTTCGCTAGCTTCACATGCACCAAATTTGGTATTGCGTGACACGAACAGACGACATAGGTAAATGACAAATTCAAACGCGGTAATCCCGACATGTGTGGCATGTAACAACACGACTACATGCCACACTCATGATGCGCTCTGGGTGCTCAGCTAGCTTCCCATATGCCAAATTTAATAATACGTGACGTCAATGAATGATGAAGGTATCTGACTGGTGCAAACATGATAATCATGAGATGCGTGTCATGTGAGAGCATGACTACATGCCACAGTTAAGGCACCGATACATTTCGACGTGACACAGTGCGCGTGCTCGACGGAGTTCATTTCGTCGCGTCACGCCACCGTTGCCACGCTAGGGGCCGGTCCCGCCATATGCTCGCAGGCGCACGCCGCGCTGCGTTGCTTTGACGCATCCAGGTTTCAGCGCGTCCGGCGTCCTTGCGTCATAAAAAAAATTCGCAACATATCCACGGAGCGAATGTTGGAGAGTGGGGCAAAGCATTCGTCCGTCCATTCGTTCTTGCTTCCGTCCGTCCATGTGTTCGTCTGTGTGACCGTCCATGCGTCCATCCGCCCGTCCGCGCGTACGTCTGTTCGTGTGTCCGTCCCTGAGTTCGTCCATGCCTCTGCCCTGCGTCCGTTCAGGCGTCTATCCATTCATCTGTCTGTGTGTCCGTTCGTCCATCTATTCAACAATCCAAGTCCCACCATCTCGCATCTTTTTATCATATATTCCCCATACAGAAGCACCGCCATCCAGCGGACATTCCAAGGACTAAACGAGAGGTGGCACACGCCCACATTCTTACGGCTTGCGTTCAGGTCTACTTACCACCTTTAACCACATCGAGTTCATGGTATATACAAGTTCACTGTAAGCATGACACTGCGGCACAACGCTCGCTAAACCTTTCTAAAACCAAGGAGGTTACGCCCATCGAGTATAACGTAGCAACCTTTTCCTGTCAGATAGTGCTCAATGTACATGCCAATGGCGGCTTACGGGAAATGAGAGACAGGAAAATTTGGCTTTTACTTTCTTACAGCTCGCGCTTCGTATCTACTTCCCACCTTTAACCACCTGGAGTTCATTCATGGTATATACTAGTTCATTGTATTCATGGCACTGTGGCTCAACGCTCGCTAAACCTTTCTAAAACTAAGGAGGTTACACCCAGCGAGTATAATGTAGCAACCCTTTCTTGTCAGATAGTGCTCAATGTACATGCCAATGGCTGCTAATGGGGATCGCAGCGTGCGCGTTAACTAACAACTGAACGCTCCTGTTTCTCATTTTCCATTAGCAGCCATTGGCATGTACATTGAGCACTATTTTTTATGTTTAACAATGGACAGAAGCAATCACTCACCGGCACCACCTTGAAAGTCAAAATGTTATACTTGTATAATGAAGGAATGATGACAACAAAAGGGAACAGCAAGCATCGTCGCAGAGTAAGGCACCATGAGATCGGCGCTCGAGCTCCTCCATCTTCCTCGTCCTGTCGCTACCTCCGATCTCCCACCTGCCCGTTTGGTTCGCCCAATAAACCTCTTTACATTTGGTGGAGGTGCTGGGTAACCACATGGCCTACAACCTGGAACTCCGATCTCACACCCTGCCGTCGACCATGCAAGTTGACGCTGCCCAACAAACAATACCTCTCGCGGCCGCTACTTGCCCCGGCCCGGTTCATCAGCGAGACCCCCTGATCTTTGCCGGCACCGAAGACCAGGACGTCGAGGACTGGCTGTCGTCATACGAGAAAGTCAGTGGACCCAACAGGTTGGATGACGCTGCTAAGTTAGGCACTGTCAATTTTCATCTCACCGACGTGGCCAAGCTGTGGTATACGAACCACGAAACCGAGTTCACGAAACAGTCCGCCTTCAAGGAGGCAATATGTGCCGTTTTTGGTCGTGTTGCCTTACAAAAGCTGCGCGCCGAACAACGTCTGCGCACACGGGCACAAGAGTCAGGTGAAACTTTCACATCATATATAGAAGATGTGATCGATCTCTGCCGGCGCGTCGATGCTTCCATGAGCGAGAGTTCGAAGATACAGCACATTATGAAGGGCGTCGACGATGACGTTTTCTAGATGCTTCTAGCGAAGTCACCTAGCACTGTGGTAGAAGTAGTGACTTTGTGCCAAAGCTATGATGAATTGCGGAGGCAACGAGCTCAGACGCGACGCTCATTCCAGACAATCCAACCAGTGACCGCACTGGACGCTATGACTGACCAGACAAACCTTCTCGCACAAATGAAAGACTTCGTGCGAGAGGAATTGGCTCGGCAGCTTTCTCTGCTGCCTTTTGCTCAATGCCAGGACCTCTCGCACCAACAGCCACTGCGACACCCACCACCATTGGCTCCCATGCTCCGACATGTGTTCCAGGAGCAGATTTCCGAGGCTATGCTGGTGCCCTTGCAGCAGCCGCCCGTCACCGCGCCTCCTTCTTACGCTGAGGCACTAAAGCGACAGCAGCGACACCACCCCCCGCCGTTCCAGGGACTGCCGTATACCTCAGCCCCGACTCAGCCGTCCACCGCCTGGGTTTCTCCTATTGCCACCACAGCCTCGACTCACCCGTCTGCCGCATGGACTGGTCTCCTCGTCGCCAATACTTGGAGAACGCGCGATAACCGGCCCATCTGTTTTGAGTGCGGCGGCCCTGGCCATATTGCCCGTTACTGCCGTCGTCGCGCGCCGGGATACACAGACCCCCGGACACAGAACAGCTTCATGGACCTTTATCCATCCTGTCTGGAAAATTCTGACCCTCAGTCAAGCTCGTCTTCACGGGAATGTCCGCGTACTATGTCTGGTCGCTCACCTTCACCCCGTCGTCGCTCCCTGTCACCCATGCGTCGTCGGCCAGCTCCTGAACACGAGGGAAGCTAACCGCCGCATTTCAGGAGGCAAGAACTGCGCTGTCGAAATGCTCAAGTCCTCGGACATTGCCGTCGAATATTGTCGAAGTTTTTGTAGAAGGTACTCGAGCATATGCTCCAGTGGATACTGGTGCTGCCGTTTCCGTGATAGACGCTAAACTTTGCCGCAAGCTCCGAGAAGTGACGACGCCTCTTAATATTATTGCCACATGGTTTGCTTGGGTGAGATCGAAGGGTGAAAGAAGACAAAGACGATCTCTCTGAGCCGCTGTTCCAGTAGTCGACTAAACGAGCCCCCATTTTTATCAAGTTTGTCGTGAGTAACGTGACAAGACTGGTGGAGTTGCTGGGTACAACGTCTCACAATCCATTCGATGCCGAAGACCCCGTCCAGCAGCTGGAACACAAGCCCTGCACCCGTGAACACTCCTGTTCATAGAGTAAGCCGCCACCAACGACCCCTACCGCCTGAGACACCAACCACTGACGCAGCGACTATGACTTCGACACAAGATTCCATGCAAGCTCCGACACCTTCCACGCCGATCTACTGCACCGTCCAAAACCCGCTCATGCCTAGCTGCTTTCACGGAGAGCAGCATGAAGGTGTTGACGACTGGCTGAGTGATTTCGAACGTGTCGCAGCGATCAATTACTGGGATGATGCCGTGAAGCTCCGGAACGTGTACATTTGCCAAAAAGACGGTGCCAAGACGTGGTTTTTGAACAGGGATGATGTTCTGACATCTTGGCGCGAGTTCCAGCGTCGCCTCCTGGAGACCTACAGGGGTCCCGACCACTGCGAACGGGCGGAGCGTGCACTACAATCACGCATCCAGATGCCCAATGAGACCGTCTCGATGTACGTCGAGGACATGACACGGCTTTTCAAGCGAGCGGATCCTGCTATGGCAGAAGAAAAAAAGTTGCGCCACCTCATGCGTGGTGTGAAGGAACAACTTTTTGCTGGTTTGGTGCGTAGTCCCCCTAAAAGTGTTGCTGAGTTCCTTACTGAAGCGGCAACAATGGAGCGAGTACTGCACCAACGGTCTGCCCAGTTTGACCGTCAAGTGAATGCTGCCTCAACTCCCGAGATTTTCGCCACCCCTGGGACCAAGAGCCCCGAATGAATTCGCGAGATCATTCGATCTGTCGTCCGGGAAGAAATGGAAAAGATGTACGGGACAAGGCAAATCGATGTTGGGTCTATCACCAGTGTCATCCGCGACGAGGTCCAGCAGGTGCTGCACGCCCATCGTTTTCCGCCCACGTCGGCTGATCTGGAAACGGCTCCTGTGTCTACTGACAGTCGCCGTCGTACGTACGCGGAAGCCTTGCGATCTGCCACTCCTCTTTCGGGTCAGGGAGTCCTGATCCAGCCAGTGCCGCACGTCCCGATCCAGACAGTGCCGCACGTCCCGATCCCGACAATGCCCTACGTCCCGATCAAGACAACGATGCCGTCAGTTGCGATTCAGTCAGCGCACGCTGATCTGGACATCGATAGTCGCCGTGCACCGACGCGCAAGTCTGATCTCTGGCGTACGCCAGACAGACGACCCCTCTGCTCTCATTGCGGTGAGGCTGGTCACATTTACCGCGAATGCCCATACCGGCAACTTGGACTGCGCGGATTTTCCGTCAATTCCCCTCGTCCCCGAATTGGTCAAAGGCCAAGGGATATCGAAGAGTATCTCGCGCAACAGCGTGCACCCTTTACACGACGGCAATCACGGTCACCATCTCCGAGGAGACCCGCAGCCACTGGGCCACGTTTCGGGGTGACGGCACGGGAACGCTCCCCGAGCCCTCGTCGGGAAAACTGAAGGCAGCGGCCTTCGGGGGCAAGGTCGCTGGGACTCAAAGTGCGGAAGACCTTCCATCGACGCTTGCACGCAACGCCGAAGGCATTTCGTCAGAGAATAATCGCAGTGCCGAAGAAACGCCGACATCCGCATCTGAACCTAGTGACCGCGTGTCACTCGACATACCTGTGCTGGTTGACGGTCTTCAGGTCTGTGCATTGGTAGACACTGGTCCAGACTATTCGATCATCAGCGGGAGGCTAGCGAAAGATCTCAGGAAAGTGATCACGCCGTGGAATGGAACGCGAATTCGAACAGCTGGAGGACACGTTGTAACACCGCTGGGTCGCTGTACCGCAAGAGTGAAAATTCGTGCGTCAACGTTTGTGCTCAGCTGCCTCGTTCTTCGCGACTGTTCGCGTCAGCTGTTTAACGGCATGGACTTCCTTCGGGAATACGGTGCCATCATAAATCTCCGTGAGCGCATCGTGACCTTCTCGACTCAAGGAGCAACAGATCGAAACGCTGATAACTGCCGTAGACTTGCGCTGCGTGTTGCTGACGACAGTGTGACGCTGCCACCTCGAGCAACTGTTCCCATCGAAGTCACTTGTGAAGACTTCCAAGACGGCGACGTGGTGGCTGAAAGCAACTTATCAGTTCTGCTGCTCCAAGGTGTATGCGCCGCCCGAAGTGTTGTGCGCGTCCGTGACGGACAGTCAACGATACTAGCTACGAACTTCAATTACGAGCACCGACATCTTTTCCGCGGAACCACCCTAGCTTATGGAGAACCTGTTGCCGACGTCACGGAGTGCTTCGCGCCCGAGGAAACGCATGAGAATGAGGAATTTCTAGACCACATCGACATTAATTCGACACTGTCAGACGAGAGAAAGGCTGCACTTCACGACCTTTTAAGGGAGTTTAGATCTTGCTTCGCCTCTTCTTCTGAAGTCCGGCGAACACACCTCACGAAGCATCGAATTATTACCGACGATGACGTCCGCCCCATACGGCAGCAGCCTTATCGCGTTTCTGCCAAAGAACGCGAGGCTATTCAGACACAAGTAAAAGAGATGCTCGATGACGGGATTATTCAACCATCCAGCAGCGCTTGGTCCTCGCCAGTCGTTCTAGTAAAGAAAAAAGACGGAACGCTGCGATTCTGTATTGACTACAGGAAGCTTAATAGCGTCACAAAGAAGGACGTCTACCCGCTTCCACAGGTCGACGACTCCCTCGACAGGTTACGACGTGCGAAGTATTTTTCGTCCATCGATCTAAAGAGTGGCTATTGGCAAATTGAAGTGGATGAACGAGACCGAGAAAAAACCGCGTTTGTGACTCCAGACGGACTTTACGAATTCCGAGTTTTTCCCTTGGGCCTCTGTTCTGCACCAGCCACTTTTCAGAGGATGATGGACACAGTTCTCGCTGGCTTGAAGTGGCAAAGCTGCCTTGTCTACCTCGATGATGTGGTCATCTTTTCCGAGAGCTTTGAAGACATCTGAAGCGTCTGAGAAAGGTTCTGGAAGCCATTCGCACAGCTGAACTCACGCTGAAACCCCAAAAATGTCATTTCGGCTATGAAGAGCTGAAATTTCTGGGACATGTCATTAGTGCGGATGGAGTGCGACCTGATCCAGACAAAACTGCTGCTGTCGCCGCCTTCCCTGTCCCATCAGATAAAAGAGCAGTACGCCGTTTCCTCGGCTTGTGCGCGTATTATCGCCGATTTATCGCCAACTTCTCTAAGATAGCTGAACCTCTTACGCGACTCACCCGAGAAGACGTACAGTTTACTTGGGGCGCAGAACAAGATACAGCGTTCACAGAGTTACGACAGAGAATGCAAACAGCCCCTGTTCTTGCCCATTTTGATGAGGACGCTGCTACAGAAATTCATACAGATGCCAGCAACGTCGGACTTGGCGCTGTCCTTGTACAACGACACGGCGGCGTTGAGCATGTGATAGCTTACGCCAGTCGTACTCTTTCTCGAGCTGAGACCAACTATTCTACGTCAGAAAAAGAATGCCTCGCAGTCGTGTGGGCGACGACCAAATTTCGGCCTTACCTCTACGGTCGTCCCTTCAAAGTGGTGACTGACCACCACTCGCTCTGCTGGCTGGCAAATCTCAGAGATCCATCCGGCCGTCTCGAACGGTGGAGTTTGCGTTTGCAGGAGTTTGATATTACGATTGTGTACAGGTCAGGGCGCAAACACGAAGACGCCGACGCGCTTTTTCGAGCACCTGTGGGGAACGCTGTCAGGGGCTCCGAAGATGAAGATGCCTTTCTCGGAGCAGTTAGTGACTCCGAATTTATGTCAAAGCAGTGGGCAGACGATGAATTACGCCCAGTAATTGATTCCCTGGAAGGCCGCAACTCTCAGGTCCCTCAACACATTGCTCGCGAACTGTCCTCTTTTTGTCTAAGAAGAGGCATTCTTTACAAAAAAAAACGCCCGTGGTAGCGACAAAGCTTTCCTACTCGTTGTTCCTACCGACATGCGTGATGAAATCCTCCTTGCGTGCCACGACGAGCCCACGTCAGAACATTTGGGCTATTCGCGAACTCTCGCCCAAGTACGCCAACAGTATTACTGGCTGCGACTATCAACTAGTGTGCATCGATATGTGAAAGGCTGCCGTGAGTGCCAGCGCCGCAAGACTCCGCCTGTGAGACCCGCGGGCCTGCTCCAGCCGATCGCACCACCACGGACACCATTTGACCTCGTGGGAATGGACCTTCTCGGGCCCTTCCCTTTGTCGTCCTCTGGGAACAAATGGATTATAGTTGCGACAGATTATCTTACGCGTTATGCTGAAACAAAAGCGTTACCCCGTGGCACGGCCTCTGAAGTCGCGCAGTTCTTCGTGCACCAAATCGTCCTACGGCATGGTGCCCCGTCATGCGTGATTACGGACAGAGGGACGTCGTTTACAGCACGAATGATGGAGGACATTTTTAAACTGAGCTGCACAAGTCATCGAAAAACAACGGCTTATCATCCGCAATCCAATTGACTGACAGAGAGGCTTAACAAGACCATAGCGGACATGCTGTCAATGTACGTGGACGTACAACATAAAACCTGGGACGAGATTCTTCCATACATCACGTTTGCTTATAATACGGCAACGCAAGAAAAAACGCGATTTCCGCCTTTCCGACTTGTTTACGGACGCAACGTGCGAACCATGCTCGATGCTATGCTTCCGTGCGACCAAAGCAATGAACTTGCTCAAGATGCTGAGCAATACACTCAATACGCCGAAGAAGCTCGTCAGCTAGCTCGCATAAACACCAGTCACCAACAAGATGCAGACGCACGACGTTACAACCTCCGCCATCGAAATGTCATTTACCACCCTGGGGACCAAGTGTGGGTGTGGATCCCTGTCCGGCGACCAGGCTTATCCGAAAAACTCCTAAGCCGTTATTTTGGACCGTACAAGGTTCTTAGATGAATCACAGATCTTACCTACGAGGTATATCCGGACGGCGCAGCGTCTTCTCGTCGACAGCTTCGGCCCGAAACCGTGCATGTCGTTCGGCTGAAGCCCTTAAAATAGAGGTGTTGTACGTCGAGAAACGTTCAGACGCAGCTTGGCAAAATGAGCTTTAACAGGCAGGTCTGGCTAATGGCGAACGGCGTGCGCGAGCTACCACTGCAGCCACCGATTATCGTCGTCTTCTTCATTGCCACCAGAGTGTCCGTTATTTAGATTCATTAATTCATTACAATTACTCCCCGCGAAATAAGGAGCCATCCTGGCGACCTATGGACAAGTAAACATGGGAGGGTCGTAGCAGGGCTTAAGTCTCGAGACGTGGACAATTTCCTGGCCACGACGACGTTGGTCAGAAGATGGTTCCAGTGGCTCGATGAGGTAATTCACCGGTGACGTTTTTTGTAGCACACGATATGGGCCGTGATACTTGGGGACCAACTTGGTAGAAAGGCCAGGTGTAGCCGAAGGGACATGCAGCCAGACGAGTGAACCTGGATCGTAGGAAGCAGTGTTATTTGATGCGTCATGGTGGTGTTTTTGGCGTCCTTGGTCTTGAGTTGTGAATGATCTTGCAAGTTGGCGGCATTCTTCAGCGTATGTAGCGGCTTGAGACAAAGTCGTGGACTCTGAGGAGTCAGGTTTGTACGAAAGGATGGTGTCCATAGTGCAAGAAGGTTCGCGTCCGTAAAGGAGGAAAAAAGGAGAGAACCCAGTAGTGCTTTGAATGGCGGTATTATAAGCGAACTTGATAAACGGGAGCACTCGGTCCCAATTGGAGTGGTCTGACGAGATATACATAGACAGCATGTCACCAAGGGTGCGATTGAAGCGCTCTGCCATTCCATTGGTCTGGGAATGATAGGCGCTTGTAGTGCGGTGAACGACGTGGCACTCACGCAGCAATGCTGTGATGACGTCTGACAAGAATACGCGACCACGATCACTCAGTAACTCCCGAGGTGCTCCATGCCGTAATACGATGTTGTGAAGAACGAAAGTCGCAACGTCCTTTGCTGTAGACGAGGGAAGGGATGAAGTTTCGGCATACCGTGTGAGATGGTCGACGGCAACTATGATCCAGCGGTTACCGTCAGCGGTGTTGGGAAGGGGACCGTAGATATCGATGCCGACGCGGTCGAATGGTCGGGACGGGCATGGTAAGGGTAGCAAGGTACCGCTGGCGTGACAAGGGGGAGTTTTTCGTCTTTGGCACGTCGAGCAGGCCCGAACGTATTGTCGTATAAAACGATACATGCCACGCCAGTAATATCGGAGACGTATGCGAGAATAAGTCTTCGAGAAACCTGCGTGGCCACATTGGGGGTCGTCATGAAACGTGGAACAAATTTCGGATCGCAGATGACGTGGAATCACGAGTAGCCACTGACGTCCACCGGGTGCGTAGTTGCGTCGGTACAGCACGTCGTCGCGAGTGGCGAAGTGCTCGACTTGCCGACGCAATGTGCGAGAAGGGGGGGAAGCCGTGTGCCCAGCCAGGATGTCTAGAATCGAAGCAACCCAAGGGTCCTTGCGTTGCTCAGATGGCATCTCGGCGATGGTGACGGCAGTGGCATCACAGGTTAGACTTTCGCAGCAGTCCGGGTCAGGGGGTAGCGGCGAACGGGATAGGGCGTCTGCGTCCGAATGTTTCCGGCCGGAGCGATAGACCACGCGAATATTATATTCTTGGAGGCGTAATGCCCATCGGGCGAGGCGACCGCTTGGATCCTTCAGTGATGATAACCAGCAGAGGGCGTGGTGGTCAGTCACGACGTCAAAAGGGCGCCCGTACACGTAAGGTCGAAATTTCTCTATCGCCCAAATAATGGCGAGACATTCCTTTTCAGTGACTGAATAGTTGGTTTCGGCTTTGCTAAGAGTTCGGCTTGCGTTGGCAACCACGTACTCTTGGAAGCCGTCTTTCTTCTGTGCAAGAATAGCGCCTAGCCCGACACCACTAGCGTCGGTGTGGATCTCTGTGGGTGCCGATGGGTCGTAGTGTCGCAGAATAGGCGGCGACGTGAGGAGGCGGCGCAGTTCATTGAAAGAATCGTCACAGGTGGCAGACCAGGCGGAAAGGTCTCTAGAGCCGGCGAGGAGCTTGGTCAAAGGAGCGATGATCGTCGCGAAATTGCGGACGAAGCGCCGGAAGTAAGAGCAAAGGCCTATGAAGCTTCGGAGCTCTTTCATGGTGGTCGGTTTGGGAAACGCTGAAACGGCTGTAAGTTTGGCAGGGTCAGGAAGAATGCCGTCTTTTGAAACCACGTGGCCAAGGATCGTAAGCTTTCGAGCAGCAAAATGGCACTTCTTCAGATTCAGTTGCAGCCCCGCGGCAGAAATACACGCGAGTACTTTCTCGAGGCGGGTTAAATGGGTTGCGAAATCGGTTGAAAAGACGACAATGTCATCTAAATAACAAAGGCAAACGTTCCCTTTGAGGCCTCGAAGGATAGAGTCCATCATCCGCTCGAAAGTAGCTGGTGCGTTGCAGAGGCCGAAGGGCATGACTGTGAATTCGTAAAGCCCGTCGGGCGTGATGAAAGCAGTTTTTTCACGATCGGCCTCTGCCATGGGTACCTGCCAGTATCCAGAGCGCAGATCTAAAGAAGAGAAAAATTCGGCTCCCTGTAGGCAGTCCAAGGCATCGTCAATGCGTGCCAGCGGATAGACATCCTTGCGCGTCATTCGGTTGAGACGCCGGTAGTCCACGCAAAACCTGATGGATCCGTCCTTCTTCCTTACCAACACAACTGGAGAGGCCCAGGGACTGCTTGACGGTTCGATTATGCCACGTGTCAGCATGTCGTCAACCTGTTCATTGATGGCACGGCGTTCGGTAGTCGACACACGATATGGACGCTGCCATATTGGCGTCTCTTGACCGGTATCTATACGGTGAACAACAGATGACGCTCGACCTAAGGAAGGCTGATTGTCGTCAAACGAGGCTCGAAAACACTGTAGGAGCTTGATCAGCTGTTCCTGCTGCCCAGGGGTGAGGTTACAATCAATGGACTTGCGGAATACATCTATAGGTTCATTAGCGTCCGTTGCGGGTGTAATGGCACAAGTCGGTAAAAATGGCTTGTCTGGATAGATCGGGTCTTCGAAAATACAATTTAAGGTCTCAAGGCTTCCCAGACACTCGCCGCGTAGCAGGATGTACGGACATGACGAAACGTTGCACGCATAAAGTACCGCCGAACCATTGGAAAAGTTGATGACGGCAAATGGGAGGACGATGGTTCGGTGTTGCACACTAGTTATAGTTGGCTGGAACACGAGCGTCGAGTTAGTGGCAGCAGGAGAAAACACAGGCACTAGGACGGCGGACAACGGCGCGATGCGGACGTCAGCTGCGGCAAACACTTTGGAGGGACTGTGGTGGTCGATATCAAGACACGGATTCGTCAACGTGAGTTCAGCACGAGCGCAGTCGACGAGAGCCTGTTGGGTAGAAAGGAAATCCCATCCTAGTATGACGTCGTATGATGAACGTGGGAGAACAACAAAGTTGACGGCGTACCAAACATCTTGAATAAGAACGCGTGCTGTGCACTGAGCTGTCGGCGCGATGAAATGGGAGGTGGCTGTACGCAGAGCAAGATTCGTAAGCGGCGTTGTAACTTTTCTCAAATCGCGACACAGTTTTTCACTAATTACAGAAACGACGGCGCCTGTGTCGACAAGTGCACGTACAGCAACACCTTCTACTAGCACATCAATTTCGTTGGTCGGACAAAGAGGAGGTCTTAGAAAGTTCGACGACGACGCAGTTCTTGCCTCCGGAACTGCGGCTGTCAGTTTTCCTCTCGAGCGGGGCTCGTGCGCCGAAGCATCGGGGAGACAGATCGGCGACGGGGCGGTAATGACCGGCGAGAATCGACAGGGCGTCGTGGGGACAATGAGTCGGTGATAGGAGAAGATGGTCGCCGGGGATTCTGGGCAGCCTGGTAATTTGTAGAATTCCCGCGGTCTGGAGGCTGGAAGTTACGACGGCAACAGTAGCGTGCTATATGTCCCACGAAACCACATGCGAAACATATGGGCCGATTATCCAAGGTGCGCCATGGGTTAACGACAGAAGGTGCAGGGGGCGAAACGGGATGGGGTGCCGTGTATGTAGGCAGCGTCGTAGGATAGGAGGACCCGGTGTCCCTGTATGCGCCAGAGACAGGTGGGGCTGGGGGTCTAGCAACGATGGCAGCGTAGGTAAGCGGCGTAGGGACAGATGGCGATGGAGGCAGTGCCTGCGTGACCTGTGTCTCAATGACCTGGCGTAGACGTGGGTCTAACGATGTCACTGGCGCGGATGCTTCGGCCACAAGAGAAAGCTGACGCGCAACTTCTTCACGAATGAACTGTTTGATGTGGGGCAGTAAGGCGGTGTGATCAGCAGCGACATCGTGCACGAGGGCGGAAACTTCAGCCGTATCTTCAGCGGCCCTGCGCGTCGAGACACGCTGCTTACGCAACTCGTCGTACTCCTGACAGAGCTGGACAACATCGGTGATGGTCTGTGGATTCCTTGCGACGAGCATCTGGAAGGTATCGTCGTCAACTCCTTTGATGATGTGCTTGATTTTGTCGCGTTCGGTTAGAGATTCATCGACGCGCTTGCAAAGCGACAAGACATCTTCAATGTAACTTGTAAAGGTCTCGTCCCTGCGCTGGATTCGACTATGGAGACGCTGTTCCGCGCGAAGCCGGCGCACGGCGGGACGACCGAAGACCGCGGCGATGGTGGTCTTGAAGGCGGACCAGGTTGTGATTTCGCCTTCGTGGTTCTTGAACCAGAGGCTGGCCACATCATCGAGGTAAAAACGCACGTTTGTGAGCTGGTCGCAGGCGTTCCACTTGTTGGAAGCGCTTACGATTTCGTACTCGACAAGCCAGTCCTCGACGTCTTGTTCGTCGTTGCCGCGAAAAATTGGTGGGTCGCGTTGCCGAGGCACGCCAATACAGTAGACTGTCGTTGGTAAGGCAGCTTGAGAAGGGCCAGGAGCAGTCATGGTGAACGGTGAGGGTAGCGTCCGATTGCGAAGTTCCAGGTTGATGGGAACCCCGGCTCCTCCACCACTTAAAATAGAGGTGTTGTACGTCGAGAAACGTTCAGACGCAGCTTGGCAAAATGAGCTTTAACAGGCAGGTCTGGCTAATGGCGAACGGCGTGCGCGAGCTACCACTGCAGCCACCGATTATCGTCGTCTTTTTCATTGCCAGCAGAGTGTCCGTTATTTAGATTCATTAATTCATTACACCCTACTTTACACAGTAGCCCTTGTGGTTTCACGTGCTACGACATGCCGTGACATTGCGTTGCTGCTGCTGTTTGTGTTCTCCTGTGTTTTTATGCCTTTTTTTGCGCTTGGCGCAA
This sequence comes from Rhipicephalus microplus, assembly GCF_043290135.1. NCBI lineage: Eukaryota > Metazoa > Arthropoda > Arachnida > Ixodida > Ixodidae > Rhipicephalus > Rhipicephalus microplus. Next base: position 123,982,618 of record NC_134708.1, read on the forward strand.
GCGTTGGCGAAACTTCCTCATTTGCGCGGCGAGTAGTGGCACTCTCCCTCTTTTTGTTTTCTATATCTGCGTGTGTATACCTTCATTTTTTTTATTTACGAGCATCGAGTCGATGCTTTCAAAGGGGGGGGGGGATATTGCCACATGGTTTGCTTGAGTGAGATCGAAGGGTGAAAGAAGACAAAGACGACCTCTCTGAGCCGCTGTTCGAGTAGTCGACTAAACGAGCCCCCATTTTTATCAAGTTTGTCGTGAGTAACGTGACAATATGATGTCCTTGCAAACAGCGAATGGGGACCCGGTTCAGCCTGTAGCCGCCTGTACTGTCCGACTGATGATCGCGAAGGACCACTACACTGTTGAGTTTATTGTCCTTTCGTCATGCTCACACGACATCATACTTGGATGGGATTTTTTAATGCGTAACCATGCCGTTATTGATTGTGCAAGATCAGAGCTTGAACTTTTCTCGTTTTACGACCAACCAAGCAGCCGCATTCAGCCCGCCGTACACAAATTCGTCGTCAAAGAAGGCACTGAAATTCCTCCGACAGCAGCTGTGTTGCTCCCCGTGTTCTGTGATAGCATTAGAAACGAAGCTGCATTCTTTAAGCCATCAAGCCTCTTTCTTAGTCGAAGATCACTTCATCTGCCTTATTCAACCCTCTCTATTTCTGAAGGAAACAATGCTCTTTGCCTCATTAATCCCCTTCCGTATCCCGTTGAACTGTTTCAAGGTGAATCTCTCGGACACGTGCATGCCATTGATAAAGAACAAATTTTTACCATGCCGCCAGATTGTTCCGGTGACTACGACGCCATCAGTGCCCTCAACCCTTCCAATATACCACCTTGCGAGCTTTTCGATTCATCGATTGCCGACGGACTATCGGCATCCCAACGCTCTGCTCCTTCAGCTGCTCTACCAGTTTCGTGAATCCTTTGACGTTGCTCAACCTACCCTTGGCCGAACTCCCAGTTTTTTCCACTGCATCGACACAGGTTCCAACGCGCCAGTACGACAGCGACCATACCGTGTTTCCGCCACGGAACGTCAGGTTATCACCGAACACGTTGACGATATGCTCAAGCGCGACGTTATCCGACCTTCTCAAACCCTCCCTTTACACTTGTTACATACTACAACGGCTACGAGGGACGAACGTGTGCCGCTATAAGGAGCTTCCCTTCTGAAAGAGTGAGACGCAGTCGTGTCTGAGTAACGCATCGGCGCGAAATGCAGCATGTCGCATTTCGCACCGGTTGCCGCCGGGCCACGCTGGTCGCGCCTGGCGTCAGACTATGGCGTGCTCGGTCGCGTTTTGCTATCGTAGCGTCACTGTGTCCTGCGTGCGTCAACGCTACACTGGAGAAAATTGGGCACCTCATTAGGCGCTCGCGGCCGTTATGCTTGCTCCAATTATACCAAATTTGGTGTCACGTGACGTCAATAAATGACGCAAGCATGTGACTGGTGCAAACATGAAAATCCTGACACGCGTGTCGGGTAAGAACATGACAACATACCCCGCTCATAGCGTGCTCGTGACCGTTACGCTAGCACCTCATATACTAACTTTGTATCACGTGACGTGAATAGATTGCGAATGTAAACTACACATGCAAACATGATAATCATGACATGGAAGTCATATACGGCATCATTCACTTACACCTCGTAGCGTTGTGCTGATTTTAAAGAGGCATATCAACATTTCTCATTCGTCCTTCGGATAACATTGAATCCCACTGTACGTGGATTTGTCAATTTTTTGACTACTGATAACATAAAAATGATGACATGTATGTCGTGAATGTTATGATATAAATTTCATAGTCCTGCAGCCCTTGCCATGGTTTCGTTCACATGGCATGTTGCAAAACTCGTATGGTATGGCATGATTGCAGGGCAAATACAAGCGATATACCCTAACATGAAAATTATGATATGCGTGTCATGTAACAGCATGACTACATGCCACGCTCATGATGCGTCCGCGGCCACTTCGCTAGCGTTGAATATACCAAATTTGGTATTACAGTACGTGAATCGATGACAAAGGAATGTGACTGGTGCAAACAAGATAATTATCAGCTGCGTGCCATGTAACAACATGATTACGTGCCACTCTGATGATGCGCTGGGGGCCATTTTGCTAGCTTCACCTAAACAGAACTTTGTATTTTGGGACGTGAAGGGATGACGAAGGTATGATACTGGTGCAAACATGATAAACATGAGATGCGTGTCATGTAACAATATGACTACATGCTACGCTCATGATGCACTCGTGGTCGTTTCGCTTCACATGTATCAAACTTAGTTTTACGTGACGCGAAGGGATGACATAGATAAATGACCCATCCAAACATGATAATCACGAGTTGTGTGTCTTGTAACAACATGACTACGTTCCAAACGCATGATGCACTCGCGGATGTTATGCTATCTTCAAACATGTGAAATATAGTATAACGTGACGCCAATGAATGACGAAGGTATGTGACTTGTGAAAACATGATAATCTTGAAATGCATGTCATCTGAGAACATGACTACATGCCACAGTAAAGGCGCGACGTGGTTCGCATGCTCACCTGCGTTAGTTTCGTCGCGTCACGCTGGCGTTTCCATGCCAGGTGCCGGTCCTGCCATGAACTTTTGTTGCTATATACTTTTGATTGATTGATTGATTGATTTGTGGGGTTTAACGTCCCAAAACCACCATATGATTATGAGAGACGCCGTAGTGGAGGGCTTCGGACCACCTGAACCACCTGGGGTTCTTTAACGTGCGCCCAAATCTGAGCACACAGGCCTACAACATTTCCGCCTCCATCGGAAATGCAGCCGCCGCAGCCGGGAATCGAACCCGCGACCAGCGGGTCAGCAGCCGAGTACCTTAGCCACTAGACCACCGCGGCGGGGCTGCTATATATTTTGTTGCTTTTGTATAAATATGTCACGCTTTCCACTTTTTACTCTCTTTATTGTTGATGTTGTTTTGAACTGTGTATGAAAACTGTATTATCTTGCCCTTCCTGCTTAGGCCTCTGGCCAGCAGTATTTGTAAATAAATAAAAAAAATACTCGCAGGCCCGCACTTCACTGCGTTGCTTTGACGCATACGCGTTTCAGCGCATGCGGCGTCCCTCCGTCACAAAAAGAGGGAGATGCAGTGTTATCTGCAGTGTTATCGTCACAAAAATGCAGTGTTATCGTCAAAGATGCAGTGTTATCGTCACAAAAAGAGGGAGATGCAGTGTAACGCGTCTGCGTGAAATGCAGCATGCCACGTTTCGCACCTGTTGCCGTCGGGCCGCGCGGGCGGACGCTGGTTGCACCTGGCGTCAGACTATAGAGTGCTCACATTTTGCAATGTAGCGTGCGCGTGCGTCAACGCTACATTGAAGTATGTGACGTAGTGTTAGTTTTGGGCCCAGGACCACTCAGCAAAGAACTGAATCGAACCACGAGCGCACAGACACACACACGAGAATATATTTACAGAGAACGTAACTATGAACGAGTAACACTTAAAGTAGTAGAAACACGCAGTCTATAGCTGTACTCAATGTCTCTCTAAATTAGAAAAGTCTCGCCGTGTTTTGATGTGGCTTGCGGGTCGCCGGCGCCCATCGCTCGTGGGCTGTGCGCCGTCTGGCTCTTCGCCGTCCTCAACGTGCGTCGAACCACGCCGTGACACAGCATTCTGCCGCAGCAGCAGCAGTCGGTAGCTGAGTGGTAGCTCCGCAGCAGCTCTCCGCCATCACGCTCGTCGCAGCAGCGCGCCGGGGTCGCGCCAGCCACCCGGAACGGCAGCAGGAACATCAGGCCCGCAGCAACCAAAACCCACAGCCACTCTGGACGGCAGCCAGCATCGCGGATCCTCGCCTGGTTCCTCGGCCAGTCGCCCAGCCGGAGTACAGGCCTCGTTCACAGCATGTCCAGCTTTCCGGAACGGCAGCCACAAGAGCAGTGGATCGCGTTGTCCCTGGGCCAGTCACCTAGCTAGAGTCCAGGTACGGTAGAGCGCCTAGATGCCGTTGTCTGTTCCCCGGAACGGACGTCCAGCCGAGAACTGACTTTTTGCACGCGCTGCCTCGAACCACTGCACGCACCACGCGCACATTTTGTTTTTCTCTTCGCCCCCGCACGGCGAACACTGAATTCATTTTCCCACGCCTCTGTATTATGACAACCCCCGTTTAAGAAAGTTGTTTACAACTTTTATGACGTTAGTAAAAGGCGGAAAAATTGTAACAAAGTTATAGTTAATTCACTAAATGTCCAGTTGTGCGTCCACAGTACTTCAGAAGTTTACATAACATAGTGCAATACATTCCCATTACACGCGGCTCAGGTATTATGCTCCGTGCTCCGACATTATCCGACCCTTTGATGTAAGAGACTGAAAATGAGTACTCTTGTAAGAGTCTGCTCCATCGCGAAACTCGATTGTTCTGGTGTTTAGCGGATTGCAAGTATTGCAAAGGCTTGTGGTCGGATTGTATGACAAATTGTTTGCCGTTGTCACGAACGGCCATTTTTGGCGGCTCCGCGTCACGGCAATTAACGGGTGCCGTACTTCCCCACTGACCGTGGGAACGGCAGGCGCATGAAAGGGAGCCGAGAAGTGCAGAATGGGGTGCTCTTCTTGGAACGTTGCCGTCAACGATTGATCCTTTTGTAACTTCGGCGGCGTCTGCAGGGTCGTGGAAGGCCGCGATGTACCCCGAACAAGGATTAGGCTACGGGACGCACCGGCTGAGAGCCAAACAGTCTGACCGTTTCCCACGGGGAAAAGCATGGGAAACCCTCTGGTGGCCAAGCCGTATGACAACCCAACAGGTTGTCACTCTTCTAGTTGAGGGCCCCCCCCCAATTAAAAAGAGGTGGGGTCAAAATATTTTTGGGCGGAGTTTCCATCAATTAAACGCGCATGATTGAACCCATGTAGAGGTCTCTTGTCCCCAAGGAAGAGAGGGAGGAGACACGAGGGGGATTTAAGCGCAGGAGTTTGCCCTTCTAGGCAGACTAGTCGCTGACCAACATGGTGTAGAAACAGATCAACAAGCATCTCTTCTAGAAGTTTTTAGTGTGGCTCTGTATCGGCTGGCCACCTAAACTTAGCCGTTCGTCTAGTTGTGACGCGATAATAACGTCTGCAACGTAGACATCGGGACTTCGCCTCGAGTTAGCTCAACCTGCTCGAAGTCACCTGCAAGCACTAGCCTCTTGGAGCCACCAGCGTTGCAACACCGTCAACATCGCAGTCGTGCCAGAACTCTCTGCGACTTCTCGCAGCCGATCGTCGGGGAGGCAATGCTGCTGGTCATCACACGTATGCCTTCACCTGTTTTTACCTTCGAACTTTCTCCCCCGTAGTCTATTGGTGTTAGTTTGTGCAGTTTGTAATAGTTCGCTCTCGTAATCTGATTTATTGTTTTTATATGTATTTTTAGTTGTATCAAGTGTTGATGTATTTTGTTAGTTGTATTGAAGTGTTGTACTAGATCCCGTGTGCTGCAATATCACTAGCGTAAAGTTTGTTTTGTTTTCTCACGTCTGTGATCTATTCACTCTCTCTGCTTGCGTACAGAACGAACTAACCTGCTGTCATTCCCGTCGCCGACCTCGCGCTGGCGACGCTAGAGTGGCAGCTTGTAACAGCCGTACAAATACAAATGGAATTTGTTCACCACCCAGACAAGTGCCAATCATTCCCGTTCGATGGTGGAGTACCGGGTTTCTCGAGGCAATAGGTTGCGGCTCGCGTAGGCAACAGGATGCAAAACCTGGTCCTCTCCTACCTGGAGCAGTACGGCACCAAGGCTAGTGGTCGAGGCGCCGGTGCGGAGAACAAATTCCTTTGTCATGTTGGGTGCTTGTAGAATGGGAGTATCTCCAGGCTTGTTTTTCAAAATAGTGAAAGCTTCTTCCTGAGAAGGTCTCCACGCGATGGTATTGCTCTGCCCTTTCCGTGTGAGGTTGGTGAAAGGCTTGGTGATCTCAGCGTAGTTTGCGATAAATTTTCTGTAATAGCCCGTTAAACCCAGGTAAGACTGCAGGGCTTTCTTCGTCTTTGGCCTTGTAGTTGCGAGTATCTTATCAAGGATTTTCGGGAGTGGTTCAACTTCACCGTCTCCGATTCGATGGCCAAGAAGACAGATGGTTTGCTCTCCTATCTCACACTTACTTGACTTGTTGGTTAAATTGGCGCGTTCTATTCGGTCAAATACACGCCGTAGAGTGACCAAATGTTCAGGCCACGTGTTTGTAGCAATGACTACATCGTCAAAATAGTGATAAACTTTTTCTAGATCACATAGAACAGCTCGCATGAGGCGTGCGAAAACAGCCGGAGCTGTCTTTCTGCCAAAGGGCATGAACACAAAATGGTAAAGTTCAGATATACTGGAAGAGGCTTTTTTTCCCGGCTGTCAACAGCCATGGGCACTTGCCAGTAGCCCTTGGTGAAGTCAAATTTAGAGGAGAATTTGCATTGACTAGCAAGGGCAAGAACCACGTCTATACGCGGTATTGGTTCACCGTCCGCAATCAAGATTTAGCTCTCTGAAGTCGATACATAAAAGAATAGTGTTGTCAGGTTTTTTGACAACTACGATGGGAGCATGGTATGGTGACTGCGACCTTTCAATTATGCCCAACTTTAGCATTTCTTGGACGTCTTTCTCGACTCTTTCCCGCAGAGCTAGTGGGATGGGATAATGCGGAACATGTATAGGTTTAGCGGATGTCAAGCGTAGTGTGCAATCTACTAGGTCAGTCTTTCCTGGAAGGTCCGAAAAGATTCTTTCAATAAATTAAGCACATCAGAACGCTGTTCAATGCTCAGATTCTCTGATAATTTCACATCATCCGCAGTCTGTGTGCGAACTAAGCTAGGGTATAGAATCTCATGTGAGCTTTCTTCGCTTGACATTTGCTCGTTCGCTTCCGGTGGCCATTCAACATCGGTTATGAACGACACCAGCTGCACTGGTAAAGGTTCGCGTTCCTTGTACTTTTTTGAGCATGTTTATGTGGAAAAATTTTCTTTCTCCACTTGTCACGAGAACGTAGTCGACTTCATTCTTGCGCTCGATGACTTCAAATGCACCTTTCTATTGCATGAGCTGTTGGTTGGTATCTGTCAGCAAAAGAAGTAACACTTTATTCCCGACGTTTAGCTTTCGAGGACAGCTTTTGCGATCGTAGTAAGTCTTTTGTTTTGCGCGTGCTCTTTCCAATTCATCATGCGCAAGTTTGCATGTCTCTTCCAGGCGGTTTCGAAGGTCGAGCAAGTAGGTATAGGTAGTGCGAATTTCACCGTCGATGTCTTCATTGCTCCACAGATCCTTCAGCACCGTCAGTGGTCCTCGCACGTGACGACCGTACATTAGCTGAAAAGGCGAAAGCCCAAGCTCGCTTGCGGCACCTCTCTGTAAGCGAAAAAGGAGTGGGGCGAGGTGCCTGTCCCAGGATCGTGGTTTTTCCTGGCACATCCTCTTGAGCATCATCTTCAGCGTTCCATTAAACTTCTCAACGAGCCCATTCGCCATGGCATGGTAGAGGTCGTTCGAAGAAACTTGATGGCAAGAAGACGGCCCACCCCTCCTATGAGTTCCGCTGTAAAACTTCTTCCTTGGTCGGTAACGATCTCTTTCGGTATGCCGACTCGAGAGAAAATCTCAATCAGTCCTTCAGCTACACGCACGGCATCAATTGCAGGGAGTGCAATGGCATCCGCATATCGGGTGGCAAAGCCGATAAGAGTTAAATTGTAACGGTTGTCACGGTCTGACTTTGGTGAGAACGAACCGATTAAATCAACCGCAACACGCTCAAAAGGCGTACTAATGACAGGCATGTTTACTAGAGGCGCAACACCAACTTTGCTTTTTGGTGTCGTTCGCTGACACTTATCGCAGGACTTGACGAACCGTTTCACGTCGCTATGCAGATCCGGCCAGTAAAAATCTGCTAAAAGTTGATCTGTCGTGCGCCGAATGCCTTGGTGCCCTGCCATAAGACTTTCATGACCGACTTTAAGGATATGTTTCCTAAAGATCTTCGGCACGACCAGCTGGATAAACGTCTTCCCTGTCGCAAGGTAGTATTGTCGGTAAAGAAGTCCTCTTTCAAGAAACGTGCAACAGTTGCCTTTCGGTGACTTGAAATCCTTACCGACTTTACCAAATACGGCTTTCAATGTTTTGTCGTTCTGTTGCTCTTCTGAGAACTGGTCTTTTGTTACGTAGCACCATTTTATTTTTGGCCCGGACAATAGTGTTATTTTGTCCTCGTGAGGTTCAACCGTAGTGGAAGCATAGTGAGGACACTCCTCAGCTTCCATGCTGCAGTTTCGCGTTCATTATCGCTCTTGTCGACTGTAGGAGGCTTCCACTTATAATCCGGCTTGTGAGGATCTCTGACACCTGGTAGGTTACCAAGTACCAAATCATAAAGCGGCTTGTCCACACAAAGTGCGGTTATCTCTCCCTTAAAGTATGGGGTGTTCACGGAAATTTTCGCCTCTGGTACCTCTATGGCGGAACCATCAATCAGTAAGGCTCTGCTCCTCTTCCCGGTCAACCTTTGTTGTGGCACTAGGTTTCTTCGGATAATTGCAGTATTACTGCCCGTATCTCGACGAACCCTGACTGGTTTACACAACACTTCGCCTTCAACAACTGGCATTCACTGTACCAGAAATACTGGTATCCTTTCATCCACACTTGCATTAGGAGGGCCACATTCCTTTCCTTTTTTCCCTCCGCCAGTGTTGTCACTCGAGGGAAAACCATAACGGTGCTCGTTCACTGCACATGCGGAACTTTTTTCTTTCTGTGCCTTCATGCTCCAGCACTCGTCGCTCTTGTGGCCAATTTTCCCACATACTCTACACTTTGTCGCTTCTTTAGCTGGGTTCCGACATTCATGTGCTTGATGTCCCAGACGCTTGCATAGCATGCATCTTGTCGGTGGTTTCTTGGGAGCATTATCAAGACTCTTGAAGTCTTTGGAGTCATCTGTTTCCTTTCCCAGGTTTGACAGATTCTTCGCTTCCATGAAGCGATCAGTAGCGTCAGCTAGGTGTTGGATTGACTTGCACTCGTGTTCTTTCAAAAATATGGTTAGTTTTGGATGGCAACAGCGGAGAAACTGTTCGGCGAGCATGTGGTCTCGAAGGCCATCGAATGTTCTGGGCACATCAGCCATGATAACTCAGTGGTCGAAGTACCCTGAGAGGTTCGCGGCTAACTGTCTCACGGTTTCTCCATCTTCTGGTCGTACCTTGCAAACTTTCTCTTGGTACCCTTGCGCAGTGAATCCAAACCTCTGCAACAAGGCTTTCTTTATTTTCTCATAGTCTAGAGAATCTGTGGCAGTCATTCTGACAATTACTGTCAACGTTTCGCCACTTAAACACATGCTCTCAGCTAATGCCCATTTCTCTTGTGGCCCGGCTTGTCCTGTTGCCACGCGTTCGAATCTTTGCAAGTATGCGTGCAAAGGATCACGTCGCTCATCAAACAGCGGAAGCAATTTCTGTGGATTCAGTACTGCAGAGGAGCTACTCGGCTGAGCCATAGAATCAGAGTCTGCTGCTGCATCTACCCTTGGAGCTCCTTCTTGAAGCTTTAGCTTCAGCTCAATGATTTCCTTCACTCTCTCATCTGCTTCCCTGCTCGCCTCTCTCTCAGCAGCACGTTCATATCTTTGCCTCGCCTGTTCTGCCTCAACCCACTTACGCAACTCTGCGCCACTCAATCCTTGTTGTGCCCCAACAGCAGCTAATCTTTCTGTGTCCATCATCAAAACAAAGTTTGTGAATGTGCGCTCGAGAGACGATATATTCCTTCGACGCTTCTACGAGCGGGATCCTAGCAGGCTCGCCAGATTGTGACGTAGTGTCAGTTTTGGGCTCAGGACCACTCGGCAAGCAACTGATTCGACCCACGAGGGCACAGATACACACACGAGAATATATTTACAGAGAACGTAACTATGAACGAGTAACACTTAAAGAAGTTGAAACACGCAGTCTATAGCTGTACTCAATGTCTCTCTAAATTGGAAAAGTCTCGCCGTGTTTTGATGTGGCTTGCGGGTCGCCGGCGCCAATCACTCGTGAGCTGTGCGTCGTCTGGCCCGTTGCCGTCCTCAACGTGTGTCGGACCATGCCTGACACGGCTTTCTGCGTAGCAGCAGCAGTCGGTAGCTGATTGGTAGCTCCGCAGCAGCTCTCCGCCACCACGCTCGTCTCAGCAGCCCACCGGGGTCGCACCAGCCACCCGGAACGGCAGCAGGAACATCAGGTCCGCAGCAACCAAAACCAACAGCCACTCTAGACTGCAGCCAGCACCGTGGAACCTCGCCTTGTCCCTGGGCCTGTCGCCCAGCCGGAGTACAGGCCTCGTTCACAGCATGTCCAGCTTTCCGGAACGGCAGCCACAACAGCAGTGGATCGCCTGGTCCCTGGGCCAGTCGCCCAGCTGGAGTCCAGGAACGGTAGAGCGCCTAGATGCCGTTTTCTAGTTCCCCGGACCGGATGTCCAGCCGAGAACTGACTCCTTGCACGCGCTGCCTCAAACCACCGCATGCACCACGCGCACACTTCGTTTTCCTTTTTGCCCCCGCACGGTGAACACTGAATTCTTTTTTTTTCCGCGCCTCTGTATTATGACAGTATATTGGGTCCTTCATGATGCACTCGCGGCCGTTTTGCTAGCTCCAAATATACCAAATTTCTTGTTACGTGAGGTCACTGGCTGACAAATTATATGATTGGTGGAAACATTATAATCCCGACACGTGTGTCATGTAAAAACATGACAACATGCCTTGCTCATAGCATGCTCGTGGCCGTTTCGCTAGCTCCACATATACTAAACTTGGTATCAGGTGACGTGAATGAGTGACGAAGGTAAACAACGCATGCAAACAAGATAATCATGACATGAAAGTTATTTACGGCATCATTTACCTCCACCTCTTAACCTCTCACTGATTTTGAAGGGACATGCCAACATTTCTCATTAGTGCTTCGCATATAATTGATTCCCACTGTACGTGGTATCTGCCAATTTTGTTCTAATGCATTTATTTCTCACGGTGGTTGTTCATTTGCGTGGTAACGTTTTCAACTCACTTACGGCGTCACGTTGCCAGCGCGTTTAAGATGTGTTTTGTAGCGCTAGTTTAATAAACCCCTCGGTAGTTTTCAATAACGTTGGTATTCTTTCTACCAACGCGCGTCACGTCATCAGCTCGAGTTACCAACGTAGCCAGTCAGGTTACAAGGCCTCACCGCGAGAGGCTCTAGCATTTATACCGGGCGGAAATAATTAATGAGTGAATAAAATATTTGTTGCAGAAAATGTAGACTAAGAGAGGACTTGGCTGGTCCCGCATTCAGGACTCCGTTGGATTACGCTGCAATTCGCGCCCGCTCCACGAGTCTCCGCTGGTCCTCGGGAGTCGCCCTAAACATAGGCTCCTCCCACACCTCCCACGTTGGCTGCGTAATTTGCACGATGCTTCTATTAGACTGGCAAACTCAAACCACGTGAAACAGGTCAGTGCCGCTGCAAGAAAATTGACACAGTGCACTAAATAATTCTTGGTCTATTTTCGCTTTTATGACCGGGCTGCTTTACAAAATGATTTGCAACCTGTGCAGACAGGTCTCCTCATTTCTAGTGAGTCTTTTAGAGGGATAAGGCCAAGTTTGTCTTCGTAGGCGATATATGTAGGTGATATATCTGCAGTATATCTGCGTATTTGTCGCCGGTATTGGTGGTTGAATGCCGTGGTCGGAGGGCTTGGTAGACAGAGCTTGGAGAAAGAATGCTGTGGCCGCGTTGTGTGCTAGCTCATTTCCGGCTACCCCCTATTGACCGAGTACACTGATGAGCTGCTTTTTCTTGGCTCGCGTTCGTGCCTGCAATATAATGGCTTGAGCTTGAGGGGAAGTACAGTCTCTCATGTAGTTCCGGTAGGCTACCTTGGAATCTGTGAAGATGTATAGCGCAGTGGAGTGCGTTGCTGCCAGGGCTATTGCAGTTTCACCTACGATAAATGCATCAGAGCATCTTAGTGACAGGCCGTAAACTACCTTACTTTGGTGGGTGACTGCTATTCTACTAATTTCTACCACAGGTCTCGCAGCGTCTACGAAGCTGGGTTCGTGTGGGTTACCATCGCATTTATTCAATGCTTTAGCTAGAGCTGCTCTTCTTTTTTTGGTGGTAATCCGTGTGCATATTCTGGGGTGTCATGTCATGTTCTCTAGAGGTTCGCTTCCCGTTGGCGATTCTAGAGAGCATGCACCTAATTAGCTTGCATGTGCATTGCATCTTATTCAGCACGGCCCCGTTGGCCCAGATGTTACTAAATGTGACTCCAAGACCAAATGCTGTATAACTTTGGAATGGGTGTGTCATGTACCCGAACGTGAACCATGGTCTTGTAACCTCTTCTCAGGAACAATAACAGATCAGACTTTTGTGGTGTACATTGGAGGCCACATACTTTTGCTTGGTGTTGTACTTCATCGGCTGCCATTCGGAGAGCTTCCTCTATTGGTCCTAGATTCCCATGTCTAGTCCAGATTATAACGTCAACTGCGTATAGTGCATGTCGAATATACGGTATGGTATTCAGCTTTCCGAGGAGCTGTAGGAGTGCTATGTTAAAACGGAGCTAGGAGAGGACGGACTCCTAGGGTGTGCTCCTGAATATCATGCTGATTGGTGTGGATTTCATGTCTCCGATATATGATTGCTTGCCAGCCAGCTAAGAAGTTCACGATGCAGTTGAATGTTTGTCACCCGCAGCCTGTGCCTTGTAAATTATGTAATATTTGTGAATGCTTCACATGATCGAATGCCCGCTTATAGTCTAATGCAAGAACGGCTCTATGATTGTACTTGCTGCTAGGATCGATAGCTTCTTTCTTGAGTTGCAGCAGAACATCTTGCGTTGACAGATATGCCCTGAACCCGAACATGGTGTCGGGAATGAGCCCACGGCCCTTCAGGTACGTAAATAGCCTTCGGTACGCTGCTTTCTCTTTGATTTTTTCTACGCATGACGACCAAGAATATCGGGCGAAGCTTGGAAATTGATAATAACTTCTTTTCCTGATTCAGGGATTAACATAACCTCCACCGTTTTCCAGGCCGTGAGCAACATGCTGCTTCGCTAACACACACTGATGTAATTTGTGAGGCTTTCAAGCATCTTATAAGTGTTATTAGCAAGAATACTGACAGTAAATTTGTCGCCACCGGGTGTCGTGTTTCGCCTTGTTGCTCGGAATGCTGCCTGGATTTTGGGAGGAAAGAAGGAAAACGGAGAAGTCAGGCCAGTGTTTTTGAGGCTTACGTCGAACGCACAGTCTCATCTTGGAAGCATTGCTGCATAATAAAGGGGTTATGTTCAGCAAGTGTTATCATAGCAGATATAACTCATTATCCTAATAACTCATTATCCTCATTATCCTAATAATATCCTAATAACATTCCTGACAATTGAGACCTTACTTTCAAAGTTCGTAGCTAGCAATTAGAAAAAAATAAACAAAACACAAGAGACGAAAATGCGCGTTTTTACGGTCTGCGTGGACATACGCGCACATGTTGAAGCTCAAATGGCGAGGTATAACAACAAGCCATTTCCTACCATCCAGCTGATAGTTGCAACGGTAAAACCTGGCATCCCGTATCGCATAATGGGGAATTCGCCGACGTAGTGCACGAGGTAGACGCTGGCGTGGTGTCACCGAAAACGAGGAGAGAACTTCGATCAGCGAGGCCATCCAAGGGTCTTTGCGTTGTTCGGAAGGCATGTGAGTGGTATCGTTGCTGTCGATGGTAGCTTCAGTGCAGGAAACAGGTGCAACGGCTGAAGGAATGGGTGAACGAGAAAAAGCATCTGCGTCGGCGTGCTTGCGGCCTGAGCGGTAAATGACGTGAATATCAAATTCCTGTAAACGTAGCGCCCAACGTTCAAGCCGGCCCGAAGGATACTTCAATGATGCGAGCCAACAGAGTGAATGGTGGTCCGTAACTACATCGAATGGGCGTCCATATAAGTAAGGGCGAAGTTATTGTAATGCAAAAACAATGGCCAAATATTTGTTTTCGTAAACCAAGTGTTTGTGTTCTGCCTTGGTTAGGGTGCGGCTGGCATACGCAGCTTCATACTCCGAGAACCCAGGCTTGCGTTGAGCAAGGACAGCACCAAGTCCTAGGCGACTGGAATCCGTGTGCACCTCGGTTGGAGCAGTAGGGCCGAAGTGGCGTAAAATAGCTGGTGAAGTAAGGAGATGGCGTACTGTTGCAAAAGCATTATCGCATGCTTGCGAACAATCAGAGAGGTGTCCATCGCAAGCGATCAGCTGTGTCAGTGGTGCGATTATCAAAGTTCTTCACAAAGCGGCGAAAGTATGAGCACAGTCCGACGAAGCTGTGAAGAGCTTTCATGGTCGTAGGCTTCGGGAACTCAGCGACAGGACGAAGCTTCTCATGGTCTGGGAGAACGCCATGGTTTGAGACAACGTGGCCAAGTATTGTGAGCTTCCGAGCTCAAAAAAGGCACTTATTGATGTTTAGTTTAAGGCCTGTGCTGGTGGGACAGCTGAAGACTTCGCTGAGATAATAGAGGTGGTTGTAGAAATCAGGAGAGAAAACAACGACATCGTCCAAGTAACATAGGCATGTCTTTCATTTTAGCCCACGCAAGACGCTATTCATCATTATTTCGAATGTGGCTGGCACATTACAAAAGCAGAGGGGCATTACTTTAAATTCGTATAGTCCATCGGGCGTCACAAAACCAGTTTTTGGATGATCTGATGGCGCAATGAGGACCTGCCAATAACCAGACCATAGGTCTAGTGATGAGAAGAATTCAGTGCCTTACAAGCAGTCCAGGGCATCATCGATGCGCAGGAAAGGGTATACGTCTTTAAGCGTGACTGTTTAAATTCATTCATTCATTCATTCATTCAGTTACCCTCAAGGCCCGAGGGCATTACAGAGGGGAGTGGGTACATACATACATGTACAGCATACAAAGCAAAATACAACAACAGAAAAATTGCGATCGTCGCTTGCTACAGGGTTGAAATGGCGGTAATAGGCGCAAATCGAATCGAGCCGCCTTTTTCCTCACAAGTACCACAGGTGAAGATCAGGGACTGCTGGACGGCCGAATGACGCCACGTTGAAGCATGTCGGCCACTTGCTCAGTGATCACACGACGCTCAACAGGAGATACACGATAGGAACGCTGTCGCAGAGGTGCTTGGGAGCCGATGTTAATGTGATGGACAACGGTGTGCATTCGACCTAAGGACGTCCGATGGCAATCGAACGAGCCTCGAAACTGGTGAAGACGTTCTAGAAGCTTCTCCCGGTGTGGTTCTTCAAGTTCTTCATCAATTGAGGGTCAAAACAAGTGATTGTTTTTGGGAACAGGTGGACAGGCAGATGGCATCAGTGCATTAAGCTGCAAATCACTTTCACCACCAAGGCCAAAGATGGAGGAAACGTCCAAGTCTTAGAATGTTCCAATACATTCTCCGCGACGCAAGGCTGTGGAAGAAGGCAAGAGATCTGTGACAAACAAATTGGTAGCGCCTGCCAAAATATCCAGAACTGCAAACGGCAACGCGAGGCTCTTGCGACTTTGAAATGTTTGGGAAGGCGTAAACAACACTGCAGGCTTAGACACATCGGCACAAGACACGGGAACAAAGCTGCGCTAGTCGTAGGTATGTCGTCGTCGTCAGCGACAAACAGCTTGTTCAACGGAAGTTACAGAGACGAGGGACACAACGCAGAGAAGGCCACTTCAGCACGAGCACAGTCGATAAGCGCATCATTACGAGACAGAAAATCCCAGCCGAGGATTACGTCATGGAAACACGCATGTAGCTCAAAAATTTCAACGGTATACAAAACATCTTGGATGAGAACGCGGGCGGTACAGGCAGCTGATGGTCGAATATGGTGAGCACTGGCAATACGGAGGGACGATCCCTTTGGCGTCATTGTAACTTTCCGAAGCAGGCGGCGGAATTTTAAATCAATCACTGAAACGGCAGCACCAGTGTCCAGAAGCGCAAGGGTACGGTAACCATCCACAAAAACGTCGATGTGGTTTGTCGGAGAAATGCGAGGACTTGGTTCGTTCAACGACGACGCAGTTCATGCCTCTGTATTTGCGGCATCTAATTTTCCGCGTTTGAAGGGCCGGGTCGACGGCGCATAGGTGACAGGGAGCGACGTCGGGGAGATGGAGATCGGCGACTGACTGAGGAAGGGCGGTCGGGTGAAGACGATTCTTGTTGACGCGCAGTGTTGTTAGAGCGCCGAGAGTCGTTCGATGTTCTTTGCATGGCGTCGTTGTGAACGAGAGGGTGGTGGCAGCACAAGCGAGCCACATGTCCTGGGTAACCGCAACAATAGCAAATCGGGCGGTTGTCTGCGGTGTGCCATGGATTCGAAAACACCGCACTCGGCCGGCTGAACGGAACTGGTGATGACCGAAAAGGGACCGGTGAGAAAGCACAAGTAGGCTGTCGAGTTTCACTGGCTGCAACGACTTGTGCATACGTCAAGGGCGCGGCCTCCAGCGGTGGTGAACGAGCGAAAGGCAAAGCGTAAGCTACCTCATCTTGTATGACGTGCCTTATTGCCGGGACCAGATGATCTGGGGCCAGAGGATGCATTTGTGTTGGTTTGGGCGTGCTCAACACAATGGAGAGCTGCCGGGCGACCTCCTCACGCACGAACTGCTTTATGCGAGCCAACATGTCGTTCTGGTCTCCGAGAGTCAAGGCCGCGATCGAGTCACGTTGTTCCAGAGAGCGCCGTGTTTGGGTGCGTTGCTTGCGCAATTAGTCAAAACTCTGGCAGAAGCTGAAGAGATGGGCTATGGTTTGTGGGTCCTTGGCTAACAAGATTTGAAATGTGTCATCGCATATGCCTTTGAGGATTTGTTTGATTTTGTCGGCTTCGAGCATCGCTAGGTTTACTCGCTTGCACAAGTCAACAACGTCTTCAATGTAGCTGGTAAAGGTCTTTCCTGGCTGTTGAGCACGCTCACGAAGTCGTCGTTTTGCGCGGAATTTTCGCACAGCAGGGCCGTAGAAGGCTTGCTAAAAGGAGGTCTTGAATGAATCCCAACTGGCAATGTCGGCTTCGTTATTGCGCAACCAAAGACTAGCGACGCTGGACAAGTAAAAGCTTACAAAGGTCAGCTTATCCGCTTCGTCCCACTTGTTCGCTGCGTTCAACTTGTGGTAAGTAGCCAGCCACTCCTCTACGTCTGAGCCGTCAGTGCCGCTGAAGATCGGTGGGGGACGCAGTGGCCACACACCGGGACATGTAGAGGAGGGAAATGGCGAGGTACCTTGGGTGGAGGGTTCTTCCGGCATTGCTGGCACTGGAGGTAAGGTGCGACTTCGTAGTTCCAGCTTCGAAGACTACCCAGCATCTCCACCAAATTATAAGGGGGTTTATTGACTAAAACCAACTGCCTGGTTTAAGGGGCGTCAGTCAGTGTCGCGAGTTCAGCTCTTTGTCGTAGCCATCTTCTAGGTGCTCCAACTAGTACTGTCTCTCTCCCTCATCGACAATACAGTATATACATGTAAATATATATATATACGTATATATATATATAAATATTTATGACGTTTATATATATATAAACGTTATATATATGTGACGCTATGATGAATGGGTGACGTGGCCTGGGGCTCATACGCCATGTTTATTCTACTGTGACTTCCTCTTCCTCATCTAGTTCTCCTAACCATCACTTCATACGTCACACGATTCCCCCTCCCCCCCTGAAAGAAGGCATGGATTGCGAACAAGAAAAAGTTAACAAGTAGAGGTTAAAAAGTTACAAATGTCAAAAATTCACAATTCGTTCTATTCTCCAGGGGAGTTCCGTAAACTTTCAAAGACTTCAGGGGAAAGTGCAGCAGTCCGGTTAACGCAGGAGTTCTGGTTGGCGAGGCTGGTGGTTGCGTCCTGGATAACACAAAAACGCTTTGGACATGGAAACAGATGGAAATACAGCCGGTATTCTTGCAAAGAATGAACGAGGTTGGAACGCTTTGCAGGATTGAATGTTTCGTAGGCGTCGCATTTTTTGTCGTGGGTCATACAAACGTCGTGCATCCAATTTGCACGCCCGTTGATCCTGGCTGATTAGGCGCTGCTTGTGTTCCTGCAGAGCACAAGCGGTTGTTTTGTGGCTTTTTGGGAGTTTTCTGTGGTGATGACGCAGATGTTCAGACCAAAGGCGCAATCTTGAACGCTGGTGCAGAAAAGTTCCTTGGCTTTTCTTTCTGCGAAGATAGCTCAGATGCGGAATCGGTCTTTTCTTTAGTGTATGTTGATCACGACACTCTTCAGGCTGCAAGTATCCTTGCGATGTAGTTTTAGTTGTTCGTTGCGGATGTGTGTGTGGGCGTTTTAGCTGTTGGGGTTCCTCTTGTTGCTTTTGTTGGCATTGCTGATGTTGCACTGTCTGACGAGGTGGACTTCCTTTGGAACCACGATCCCGCTTTTCTTTGTACGTTGACGTGACCAGCAAACAGTTGATACTTGTTAGGGTGTCGCGATTTGTGTCATGCAATGAAGATAGTGCGCCAGAATTGGCAGAAAAATCTGCTGAGGCTGTTGCAACGCCATTCTTGATAGGCGTTCGTGGCACAGGGCAGAGCTTCGGAGTTGATCCTTCCGAGCCTCCTGTGTTGGTTGGGCTCTCGGGTTGCTGTGAACTCGACGGTGACGCTGCGAGAGGCTTGGTTTGGTCAGATTTTACTTGGGGCTGTTTCTCTGTGTCCGCAACTTTGGAGGTAGGCTGTTCTGACGCATGAATGTGGATGGTTGGCCCTAGACTTGGCTGAGTATATTCAGAGTTCCGAAGCTCTATCCCGACCGTAGTGGGCGTGTGAGACGCGAGGTGGGCGTTGTGAGCGACGAAAGAGCGAAGTGATGTAAAACCAGGATTTCCACTATTCGAGTAGTCATGACGTTGATCGGTATTTTCTTCATGCGTCAGCTGGTCTACCATGAGCAAGGCGTCCTTATAAGGCAAGTGGTGAGCGTTAGGAGCGCTTGAAGAACCGCGTGATGAAAACCCCGGTGGTGGACCACGTATGCCAGACAAAGATTGAACGGCATCAGGTGGTTGTGCAACGTCTGGGGTCATATGCTGAAGCGATGACTTCGCAAATGCCGACTTTCGTGCAGAAGGGAGGCGCGCTCAATGGCTGTGTTTTTCCCAAAATACGCGTTGTCGTCTGCCACTGAACTCGTATGCCACTTCGTCTTTTGTCAGAGGTCGAATCTTGTTGTGCGTTCGAATGGTTGAAGACTGCCTGTAAAAATGACGACTTAGTGCAGTTGTCTGTGGATGGTGGGTTACAAGCAAGTCTTCGTCGTAGTCGTCATCGTATCTTTTAAACCAAACGATCATTTCTTGTTTTATCTTTTGCCAAGACTCATCGTTGTCGAATATGTGGGTGAGGTAAAACTTAAATGCCTCACCGGTGACGTAGTCGCTGAAGTTCGTAACCATTTCCTGTTCCGACCAAGATGCAGCGGTAGCGTGGAGCTCGAACAGGTCGAACCAGTCCTGTACAGGTCCATCGTCCGCTGCTCCGGTGTACTTGGGGATGGGAAGGTCGGTCGATGATTCTGTCATGGTTCTGGTCGCTGTGTGCGGCTAGAAGATGATTCCGTAGTCGATGTATGGTCAGGGCGTCTTGTGTAGAACTGCGTCGATGATGAGACACTGATGAAGTGGCTGGGAGGTCTTCATCCTGTCGACTTGTGTGACGCTATGATGAATGGGTGACGTGGCCTTGCTCATACGCCATGTTTATTCTACTGTGACTTCCTCTTCCTCATCTACTTCTCCTAACCATCACTTCATACGTCACACACACACACACACACATATATATATATATATATATATATATATATATATATATATATATATATATATATATATATATATATATATATATATAAATAAAACGTTTATATATATTTAAGACGCTCTTCGAAGACCGACTCTCTGCACAAGATGCTCTTCTTTTTATGAAAAGGATGACCCACTAGAACGCGCTGGAGAAGACGACTTACTGTTCGAAGGCTTTTCCACAACTTCCCCGGGTACAAAAAGGGAGCCGCCTGGCTATCTAGCAGCTGGTTACTATGAGCGGGTCATGGTAGGCCTTGAGGCGGCCCACGTTAACAATGTAGCGTCCTCGACGGCGCATGTCCGAAGATGCTTCGATGGGCTCAATTAAGTAGTTTACAGAGAAAGTGCGTTCGACGACACGGTAGAGGTCTTCGTATTTGGGCAATAGTTTTGAAGATAGGGCAGTGAGTGGTAGGGATCAAAAACCAGACGAGCGCTCCAGGGAGGAACGTGGGCGCAGTAGTGCTGGCGTCCGCGCCAATGCTTTTTTGCCGCTCTTGATCATGCACAACAAAGGTCTTTGCAAGCTTTCGACACTCTTCAGCAAGCTTGGCTGTAACAGAAATAGGCACCCACTCAGACGGATCTGGCCTGTACGGAAGTATCGTGTCGATGGTGTGTGACGAGTGCCTTCCATATAATAAAATGAAAGGTGAAAAGCCAGTAGGGCTCTGAGGGGCGGTGTTATATGCGTAGGTGACGAAAGCTGGAATGGCATCCCAATTTGTGTGATCGGTGGCGACGTACATGGAGTGCATGTCGCCGAGCGTATGGTTGAAGCGTTCAGTGAGGCCATTCATCTGCGGGTGGTAAGCAGCAGTTTTGCTGTGAACAACATTGCACTCTTTAAGAATGCCTTCAACGACTTCGGACAAGAAGACGCGACGTTGCTCACTGAGCATTTCCTGGGTTGGACCATATCGCAGAATGAATTGTTGGAGCAGGAAGGAGGCCACATCGCTCGCTGTAGCCGCGGGGACAGCGGCCGTTTCGGCGTATCGTGTGAGGTGGTCCCCAGCGGCAATGGACCAGTGGTTACCAGCCGACGTTAGTGGAAGTGGTCCATACAAATCGATGCCAACACGCCCAAACAGCCTGACAGGACAAGGTAGAGGTTGCACACCTACCGGTGACAGGTGCGTTGAAGCTTTGAGGCGCTGACAATCTATGCAAGAGCGAACGAAATTCTGCTCGTAGCGGGACATGCCGCACGAAAATTACCATTGGCGAACGTGGTGGTAAGTCTTCAATACCCCGATGTGCGCACGTTACAGATCAGACTGGAATAATTCGCATATGTCACAGCGCAGACTGCGAGGTATGACTAGTAGCCACTGGCGGCCGTCACCGTTGTATTAAAGTCGGTGGGGCAGGTCGTCACGAACGGCGAAATGGCGGGCTTGAACACGCAATGCGCAAGTGGATGGAGTGGATGAATCAGTCAGCAAGTCTATCAGTGAGGAAATTCATTGACCCTTGCGCTGTTCAGTAGCAATGGTATGAATGCTAATGGAAGAAATGGCAAGGTGAGACGCTGAGTTGTGGGCATTGTCGTCAGGCAAGGGAGAGCACGACAGGGCGTCGGTGTCAGCTTGTTGCCTTCTGTTGCGGTACTGCATGCGGATGTCGCAGTCTTGCAGGCGAAGTGCCCACCGGGCGAGACGGCCTGAGGGATCTTTCAATGATTCATTGATATGTATGGTTTAACGTCCCAAAACCACCATATGATTATGAGAGACGCCGTAGTGGAGGGCTCCGGAAATTTCGACCACCTGGGGTTCTTTAACGTGTGCTCAAATCTGAGCACACTGGCCTACAACAATTCCGCCTCCATCGGAAATGCAGCCGCCGCTGCTGGGAGTCGAACCTGTGACCTGCGGATCAGCAGCCGAGTACCTTAGCCACTAGACCACCGCGGCGGGGCATCTTTCAATGACCATCCAGCATAGTGTGTGATGATCGGTGACGACTTCAATTGGGCGACCATACGATATATATATATATCAGATTTTTTGAACGTCATTCACGCTGAACCTGACGTAATGTATGTAAGAAAGAGACGAGGAAATTTTCATGGAAGCGCCTTTACTTAACGTTTTCAGCTGGTGGACCAGCCTTCGTCAGAGTGCGGTTAATCTGACGAAGGCTGGTGCACCAGCTGAAAACATTAACACGCTTCCGTGACGTTCGTCGTCCCTTGCTTGCATGTATATATATATATATATATACAGATATATATATATATATATATATATATATATATATATATATATATATATATATATATATATATATATATTTATATATATATATTTATATATATATATATATATATATATATATATATATATATATATATATGATTCAAAAAAGAAATTCCGTGGGTCCGGTGCAAATATATTTAAGAATAAAAGAGCACACTTACGAAAATTTGATAATTGTTTACTCTACGTTTCGGCCGTGGCACGGCCTTCGTCAGGATTAACAGAAATACGAGTATGTGGCCGCTTTTATGGGCAGGCTTGAACACGTCAGCACAAAACACGCGCGATCAGCATGTGAGTGTCACAAAAAGTCTTTGAAACAGCCGTGACTACACTACAAACCATTAAAATCCAATACAATAGACAAGATTGTGGGCATGTTAACGGCATTTGTAACCTTCACCATTGACGACGAGGATCACGCATGAGAAATAAATATGTGATAACCTTTAGGAAGTGTATTATACGTCAGGGATGCTTCTTTAAATATTTCTGAAAATTTCGGACGTCGGGGCATCGTAGAAAGGCATGACACTTTGCCTACGCATTCGTTAATGCTGGATAACAGACTGTTGAACTTGTGAATCAAGAACGATTCTCGAATTTCGCGATCATGGTGCGATTTAAAGCCCGATTTTATTAGTGTCACCATAATCTTGTCAAACGAATGACTTGGTAGATGACAATGCTTGGACAATAGAAGATGTGGCAAACTATTTACGTGTGATTTGTGGTTGTTGAAACGGATGCGAAAAGATGTCTCGGTTTGACCGATGTATTGCATGTGGCAGATTGAGCATTCAAGTAAGTAAATGATGTTGCTGCTATCGCAGTTTAAGTCCCCTTTAATCCTAAGTGAAAAGTTAGATGCCGTGCTGTTAGTAACAGTCGCAGTGGTCATTTGCGCACAAACTTTACATCGCGTTTTTTTACAGGAGTGACAACCAACGGGAGCAATGGATCTTGTCTTGGAAGAAGTTACCATGTCGCGCAAGTTCCTTGATCTCCGATATACAACCCGCGGTGATTAAGTGAAGATGTCCTTAAGCCTATCGCTCTGTGTCAGCATGTTGTAATGCTTTCTGAGTATATGCGACACGTTAGGAATAGATGCAGAATGCGTTAGAACGAGGTTGGTTCGAGAAGGTGGCGCTAATCGCTTGTCTTTACTGATGAGCTCTTTCCTATCAAGACATTTGGCCCGTTGGAGAGCGTCGTCAATTATTTGTGAAGGATATTGTTGTTCGGTTAATGCTTTACGGAACTGGTCACAGTTGTGAGTGAAATTCCTGTTTTCCGAACAAATTCTTTTAAAGCGGAGAGCTTGGCTATAGGGGATACTTGTTTTGCAGTGTTTGACATGGCTACTTTTAAAATGAAGATATCTTTGTCGGTCAGTGGGCTTCCTGTATAGGTTTGTCGTTAGTTTACCATTGGTTAAAGCTATATTGACGTCAAGCAAGTTTATGGGGACTGGTGAATAAGAGTGGGAAAAGGAGATGGATGGTTCTACTTTGTTAAAGTCTGCAATGAAAGAATGTAATGCCGCTTCACCATGGTGCCAAATTAAGAAAATGTCGTCAATGAAGCGTTTGTAATAAAGTGGTTTAAGGTCACGAGTGGCGAGAAAGTTATTTTCTAGAATGCTCATGAAGATGTTTGCATAATTGGGACCTATTTTTGTGCCCATCGAGGTGCCGCTGGTTTGAACATAATGTTCACCGTTAAATTCAAAGTTGTTAAGCTCGAGTATCAGTGATAAAATAGTGCCCAAGGTGGAACCGTCCATGGGTTTGTCATTTACTAAGTCATTGTATGCTTGGAGTACAGAACGAATCCCGTCCGCATGAGGTATATTTGTGTAGAGTGACACCACATCTAGTGTGACCAGAAGAGCCTCACTCGGAACACGCATATTTACAATGTCACGCAGAAAGTGATTAGTGTCCTTGACATATGAAGAAAAGTTAGGAGGAATTGAACTAATTAAGCTGTCTGCATATCGAGACAGGCTTTCGTAATGGTTCCTATTCCTGACATAATTGGCCGGCCTGGATTATTTGTTTATGAATCTTAGGAAGCAGCTAAAATCTACCAGCTACCGGACTCAAGGGGACTAAGGATTTAAGCACAGTTTCTGGAATTTTATTTATTTCTTACAAGCTCTTTTAAAGTTTCTTTTACTTTGGTCTTGAATTCCTCGGTTGGGTCGTAGCTCAAATGTCTGTAAATTTTGTGGTCATTTAATTGCCTGTGGGCCTCAAGAAGGTAGTCAGCCTTATTCATTATTACAATTGCTCCCCCTTTATCGGCCGGTTTGATGACGATGTCGTCTCGGGAAGCCAGGGTCTGGATCGCTTGTTTTTCTTTGTCGCTTAGGTTGCGGTGAAACGGCGATTGCTTTTTGTATGCTTCGAGTACATCTCGCTGCACTGCTCGGATGTAAATATCGAGACATTTATCTCTTTGGGAAGGAGGCGTCCAGTGCTTAGTAGGTAAAAATGCTGTTTTAATAGATGGAGGCCGATTATGAAAGTATTCGCGTAAACGCATGCTTCTTTCAAAATTGTGTAAGCCCCTGATTAGTTGGAATTCATTGTATCCTCCAGTGGCAGGACAAAAAAGTTGAAACCACGGGAAAGAACGCTCAATTCTTCAGCCGATAACGTGGCACTAGAAATATTTACTATAATTCCAGCTTCTGCGGAGGACGAATGCACTGAAGACGTTGCGTCATCAAGAGTGCTTTATTTATAAATATATATATATATATATATATATATATATATATATATATATAATGTAAGATGGCGTCCAGTACTCTCAAGACTCTCCTTTATTGCCTCGAGTATGTGCCCCACAACCTAAACTGGAGTGGTAATGATTAGTATGTACAGATGAAAAGCTGGAACGAGTAATAATGCTCACACTTATTTTCCCCGCGCACTTGAGCGGCCGGCTCGGCCGAGACTTAGGCGGGAAAGGTACGGTGAACAAAGGGTTTAAGGCGTGAAACCTGGACTATCTTCGAGGCATGGTAACGACGGTCCGAGGAACCCTCGAAGGGAGGGACAAGGTAATTGGCAGATGTTTGTTCTCTAACAACGTAATGTCCGAGAAATTGTGACTGAACCTTTTCACAAAATCCGGGTGTACGAAAAGGCGTCAAAAGTAGCACTTAATCTCCAGAATGGAAGGTGACGTCTCCACGAAAGCTGTTATAGCGTTGCTTGCGGTCTAGTTGACTGGCCTCAGTGTTGAGTTGAGCACGTTGCCGTGCGTCAGCGAGCCTTCAGACAAAAGTTTCTGGCGTAGTGGTCGACGTTTTTGTCGTTCCATTGAAGAAAGATGCGTCAATAGTGAATGTCGGCGCACGACCATAGACAAGGAAAAAAGGTGAATACCCGGACGTTTGTTGAACAGCAGTGTTGTGTGCAAACGTTATGAACAGCAAGATTTTGTCCTAGTTATCAAGGTTCGGTCCGATGTACATGGATATCATGTCGTTTAGAATCCGGCGGAATCGCTCTGTCAGGCCATTTGTTTGAGGGTGGTAAGCGGATGTGGTCTTATGAACTGTGCCACAAGTTTTTAGAACTTCGTCAAGAATTGCCGACATGAAGGCCTTGCCCCGGTCACTCAACAACGTGCGAGGTGCATCATGACGCAACACAATGGCTTCTAAAAAGAAGACGGCATCGTCTGAGGCGGAGATAGTGCGTAGAGGAGCGGTTTCCACGTATCGTGTGTGGTGGTCGACGGCTGTGACGATCCAGCGATGGCCTGCTGGCGTTACTTAAAGTGCTCTGACGAAGTCTATTCCGACAACAATAAAATGTGTATCGCGACATGGAATGGGTTGTAATAATCCAACAGGAGCAGAAGTTGGTCGTTTCCGGCGTTGACAAAGTGTACAAGAAGCGACATAATTAGCCACAAAGACCAGGCCAGAAGAAACGGCTCCTAACGCGATTGTAGCTCTTCTGAAATCCAAAGTGCCCAGCTGATGGGTCGTCTTGCAGTGCTTCGAGAACTTGTTTTCGCAGTGAACGAGGAAGTATTGGCACCCACCGTAGCCAACCCGCATTGTAAGTATAGCGCTGCAGGAGAGTGTTGTCTAGCTTCAACTGCAGTAGCTGACGACGTAGTCTGGCATTAGGTGGATAAGGCGAGTCATTCAAGTACCCAATGTTGCGGTTACATTATGGGTCATCACGTTGGCACACGGCAAACTGAGCGCTGCTGTTCAAAGATAGTGACCCAGCAACTGCCAGGGGTGATAACGTGAGTGCAGAGGAAGCCGCTTGATCACCTGAGGGGCATCGAGGATGCGTGGTTGGAGACGAAAGATGCAGGGGGCAGCGAGAAAGAGCGTCGGAATCCTGGTGCTGTTTGCCAGACCTGTACACAACGTCAAAAGTGTGCTCTTGCAGACGGAGTATCCAGCGACCGAGGGGCCCAGACAAATTCTTCAGCGAGGACAACCAGCATAGGGCATGGTGGTAGGTAATCACAGTGTAATTGCGTCCATACAGATAAGGTCGAAATTTCTGGATGGCCCGAACGACAGCAAGACATTCCTGCTCTCTTATTGAGTAGTTCTGCTTGGCAGGTGTTAGTGCGCGGCTGGCATACGCAACTACTCGCTCACTTGAAGTGTCGTCGACTGGAGGAGGACAGCACCGATTTCGTGGCCGCTGACATCTGTGTGCAAGAAAATGGGTGCACACTCATCGAAGTGACGGAGGACGGGGTCTGATGGCAAAGCCCGTTTAAGGGCTTGGAAAGCACACTCACAATCGTCAATTCATGTGAAGGCCGTTCCTGACATCAGAAGCATGTGTAACGGCCCCGCGATAGCAGCAAAGTGCCTGATAAAGCGGCGGCAGTAAGATGCTACGCCCACTAAACTTCGCAATTGTTTTTGATTGGCCGGACGAGGGAAACTAATTACGGCAGCAACTTTGTCGGGGTCGGGTCGAACGCCATCTTTGCTGACAAGGTGACCCAATACTTTGCTGCTCCTGCTGGCGAAGCGGCACTTCTTTGTATTGAGCCGTAGACCAGCGTTCGAAATGCACGTAAGAACTTCGTCCAAATGCTTAAGTGGCTGAGGAAAAGCAGAAGAATTATTTACGATGTCGTCCAAATAACCTAAACAGGTTTTCCACTTGTGACCACGTAAGAAAGTATTTATCATGCGCTCGAATGTTGCTGGAGCGTTGCGTAAGTCACAAGGCATGACGTTAAACTTGTAAAGCCCGTCAGGCGTTGCAAACGCTGTTTCCTCCTTGTCTGCTTAGCGAATAGGTATTTTCCAATACCCGGACCGGAGGCCAAGGCTGGAGAAATATTTTGTGCCTTGTAGGGAGTTCAGAGCATAATCTATGCGTGGCAATGAATATACAACTTTTTTCGTTATCCTATTGAGCACTCTGCAATCAACGTGAAAGCGGACAGAGCCATCCTTTTCCGGACCAACACCACAGAAGACCAAGAGCTGGATGAAGGTCGAATAATGTCCCGTTTGAGCATATAGGCGACATTTTTCTCAAATATTTGCCGTTCCGCCGATTGATTGATTCATATGTGGGGTTTAACGTCCCAAAACCACCATATGATTATGAGAGACGCCATAGTGGAGGGTTCCGGAAATTTCGACCACCCAAGGTTCTTTAACGTGCAGCGAAAACTGAGCGCACGGGCCTACAACATTTCCGCCTCCATTAGAAATTCAGCCGCCGCAGCCGGGATACGAACCGCAGTTCCGCCGAAGACAGACGGTATGGGCGGTGGCGTACAATGGAGCTGCCTTCGGTTTCGATGCTGTGCTCTGCATCAGAGGTGCGGCCCAAAACTTTGGATTGTACGTCGAACGAAAAGCTGTGCTTTTCGAAAAGGTCTAAGAGGTCTCTCTTTTGCTCAGCAGTGAGGTGAGGACATATGGTAGCATTCAAAGCAACAGTGGTAGCCTTGATATCAGTTGTAGCAGACAAAAGCGGTGATTCTGCGTGAAGAGGAACCAAAGGAAATGGCTCGCTATCAGCGAAGCAGCTCACAGCACTGCCCTGGGGCAGCATCAGTGGCGAAGAAGTTGGGTTCATTGCCGTGACCAATGCCTTACCGTCGTTAAACCGCAAAAGGCCGGGTGCACTGGTAAGCCCCGCAGGTTTGGAGCGAACTGATGGAGCAATGCCACGTCACCGTTAACTATAGTATCCGAAGCGATCCTGAGAATTTGTTCATATTCTGGCGAAATGAAACAATCCGCGGCAGCAACGAAACTGAAGCTGTATAGATCGACATCCGATGAACTCACAGTAGCTGACATATGAATAATTCGCTTACGACACGATATGAAAGCTGATGCCGAAGAAAGCAAGTCCCATCTTAAAATGACTGTGTGGATGCACAAAAGGAAGTACAAGAAACTGAATGTGGTAAAGGATGCCATCTATAAAAACGTGGACTGTACAACCACTTGAAGGCTGAATCTTCATCTGTGCATCGAAGGGAAAAACCATCGTATGGCGTCCAAACTTTTTTCAAGCGGGCACAAAAGTCTGCAAGAATTACGGAAATTGATGTGCCTATGTCTACCAGTGCCTCTGTTTGTATACCTTCAATATACACCATACAGCAATAAAACATTTGATGGGTGGTCCGGAGGAGTTTGACGCAGTTCGAAAGATGCAGCTTTCCCTCCCGAAGCTGCACTGTTTAGTTTTCCAGTTGGTGGTCTGGAATCGAAGAAGGTCGAAGGGGAGAGGAGGAACGCCGCATCAGTGAAGGTGAGCGACGACGTGAGAAACGGGAACTGCTAAATGAGCCAAAGTTCTGCGGAGACGGCGAACGCCGTGTGCTGTTCTGATACAGTCGGCGATAGGGTGGTTCAGTGGGGTAGAAGTCGTCCCGTTCAAACTCAACGTAGCTTTGTCTTTCGTCTTGTTGACGGCGTCGGCAAAACCTTGAAATATGACCACGGATCCCACAATAGAAGCAAGTCGGTCGTGTAGTGCGCCAGGTGTTGTAAGGTTGGGAAGATAGGCCGCGGTGGTAGCTCAGTGGTTAGAGCATCGCACGCGTTAATCGAAGGTTGGGAAGATGGTCGCGGTGCGAGTGAATTGACCGAACCATGTACTTCGAGCGCTGGTAGCTGCAGTGGGCTTTGCTGGGGTGCAGGTGTCCTAGCAGCAACCTGAGCATAAGTTGGCATTGCAACAGGATATGAAGTCGGAACAGGTGTGACAGTCATCAAGGCCAGGCTTTGGTGGCGTGCAGGCGTCGTTGCAGCAACGTGAGCATAACTTGGTATGGGCACGGCATCTGAGCTCGGAACTGGTGTGCCTGTTATCATGGCCGATTCCTCCCTCACAATGTCGCGTAAACTGGTAGCAGGTGGTGTCGTTGGAATATCAAGATGGTGAGGTGAAGCCTGTGCATGAAGTTCCTCGCTTATGATAGAGGGTATCAATGCACGCAGCTCTGTTGTGTCATGACTCGAGCTCGGATCAGGCATATCAGGTTGCACACGAGTGGTTTAAAGCTCCTCAAGGCGCTGACAGGTCGCTACAACATCGGCCTTTTGGTCTGGGGACTCTGCACCACAAGCGCATTAAAAGCGACAGTCGCAATGCCTTTTAGAAGGTGGTGCACACGGTTGTTTTCCGCCCTCGGGTTGTCGATGCTGTGGCAAAGGGCGAGAACATCTTCAATATAATAAGTGTAAGACTCGCCGGGGCGTTGAACAGGTGCCCCAAGCCTCTTTTTGGCGATATCCGTGCGCACTGACGGGTCGGTGAAAATCTGGCGAAGCTGGCGCGTTACGGCAGGCCATGTCGAAAAATCTGTAGCGTGGAAAAAACCACGTTTTTGCGACGCTGATCAAGTAGAATGCAGCGTGGGTGAGTTTCGCAGGCTCATCCCAGTGTTTGATGGCACTCACGCAGTCATACTCCTCGAGTCAGTCTTCCACGTCTTAGCCCAGAAGCCCAGCGAAGAGCGGAGGATTGTTTTGAGGGCTGGGGATCAGGTGAGAAAGGTTTCTTGGCGGTGGGAGTGGTGGCGCAGCTGGTGCGCTGGGCTGGTCGGCTTGCGACATTACCGAACCCAGGTCGTTTAAGCGGCGGCCTGATCGGAGCTCTAGGGATGTGTTCTAGAGGACGCTGGGGTGTCCCAGAGTGCGAGAGGACGCAGGAATGGGGCAGCACTCTCCACCACGTGTAAGATGGCGTCCAGTACCCTCAAGACGTCTTTATTGCCTCGAGTATGTGCCCCACAACCTAAAGTGGAGTGGTGATGCTGAGTATGTAGAGATGAAAAGATGGAACGAGTAATAATGCTCGCAATATATATATATATATATATATATATATATATATATATATATATATATATATATATCATGAGTAAGGTGGCAGGTTCGGATCCCGCCCATGGCAAAATATCTTTTCACCCACTTTTCTATCTTCATATTTGCAATACAATTCGGTGTAATATCTTCCCCTAAACTTTCCTAGGCATTGTTGTCTGTTAGATCTCATTAATATTGTGCCAACCACGAAAAAACGAGCCCTTAAGTATACACTTCTTTCCTTTATATATACATCTGGTCTACCCCTCACGCACTGATAACAACGCCGCTGCTGTGATCCACTACATTCGCCGCCCCCTCTCCCCTGGAGTCTGAGTCAGAAGACGAAAAGGCGTGAATACAGAAATCATGTGTGCTCAACATAAAGTTTGAACTAGCCTGCATGAGCGGGAAAAACACGGTTTCTGCTTTCGGGGCCCACTTCAGGAATAACTTCCTTGTGGAACGTAACAGGGCCTAGGGTTGTCACCACGCAAAACGGGCCGGCATAGCGGAGAAAAAAAAACTTCTAACAATGCTGTGGAACACGCTGGGTGCGTCGAACGAGCACTAGGTCTCCTGGTTTAAGAGGGGTGTGGTTCTCGTTGGAAGGCGAGTGGAATTTCGCCTGACGATGCGCTATGGCCAGGTGCACTCTAAAGTGAACCTTCCGAAGAAGCTCCGAAGTACTGGTGTCATCCAGACGTTTTTACTACGTTGTACTCAAACCAGAGAAGCTATCTTGCAGAGGAAGCCTTGGCCTCATTCCATAGACAAGCTTGAACGGTGACTTCCGTGTGATTTCCTGCTGTGACGTAGTATTGAGGGCCAAGACAGCTGCGGCAACGTATTCATCCCAGTTTGTGTGACTGGGACTCACGTATGATTGCAGAATGTCTTTTATGGTACGATTTCTACGCTCCACCATATCGTTTGTTCGTGGGTGCTTAGGAGTGGCCGTGGCATGCCGAATTTTATGGCCGTTCAGTAGGTTTCTGAATGCGTGGGACGTGAAGGCCGTGCCACGGTCAGTGATGTGCAAGCGTGGCGTGCCGAGTCGAAAAATGACGCACTCGTTGATAAACGTGATGACGAGCAGAGTCGAACAGTCATGGATGGCCCTGACTTTAGTCGACTTCAAAAGATAGTCTGTGGCAACGTTGAGGAACTTGTTGCCGTGCGACGTACGTGGAAACAGTCCCATACGATCAAGTCCCAGAATCTCAAGTGGTGTATCCGGAGGAGAAATGGGTTGCATGAGGCATGGTTCTGAATTTGTGGCGCCCTTTCGTGCTTGACAGACTGTGCGCGACAAAACGTAGCGGGAAATGTTACTGTGCATGCGCCGCCACCAAAACCTCTCTTTGATGCGTCATGCGTCGTGTGCAGCCCGAGGTGACCCGCAGTCGGAGCGTCATGCCACATGAGTAACACCGAATGTTGCATGGCTACTGGCACAACAGGCCCGCACGACTGATCCCGATAATTTACGTGACGAAAAATTCCCTCTCGGACGATATGCGACGCAGAAAAACTTTCATGACGACGCTTGGTAGTGCGTACTTCCCTGGATAGTCGTCAGGTTTTATCGAGCGTTTCTGCGTCTTGTAGCTGTGTAGTTCGTAAATCAAGCACTGCAGAGACTGGGTAGATGTCACTGAAAGCTGTCGGGTGGCGAGAAAGGTAGTCATTGTCTTGATGTCAAGTGCCGCTGCGATGTACCATAGAAAAGTTGCAACCTTGCAGTTTGAGAGCCCACCAGGTGAACTTAGCATTCAGGTCTTTTTTTGCTTGAAGCCAGCAAAGGGTGAAATTGTCGGTAACGGCCACAAGGCTTTTACCATAAACAAATGGCGAAATTTTTCGAGTGCCCAAACTGCCGCCAAGCACTCAAGTTGAGAGGCGTGGTATCGTCTCTCTGCATGGTTCACTGAGTCGGCGGCTAGCATAAGCGACCGGTTTCTCCTGTCCATTCTCGCTAACTTGCAAGAGAACCGCTCCGAGGCCAAGACCACTGGCATTGGTGTGTATAATCGTCGGGGCATTCTCGTCATAGTGCGCGAGCGTCTACGGTGCTTGAAGGGCAGTCTTGAGGTCGCCTAAGGAAGCTTCTTGGCCGAGTCCCCATTTTCAGCGAACTTCTTTCTTCAGTAGCTCGTTGAGTGGTACCACGCGAGAAGTGAAGTCAGAGACAAAGCATATGAAATAATAAGCGAAGCCCAAGGAACTTTTAAGCTGCTTAGCTGTGGTGGGACGCTTAATACAGGCAATGGCTTGGTGCTTCGTGGGATTAGGGCTTATGCCTTTGGCGCTGACTACGTTCCCCAAGTAACCAACTTCCGAAAAGCCGAAAAAGAACTTGGAAGGTTTATTGGAAAGGCGAGCGTTTCGGACAGCACACAAGACCATTTCCAAACGCCTGAAGTGTTCGGGAAACGTGGGAGCACAAAACATTATGTCGTGTAAATAGGTCAAAGCCATCGTTCACTTAAGATGCCGAAGAACCCGGTCCGCAAATCGCTGAAATGTAGCAGAAGCATAAGAGAAATTAAATGGTAGGCGGTTAAACTGATATAGGCAATCCGGAGTTATAAAGACGGCCTTCTCAGCGTCATTCAGGTCTAGTTCCACCTGCCATCCAGCGTAGTGAAAAAACGGGCACCATGCAGGCAGTCTAGAGCATCGTCAAGGCGAGGAAGTGGATGCACGTCAGGCTTGGTAACACTGTTTAGCCGTCGTGTTTACCACAAAAACGAGTTGTGCCGTTCTTTCAAACAAGAACTACGGAGAATGACCATGGACCTGACAAGCGTGATATGGTACCACTCTTAAGCATGTTATTCACGTGCTTAGCAATTTCTGCGCATTCACAGGCAGAGACTCGACGCGGGTGATGCCGAACAGGAACTTCAGAGCCGGTGTCGATTAGTGTGGCCGAGCTCACAGGTTGATGTCGCCACGCAGTCATGGAATTTCAGTAGAAGTGCTTGAATCTCAGCTTTTTGTGACGGAGTCAAGTTTGGGCCGAAGTTGAATTCATTTCAGTCTAAGGGCGATGCGGTTGGTGACGAAGGTGCTATGGGCTGTACTACCGCTACGACAGACCATGCTTCAAGGTAGGTACATATACTGTGGATGGAGCCTGAAGGCACGCACAGGATACTGTCGGACAGGTTGAAGACAAGAAATGCAAAGGTTTTGTCAGAACAGCGATGGAGAGCCCGTGGCATTGCGAATGCGCCCCCAATCCGGGAACAAACGATACTTTCTACAAGAATGTCCTTGTCAACAAAGGGCTTGTCGGGGCTATAAACAAGAATGCAGCAGACGACAAGGCGATGGTAACTGAGGTTGCCGTAATCACAGGATTGAAAAGCAGGGATGGTTTTCCAATATCATGTTGTTTACTTCTCCTTGTACCCACAGCCATATTCGCGGCCGTGGTTAGATTACCGACTTTCGAAGAAAATGTATTGATCAGGCTTTTCATCATGCGGTAGTTGTCAGCGAGCAAGGAGCGCGCTTTTTCGTCAGTTCTCTTAATGACATTACTCAACGGGACATACGACTGCCCACAGAGCAAGCTTTATTGGAAGTTTCAACACTTGCTCGAATTGGTGTCGAAGCAGTAGATGTTAGTTCAATGGTGCAATCAGTGCCGTTAAACCACAAAATAATGCCAAACTCTGTGTACCAATCACAGCCTAAGATCACTGGCACATACAGGTGTGGGACAACAGGAAACCGCTGCCTCACTGCCTTTTCAAGCGCACACACATTCAGGCAGACTTCGGCGAGAGTAAATAGAGTGGCGGCCAACATCGTGGCAGTGGAAGTGGCTGCCAATATCGTGGCAGTGGCACCAGAGTACCGCTGTAGGATCGTGTAGCCGAGCAGGAGCCAAGTGCTGGATCCAGGATGGTGCGTCCGTGTAGGTTTGCTTGCGGTACGGATCCTTAGCTACTTGCGACTGTTATCGTATCCCTGCCTAACGAGCGACAGCTAAAGCTGATCGTACATTAATCGTACGAGCCAGACGGACGAAGTGCTGGACGCCTTTGTTATTGATGACATAAACACAGGCATTAGCAGAAATGAGGTCTAAGGTTGCGGTAAGGCAACTCGACAAGGCCTTCCGGGGCAAGCTGTCGACGTGAGCAGCGAGCTCTTGAAGGTCGCAGTGGCCTTGTCGGATGTGTTTCAGTTGTGTGAGGTAGAGCTGAAGAAGATGACTGTCGCCAAATCTGGTTTCCAGCGCTAAGACTAGAGTTCGAACAGACGACGTGCGGGATGTACTCGGGTTATTCTACCACGGCGCCACGGTGATGCAAAACGAGCACGTGAGCTTTATTTTGAACTGTTAGGCAGCTTAGGGCAGCAACGGACTTGAACTGCACCGAAAATGCTGCCCTTGAAATGTGCCATTGGAGGTAGACGGTGGATGTTCTGCTCCGAAAAACTGTGGCTCAGCTGACAGAAGATTTCGTTTGACCGCGGAAGACACACATTGCTGAAGGCCAGACTGCTCCTCAATGATAGACAGCCGCGCGGGTAGATGAGCGACGACATCCGCCGTCAGAGCACGTTGGGCGAGGGTGGCTTCAAGAGAGAGCAAGTGGGTAGTGAAGCGAGTTTCGAAATTTTGCATGAGGGCTCGTTTGTCGACCTAAGCTTGTGAAACAAGGGCTTACACGCAGTTACTGGCACCAGAGCTTGACTGTCGAGGGTGATTTGGCGTATCCTGGGCATCAAACTCCGACAAAAGAGGCTGATGGTGTGCTGGTGGCGGGATGCGTGATGAGACTGGGGCTCTCGCGGGCTGTGCCAAGCTTCCCTGCGAAGCCGGGGCAGGATGTTTCAGGGCCGTTGACGACGTGTGAGTTATAATTCATCCCCTGATGAAGGGAGGACCCCTCCCGAAACTAACAAATATATTTATCCTTGTTGACAACGCTCCCGTTGTGCCATATCCCATACCTTCACGAAGACTAACTGGCCCATTGAATTATTACTCCCACTATATATATATATATATATATATTATCCGTAGTGAAGAAGACGCACGTACGAAGTGATTTGATTGACGTTTCGGCCGTGGGTCCGGCCTTCATCAGAGTACAGTTTATGGCACGCGTGCTGTTTATATATATGGACATGTCAATAATATACAATTATGAAAACCGGCATGAAAGGCAATATATGGACGTATATAAATGCAAGTCACACAATTTGAAGGGCACCTAATACACGAGTAAAAAGATATCGTTTCTATGCGCAAGCACGTGGCTAGCACGTTGTTTACAAATGAAAGATAAAACGCATGAAAGATAAAGCACATAACATGAGGAGTAGTCCGACGGGTAATATGAAAGAAAAAAAATTGAAATAATAAAAAAAATCCCAAAGAGTGATATAAAAGACGTTACAAAGCTGCTACGTAATCAACCGATACAGACAATGTAGTGCGACTTGCTGAGCAAGGTTGAAAAAAGATGGACTGGGTGATACAGGTTACGCAGAGAGGCAACTAAGTTTTCCTACGTTTTTATTTAGACCAGATGCGACGGCGTGGAACTTAAAGATGAGGAATGATTCACGGGCTTCTCTATAATAATTTGTGCGGAAACCAGATTCTAGTAATGTGGCCTGTAGATTTTCAGAAGAGTGGTCAGGAAGGTGCACGTGTCTTGAAATGGGAAAGTGGGGCAAGGTGTTAGGAAGTAGATTTATGGTTGTTAAAACGCAGTGTAAAAGGCCCTTCTGTTTGACCAATCTACTGTATTTCACACAGCGCTCATTCTGTCATGTATATCACGTTCTTAGAATCGCAGTCAAGATTGCCTTTGATGTTTAAGGAAAAGTTGGAACGAGTACTGGCGACTGGTTGGCATGTGCGCATGTACGGGTATACTTTGCATTGCGGTTTTCGGCAAGGATGGCACCCGATCGTGTCAGGACTGTCTGCTTTCGACGATGATGACAATAAGAGTATGTCTCTAATATTTTTAGCTTTGCTATACACTGCTTTAGGTGGTTCGGTGAAAATGGTTCTTAAGCGTTCACTTTGTATTAGAATATTGTAGTGTTTTCTCAGCACATTTGAAACACGCGGAACTGACGCAGAATGGGTAAGGACTAAGTTTCTCTGCGCTGAGGGAGTCGAGCTTTAGCAGCGCACAACAGCGTTCTACGATTGTGCATGTTGGCACGTTTTATTGCGTCATCAAATAATTGCGCCGGGTATTTTTCTTTGACTAGAGCATCCTTTAGTATTCTGAAATTGTTTGAAACTCTGACTGCTCTGAGCAGATTCTTTTATAGCGTAAGGCCTGACTGTAAGGGATGCTAGTTTTGCAATGTTTCACGTGGCTACTGTCAAAGTGCGAATAATGTTGCCGGTCTGTAGGCTTCCTGTATAGAGCAGTGGATAGCTTATCATTTACAACTGAAATGCTTACATCAAGAAAACTAAGCGTTGATGTGGAATAGGTGTGAGAGAATGATATTGATGGATGGGCATCGTTAAAGTCAGATATGAAGGAAAGCAACTCCTGTTCACCATGCGGCCAAATAAGGAAAATGTCATCGATGTAACGTTTATAATAAAAAGGTTTCCGCACGCGGGTTTGCAAAAATTCACTTTCAAGCTGGCCCATGTACGGTTAAATCTTTCCAGTGTGGTTAAATCTTTCCGTGAGGCCGTTTGTTTGAGGGTGGTAAGCGGTTGTCAGTGTGTGTTGCGTGGAACAAGAACGCAGAATGTCGGCGATGACTTGGGATAGAAATGTACGGCCATGGTCTGTGAAAAGCTGCCTCGGAGCACCGTGAATCAATATAACGTCCCGTAACAAGAAGTCAGCGACGTCGGTTGCACAGCTGCTCATAGAGCTCGCGTAATAGCGTAGCGTGTAGCGTAGTCTGTAATAACGGCTATCGATTTGTTTCCCAATGTTGATGTGGAAAAAGGACCAAGCAGGTCTAACCCAACACGGTAAACTGGTTCCGCGGGTATGTCGATTGGTTGAAGATGGCCAGCGGGTATAAGGACGGTGTTTTACGACGTTGGCATAGGTCACACGAGGCAGCGTATCGGCGTACCGAGTGAGCAAGGCCTGGCCAGAAGAAACGGCGCCGGACGTGCTCGCACATGAGGGATACGCCAAGGTGTTCAGCCATGGGAGCGTCGTGAAGTTCGCTGAGAACAAAGCGGCGCAAATGCTTAGGCACAACAATGAGATGGTCGGGCCCGTCTGGTCGGGAATGGGGACCGTATAGCACACCCTTTTGTATGACAACGTAGCGGACGGAAGCATCATTTGGGGAGGATTCCATACGGCTGATGATGTCAAGCAACTCTGGATCACGTTTCTGTTCTTCCACAATATCAAGGAAGGCGGACACTGACAAGATAGAGTTCTCCGTGGGCTCGTCAGTGTCCCCAGGATTGTCGACAGGGTACCGCGAG
The DNA here is from genome assembly GCF_043290135.1 of Rhipicephalus microplus. Lineage (NCBI taxonomy): Eukaryota > Metazoa > Arthropoda > Arachnida > Ixodida > Ixodidae > Rhipicephalus > Rhipicephalus microplus. The sequence continues at coordinate 124,020,728 of NC_134708.1, forward strand.
AGGCAATCGGCATCAAGGTGTAGGCGTCCAGATTTGTAGACCAACGAATAGGAAAACTCTTGCAAGCGCAAAGCCCAGCGACCAAGGCGGCCTGATGGATCTTTCAGAGAGTTCAGCCAGCAGAGAGCGTTGTGGTCGGTTAATGCCGAAAATGGGCGTCCGTATAGGTAAGGTTGAAATATAGCCACCGCCCATACAAGAACCAAGCACTCACGCTCCGTGATCGAATAGTTACGTTGAGGGGCGGATAGGAGGCAGCTGGCATATGCAATAACGCAATCATGGCCGTGTTGTTCCTGAGCCAGCACTGCGCCAATGTCATGTCCACTTGCATCTGTACGGATTTCCGTAGGGGCAGCAGGGTTGAAGTGTGCCAGAATCGGAGAAGTAGTGAGAAGAGCGACGTGAGTCGAGAACGCAGAAGCCTCTTCGGGGCCCCATGACAACGGGACTTCTTTCTTGAGGAGCTGCGTAAGCGGCCTCGCTATGTGCGCAAAATTTTTCACGAAGCGTCGGAAGTAGGGATCATAGTGCGATAAACCTGCGTACATCCTTCGCGGATCGTGGTACATGAAAGTTTTTGATGGCGCTGATTTTGCCGGGTCTGGTTGTACACCATTGGCGTCTACTAAATGGCCAAGCGCTGTGATTCGATGGCATCCAAAGTGACATTTAGGCGAGTTGAGCTGCAGGCCAGTGCGACGGAAGATTCCCAGGATGGCTGAGAGGCGCTCTATATGAGTTTGAAATGTTGGTGAAAAGACGATTACGTCATCCAAGTAGCACATTAAGGTGGACCATTTGAATCCTCTGAGCAGGGAGTCCATCATTCGTTCGAAGGTGGCTGGAGCATTACAAAGGCCGAAGGGCATGACCTTGAACTGATATAGGTCATCGGGGGTGATGAATGCTGTCTTTTCACGGTCCATTTCATCTACCTCTATCTGCCAGTAGCCGGAACAAAGGTCTATGGAGGAAAAATAGTAGGACCCATAGAGGCAATCAAGCGCATTTTCTAGTCGCGGCAGAGGGTAGACGTCTTTTTTGGTAATTTTGTTCGGGTGTCGATAACGCACGCATAAATGCCATGCACCATTTTTCTTGCGGACTAGCACTACATGAGAAGAACAACGACTGCAGGATGGCTCCATGATGTCCTTGGCGAGTATTTTGTCGACCTCACTTTGGATGATGTGACGCTCGGCCGCCGACGCCTGATATGGACGCCTATGAAAAGGATGCTCATCACATCACCAGTGTTTATGCGGTGGCTCATACTGGTGCTTTCTCCAACGGACGGCTGCTTATGTCAAAAACGTCGATGTAGGACACCAGACCCCGGTGGCGCTCATCAGTCTGCTGCGGCGTTAAGTTGGAAGCGATCATCGACGTAATAGCGCTGTCGGAGCAAGTGGCAGATTGATGTTGAGCGTGAGGGTCAGAAGGAGCGGCCATCGCGAAAACATCTACCGCATTGTCTTCTAAGGAGTAGCATCGCCAAAGAGATCCCTTCTGGCAAAACTTCAGGTGCCAAGCTAAAGTGGACAACTGGGAGGCACGTAGAATTTCCTGCGACGGACAGAATGGTGTGCGGTATTGTAATGCCACGGTTTTTGAGGACATCGGTGATAGGGGTCAGAACATAGTCACTGTCGGGAACTGGTGGCATTGAGACGAGCTCTATGTAGGTCAGTGTCTGTGGAGGGAGGCGCGCGTGTCCCGTTGTGCAGAGGCCACTCGGCCGTTGTGTAAGAGGTTCTGTTGCGGGGAGTGTAGACGGAGCGTACTGGTCGAACAGTCTATCAGGGCAGAATGCACGGACAGGAAGTCGAGGCCTAAGATTACGTCGCAGGGGCATTTATCAAGGACGGTGAAGAGAAAACTGTGTGTCGATCCGCAATGCGCACACGAGCGGAGCACATTACAACAATATATACTATTCCACAATCCGCAACACTGACGAACTGAGTGGTCATAGGTGTGAGCACCTTTCTAGGCTTGCGGTGAAAATCACTCGTCATCACGGAAAGTTGAGCGCTGGTGTCGACAAGAGCAGTGACATGTACGCCATCTACTTGTACGTCGATAAGGTTCCGTTTTGTAACTATCGTGAAAAGAGGATTTTCGGTCAGTCCGAGTGATGCAGCGCCACCTCCGGGGGTTGCAACACTTAGTTTTCCGTCGGGGAACCTCGTGGGAAGGCGGGGAAAGTTGCTCGGCGTGGCTGTGGAGAACGAGACTGGCGACGTTTGGAGGATGTAGAGCGGAAGTAGCGGTGTTCAGAAGCAGGTTCCTGGGCAAAATGGTTGCGGCTGGTCTTGTGGTGATAGGCAGGACGTGCATAGAAGGTACGAGAGGAAGGTTGTGCAAGAGGACCCCAGCGGCTTCTGCAATGACGACAAAACTGCCCGATTCGCTGACACGAGAAGCTGACCAGCTTGTCATCGTGTGTTCGCCACGCGGACGGATTACGGAACGTTGGGGGAGAGCCGGTCGGAAAGGGACGTGCAGGCATGTATTGGGGCTGGAAGTCAGTGCGGGGAGGCGGTGAAATAGAGTGAATTCCCAAGCTGGCGATTTGCTGCTGGACGACTGCTTGAATGAGGGGCAATGTAATCGGAGGAGAGGGATCAGGGGACGTTGGTCTCACATTAGCTGGAGCAGCTGCTTCAAGTTCTCGCCTGACGAGTCACGTTAAGTTGTCACAGGTGTCTGATAGATGATATGTGTCCAGACACGAGGACGTCGCAGGGGTGTTCGAAAGGCGCTGAAACTAATGGGAGATGCGACTGCTTTTAGCTTGTTGGAACAGGCGGCATTCTTGAATAATCACGTCAACAGATGACACATTGTTGAATACCAACAGGTTGGAGACATTGTCGGCAGTACCCTTTAGAATATGCGCAACATCGTCAGGCTCGGACATGTTTTCGTCAGCTTGGCGGCATAGTGAGAGGATAGCCTGAATGGAATTGATGTAGGACTCCGTTGAAGATTGTGCGCAAGTCGACAATTCATTCTTCGCAGCTTAACGACGACCAAAAGGGTTGCCAAAAAGCTCAAGGATCTTTTCCTTGAAGCTGTTTCTGCTTGTAATGTCATTCCGTGGTTGTCAAACCAAGCACGAGGGGTTCCGTCGAGATAAAAGATGACGTTTGCGAGCATAGGAGTGGGATCCCACCTGTAAGTGGCGCTGACGCGTTCATAGAGGCGTAGCCACTGTTCGACGTCGGAAACCTCGCTGCCCGGGAACACACCGGGGTTTTGAGCGCGGGAAGCGTTACGAAAGCTGTTTCGGGTGCTGGGTTGACAGGCCGGGCAGAAGGGCGGGCGGCCGGAGAGAAAGTAGCCGAGTCTTGAGTGGTCATGTTGTAAGCCGTGACGGAGCGTCCGCTTCGGAGTTCCGTGGCGAGGACGGGGATCGCACAACTCCACCAAATATGTTACGAGAAGGAGACCTACTCGAAGGGTAGTCACCGATGTATTTACAGCTGTTTAGGCGAGCAGCGCCAGCTACACAGATTAACTCGCGCCAGTCTATCTGCTTTGTCTTCTACAACTTCGTGCACTGGCACGTAGCAATATAAAAAATTCCGTCGGGTATATAGTTTCAGTCGAGAAACGTGCACAATTTCTGTCCCATCGCAATGGTGGTCGGAGAGAGCGTTAAGCGTGAGATACGGTAAATAACAGAGGACGTTTGCTAATCACAATATGAGGTCCTATAAAACAACTTAGGAATTTTCACATAAGCCGGGCCCACGCACGGGAGTCCAGACAAGAACTTCGTCTCCTGAGGAAATGTTGACAGCACGGTGAGTTAGGTCGTAGCGAGAATTGCAAGTTTTCTGATAGATGCTGGTTTTGATTCGGGCCATGTGACGGCTGTGCTCGAGGCGAGACAAAATTTGTGCGGATAAAGGGCCTGATAAGGAAGCAGGAGCCGAAAGGAAGGAGACGTCCAGAGTTAAACTTGGAGAGCGGCCGTGGACCGAAAAGTAGGGCGGAAAGCCGGTGGTGCGTTGCGTAGCCATATTGTAGGCGAATGTTACGAATGGCAAAATGGCGTCCCAGTTCGTGTGGTCAGGGTTGACGTACATGGCAATCATGTCTGAGAGGGTACGATGAAAGCGTTCCGTCAAGCCGTTTGTTTGTGGATGATAAGTAGAAGTTGTCTTTTGGATGGTGTTGGCAGCGCGTTGCACCTCAGCAATAATAGAAGAAAGGAAGACCTTGCCACAGTCGCTGAGCAGAACCCGTGGAGCTGCATGGCGTAAAAATATGTTACGCAGAAAACATCGGCTACTTCAGTAGCTGTACCAGCGTGCAGCAAGGCTGTTTCCGCGTAACGAGTGAGGTGGCCGATGGCAGTGAGAATCCAACGATTTTCATTGGAGGTCACGCAAAAGGGGCCGTACAAGTTTATCCCGATGGCTTCGAGTGGCAAGGCGCGACAAGGAAGAAGTTGGAGAAAGCCAGAATGAGCAGTAGTGGGTCGTTTCCGCCGTCGACATAAGGCACACGACGAAACTTATTTGGCAATAGCGGACGAGAGGCCTGGCCAGGTGAACCGACTGCGTATTTTGTCGTACATTTTGTGATTGCCGAGACGCCTAGCAGCAGGATCATCGTGGAATGTCTCAAGAACCTGGCATTGTAGACAATGCGGTATAACAGGAACTCATTTCTTTCATTAAACGTGGTAAATATAGTGATGTAAAACACCATCCCGAAGCTTGAATTGCTTCAGTTGTCGATGAAGTCGTGCGTTCGGAGTAGCGGATGTGCCTTCCAACCGTGCTATTAGGGAGCGGCAGTAAGGGTCACCGCGATGATGCGACACAAAGGAAGATGGGCGGCCGGAGTTTAGCCAACTGAGATCTGTGATGGGTGATGCCGCGGTGGAAATAGGTGACGGTGGGCTATTACGGTTGAGTAGGCCGCAGCGAGAGAGAGCATCAGCATCTTGGTGCTTCTTACTAGACCTGTAGATGACATCAATACTGTGCTATCGTAAGCGAAGCACCCAGCAGCCAAGACGGCCGAATAAGTTCTTTAGCGACGAAAGCCAGCACATTGCGTTCTGGTCCCTGACGACTGTGAAGTGGTGACTGTGGAGGTATGGACGAAATTTTTCTACCGCCCATACAACAGCGAGGCACTCTTGTTCTGTTATTGTGCAATTTTTCTCGGCAGCAGTCATAGCACGACTGGCGTAAGTGATGACACGTTCGCGTGCGGTTTTGTCATGCTGCAGGAAAATGGCGCCGAGACCATGACCACTGGCGTAAGTGTGAAGAATGGCGGGTGCACCTCTATCGAAGTGACATAGTACCGTGTCGGATGTCAGAGCTTGCTTCAACGCCAGGAAACCCTTTTCGCAGTCTTCGGACTAGACGAATGCTATTTTATTTGCGAGCAGCTGATGGAGCGGAGAGGCAAGCCTTACAAAATTGCGTATGAAGCGCCGAAATTAGGATGCCAAGCCGAGAAAACTGCGCAGGTCTTTTTGATGCAATGGACGAGGAAACTCAAAGACGGCGGCAAGCTTTTCAGGATCCAGTCAAATACTGTCTTTGCTAAGTGTCCTAGAACCTTGATCGTCTTGCTTGCAGAGGTTCATTTTTTTGTATTCAGCTGTAAACCAGCTTTTTCAAAGCAACCTAGGACTTCTTCAAGACGTTGCAAATGTTTCGAAAACGTAGACGAAAACACTATTATGTCGTCGAGGTAGCATAAGCAGGTTTTCCACTTGAGGCCACACAGTACGCTATCGAGAATACGTTCGAAGGTAGTGGGCGCGTTACAAAGTCCGAAAGGCATTACGTTAAATTTATATAGCCCATCTGGGTTGAAAACAGCCATCTTCTTTTTGTCAGATTCGGACACTGGAATTCGCCAGTAGCCTGATCGCAGGTCAAGGCTGAAAAAATACTCTGCGCCGTGCAGCCAATCTGGCGCGTCATCGATTCGTGGGAGACGGTAGCTTTGCATTGCTGGATTCCGCTTCAGTTTTGCGCAGCACACCGGTGGTGTTTCGTGGCTCCGGGGTATGAAGGTTGAAGCCGCCTTCATATTCTAGTGCTTGCCTTTGCTCTTCTTGGCAGGAATTTGATAAGGGCCTTGAAAACCGCCATCGTCAGGATAGAAGCATCCGATATAAAGAAGTGCCTCGATATAAAGAAGCTTTCCACTAGGGAAGGAAGCATACGCTGCCGCATCGGGAAGGGGTGGGTTGGACCCACCAATGTCTGTCTCCACTTCTTTTGAAGTCAATACCTTCCTAGCAACGTTACGAAAAGCTGTGAATACCTTTTGCTTTGGCTAGATGACCATAGTCAGTACTAAAAAATAAAGTGCAAAGAAAGAGCGTCGGCATTCAGCAACTCGTGACCGGGCGTTAAAATGACGGGAAGTCGCTATAACCGAGAGAATTTAGTCCGAAGGACAAGTAACGTCGGATATAGCTGCCCGGTGGCGGATGAACAATAGTGCAAGATTTCGTGTGAAGCACTGCATTCAAATGAGTGTAACGTTAGCACGTCCCCTCTCGTGTATTTATCTGACTTTCAGCAAGAACAGGGCTCATGTACAAGCACATCTAATTACTTTGTCCCAAAGCAATGGATATCGTGGTGACAAAGCAAACAAAAGAAACAAAAGGCGGTATGAAGGACCAAATGATTGAAAAGAGTATATATATATATATATATATACATTTATATATATATATATATATATATATATATATTATATATATATATATATATATATATATATATATATATATATATATATATATATATAGGCCAGTAAAAACGTTGTCGGATACGGTGAAGCGTTCGGGCAAATCCAAGGTGCCCAGACGTGATGTCATCGTGCATGGCTTGGAATACCGCAAGACGCAGGCATTTTGGCATGACGAGTAGTAGTGTGGAACCATGGCTGGAGTAATTCTTGCGATATAGTAGGGCGTCATTAATCACGAATGGCGTGGCGCGTTTAGAGCTACGAGCCACATCAATCATTGGTTTCAGCGAAGGGTCACGCTGTTGTTCGTGACGAAAGACATCCAAATTCGGGAAGTTGGATGAGATTGCGGCCAGGTAGTTGTCAAAATCATCATCATCAGCATCCACAGTTGGAGATGGAAGACGAGATAAGCAGTCGGCATCTGCGTGACATCGACCGCTCTTGTAGGTCACAGAATAATTATATTCTTGAAGCCGTAAGGCCCAGCGAGCCAACCGACCAGCTGGGTCACGTAGTCCGACAAGCCAACAAAGCGAATGATGATCTGTGACGATCTTGAACTGCCGGCCGTACAAATAAGGTCTGAACTTTTGGACGGCGAAAACAACTGCAAGACATTCCAGTTCGGTGACCGTATAATTCCTCTCCGCCTTAGTCAAAGTACGACTTGCATACGCCACGACGTGCTGCCGGCTATCGTGATACTGAACTAGCACGGCACCAACACCGATACCACTAGCATCTGTATGCAGTTCCGTGAGTGCCTCCGGGTCGAAATGGCGCAAGAGGGGCCCGGAAGTAAGCAAATACTTCAGCTGCTCGAAAGCAGCCTCACACTCAATGGTCCATCGAAATGGAGTGTTTTTGCGGAGCAACTCTGTCAGGGGATGAGCAAGCTGGGCGAAGTCTTTGATAAACCGACGAAAATAAGAACACAGGCCCACGAAGCTACGGAGATCCTTCAAAGACGTCGGTTGCTTGAAGTCTCGGACAGCACTGATTTTGTGCGGGTCTGGTCGTATACCGTCCTTGTCAACTAGATATCCAAGCACAAGGGCTTGACGCTCACCAAAATGACACTTCTTTGCGTTTAAAACGAGACCAGCTTGTTTGACGCAGTCTAGAACAACGCTAAGCCGATGGTTGTGTTCGTGGAATGCCTTGCCAAAAATAATTACATCATCGAGATAACACATACATATCTCCCATTTGAGATCGCGAAGGATGGAGTCCATGAATCGCTCGAAGGTAGCTGGGGCATTGCATAAGCCAAACGGCATAACGTTGAATTAAAATAATCCATCAGGCGTGACAAAAGCAGTCTTCTCTTTGTCAGACGGATGCATTAGTATTTGCCAGTATCCAGACCTTAGGTCGACAGACGCAAAGTATGCGGCCGAGTGCAGACAATCAACAGCATCGTCGATGCGTGGTAGCGGATACACGTCTTTCTTTGTGACGGCGTTGAGACGGCGGTAGTCTACACAGAATCGCCAAGTTTTGTCTTTCTTTTCTACCAATATAACAGGAGCTGCCCAGGGACTGCTTGACTTTTGAATAACGCCTTTCTGCAGCATGTCGTTGACCTGATCGGCGATCACTTGCCTCTCTGACGGGGATACGCGATAGGGTTTCTGGCGTATCGGTGTAGCATCTCCCGTGTTGATGCGGTGGTGCATACGGGATTCAGGCAACATGGAACAACGCTTGTTTTGAGCGAAATCAAAGACTCCCGCGTAGCGTGTAAGTACCTCCTCAAGGACATTTTGCTCGGAAGAAGGCAACGACTTGTTGATCATACGTTTAATTTCGGCTGAGTAGTTGGGCGCAGTCTGACTGATAGCTGGAGACTCTGAGACCATTCTCACGTCAACTGTGGCCTGCTCCTCGAACGTACCCAGTTTGAATCCGGTTGGTAGAACAACAGGCTCTGAGGCTGCGTTGAGTGCCCACAAGCAAGCATGTCCGTCGATGGATGTAAGGACAGACCGTGGGACCAGCACATTCTTCTTAATGGCGTTTGCATGATCAGGCTCCACAAGTCCAGTGCAGGGTCCTGAGCGGACATGAGAAGAGCATACGGGTACAAACACTGCTGTTCGACCAGGGATCGTCACATCTTCAGACAACGAAAGAGCATCGATGGGCAGAGTCGGAAAATCGTCAACTATTGCAGCGGGCAACGTACTTTGTAGAAGAATCTCTCCAGTTCCACAGTCAAGCGTAGCGCCGCATTCATGAAGGAGGTCTATCCCTAAAATGATGTCATGAGTTGCGCGAGCCAGTACGGTGAATTCAACTCTGAAATTTTGTTCACCAATCGTGAGTACAACTGAACAAATACCAACAGGGCATAACGTTTCGCCTCCAACTCCACGAAAAGTTTCTTTACGATTCCACGCGAACATAACTTTGTGTCCCAAGAAACGATGTTTGAAACGAAGGCTCATAACCGAAACAGCAGCACCAGTGTCTACAAGAGCAAGAGTATCTACACCGTCTATACACACACGCACTTTGTTCATCAACATCACAGCAGAAGGAGGAATTGGCGAAACTGACCGTCCCGCGACCGCACCTCCATCGGTCGCACCAGTTAGTTTCCCAGCTGATGCGGGGAAGGTGACCGACGACGCGGAGATGGCTACCGGCGGGACCGTGTCGGAGGTGGCGTCAGGCTTCGCTCGGAGGCGGGGGACTCGCTGCGAAATTCGTTAGGCCATTGCTGTCGGGGATGGTGGTCGGCCGAGTGAGAGGTCCAGGTTTCGTGCATACGAGGCGGGTGCGTCGAAAAACGTGGCGGCACAGGCGTTTCGTACATACGAGCCGGATACGTCGAAAAGCGTGGCGGTGCAGGCGGCTGTCTGGGACAGAAGCGCGAAATATGCCCTGGGAGACCACATGTGTAGCAAACGGGGACTTGTCGACTTACGTTAGCCGGAGCAGAGGTGGCAGAAGTACGCGGAGACGGGTCGTGCTCCGCAGGAACATTTTGTGATGAAGCATAGTAATCCTCTGGTAGAGGCCTGGTTGACGACGGTCGGGGGTCCGCAGCGGCACGTCGAGATGATAACATCCGGCGGTGGCCACGACCCGTCGGGGAAAACGGAAGCCGCGGGGTAAAATCTGCAGTTTCTGTGCATGGTCGGTTTTCGACGTGACGCTCTCGCATCCAGTAGGGAGGTGGTTCGGGGCACGCGGCAAACGAGCATTGGTGGTGAACGTCACCTGCTTGAAGTCGTACGAGCTCTTCTCGAACTACCCGACGTACGAGGTAGGAAATGTCTTCGCAGGCGGCGACGTCCATACTTGCGACAGTGGGAACATTTTCCAAGCGCCCGAACTTGGGTAAAATTCTTCGGGTCTTCAACGCCTCGAATGCGCGACACTGCTGCCTGAAAATCGAAGGAGTGTTCAAGTTTTCTTTTGTTATCAAAAAATTGTACACGTCCTCGGCGATGCCTTTCAACAAATGACCGACTTTGTCTTCGTCAGACATATTTGCGTTGACAATTCCGCAAAGCTTCAACACTTCTTCAATGTAGGTTGTGCACGTCTCGCCGGGCAACTGAGCCCTACGTGACAGCGTTTGCTCAGCTTTGTTTTTCATGGAACTCGTGTCCCCAAAGCAGGCCTTCAGTTCCTTAACAAATATATCCCAAGTGGGGAGGACATGTTCATGGTTCTCAAACCAAAGCGAGGCTGTCCCGGCAAGGAAGAATACTACGTTCACGAGCTTCGCCGGTGCGCCCCATTCGTAGTAGCGGCTCACTCTCTCGAAGTGTTTTAGCCAAGCGTCCACGTCTTCGTCAGTTTTACCTGAGAAAATTCGTGGCTCAGGTGCCCAGTAGTCTGGTTGTCGAGGTCGACGGCCACCTTGTGCCGTGTCGGTGGCACTGGTGGATGCAGCAGCGTAGGACGTCGATGGGATTGCTGTGTCGTCGTTCATGCTGATGTTGTCCGGAGGTAGGCCAGCTAAGCGTCTGCTTCTTCGAAGAACTTCTGCTGTGGGGTCCAGGATGGCAATTTACCCAGCACCTCCACCAAAGCTGTTACGAATGTGATGGGTTTATTTACAATGAAAAATGTCAGCGCTCTACCGTCACTGCCGAATCACCATCGCTCGAGCGCGTCCGATCTCTTCTTCTTCCTCGCTCTTTCAGTCCGCGTTACAATATATATTATACTAAAGGATTGATGGCAACACCAGGCACCAGGGAACAACAAGCATCATCGCAGAGTAAGGCACCACAAGATCGGCGCTCGAGCTCCGCTATCTTCCTTGTCCTGTGGCTTTCTCGAATCTTCCACCTGCCCATTAGGTTCAACCAGGGAGCCTCTTCATATTTGGTGGATCGTGCTGGGTAACCACATTGCCTACACCCTGAAACTATTATCCCGCACCCTGCCGTTGACCATGCAATTTGACGCTGCTCAACAAACAGTACCTCTCGCAACCGCTACTTGCCCCGGCCCGGTTCACCAGCAAGACCCCCCGATCTATCCGGGCACCGAAGACCAGGATGTAGAGGACTCACTGTCTTCATATGAAAAAGTGAGTGGACCCAACACGTGGGATGACGCTGCTAAGTTGGGCACTGTCAGTTTTATCTCACCAAAGTGGCCAAGCTGTGGTATACGCACGACAAAACCGAGTTCGCGAACTGGTCCGCCATCAAGGAAGCTACGCACCGAACAACGTCTGCGCACACGGGAACATGCGCCAGGTGAAACTTTCACCATGTATATAGAAAATGTGATCGATCTCTGCCGGCGCATCGATGCTTCCTTGAGTGAGAGTGCAAAGATACAGCACATAATGAAGGGCGCCGATGATGACGCTTTCCAGATGCTTCTCGCGAAGTCTCCTAGCACTGTGGCCGAAGCAGTGGCTTTGTGTCAGAGCTATGATGAATTGTGGAGGCAACGAGATCAGACGCGACGCTCATTCCTCACAATTTAACCAGCGACTGCACTGGAGGTCATGACTGACCAGACAATCCTTTTCGCACAAATAAAAGACTTCATGCGAGATGAAGTGGCTAGGCAGCTTTCTCAACTGCATTTTGCTCAGCGCCAGGAGCTCTCGCAGCAACAGCCACTGCGACACTCACCACCAATGGCTCCCGTGCTCCGACATGTGGTTCTGAAGGAGGTTTCCGAGGCTATGCCGGTGCCCTTTCAGCAGCCCCCCGTCACCACACCTCTTACGCTGAGGCACTAAAGGGGCACCAGCTACATCAGCCCCTGCCGTTCCAGTGGCTACCGCATACCTGAACGCTCTGAGCTTCTGCTTCTCTACCAGTTTCGCCAATCCTTTGACGTTGCTCAACCCACCTTTGACCTAACTCCCTGTTTTTTTTACTGCATCCAAACAGCCTCCAACGCGCCAGTACGACAGAGACCATACCGTGTTTCCTCCGCGGAACGTCAGGTTATCACTAAACAGGTTGACGATATGCTCAAGCGCGACGTTATCCGACTTTCGCGAAGTCCGTGGGCATCACCTCTCGTTCTAGTCAAGAAGAAGGATGGTACGACTCGCTTCTGCGTTGATTACAGGCGCTTGAATAAGATCACTCTCAAAGACGTATACCCTCTAGGATTTATGACGCCCTTAATTGCTTACAAGGTTTCGAGTAGTTTTCGTCGTTAGATATCCGTACGGGGTATTGCCAGGTGCCCTTAGCAGATGCCGATCGTCCAAAAACAGCCTTCGTGACACCGTATGGGATATGAGTTCAATGTCACGCCCTTCGGGCTCTGCATGGTGCTGGCCACATTCGAGTGCATGATGGACTCGGTTCTGCGGGGTTCGAAATGGAACATATGCTTCTGCTACCTCGACGATATCGTCGTTCTGCACCTGATTTTGCAACACATCTTGTACGCCTGAAACATGTCCTCATGTCTCTGAAGAATGCGCACTTCCAACTGAATCTCAAGAAATGCCACTTCGCTGCTCGGAAGCTCACCATTCTCGGTCACGTCATGTCAAAGAATGGCGTTCTTCCCGACCCGGCCAAATTACGCACTGTCACTGAATTCCTCAAACCAACGACTGTAAAACAGTTACGTGGCTTCTTAGGATTATGCTCCTACTTGGTCGGTTTGAGCGCAACTTTGCCTTCATAATTGCCCCTTTGACCCAACCTTTAAGCAGCGCCAATGACATCTCGTCATGGTCTTTCGAGTGTGATCACGCATTTACCACTCTTCGCCGTATCCTGACATCACCGCCAATATTGCGCCACTAAGATCCCACGGCTGCAACTGAGATCCATACAGACACCAGTGGTGTCGGTCTCAGTGTAGTTCTCCCTCAACGCAAGCATGGATCCCCTGTTTATGTCATCGCCTACGCCAGCAGAACGCTCAACAAGGTCGCAGGTCGCAGTATAGGTCGCAGGTTCGGTTCCTGCTCAAGTCAAGTTATCTTTTCACCCATTTTCTTACTTCTCATTTACAATAACATTTGGTCTAATAAAATCCCCTATACTTTCCTTGGCATTATTGTTTGTTAGCTCTTAATATTGTCTCAAAACACAGAAAAATGAGACCTTAAGTATGTACTTTTTTTCCTTATTCTACAACGAGCGTCTCGTGCTTGCCGGCGTGGTGCCTTAGGTTGTATGCGAAAGACTATTAGCCAGCTACCAGCTCGTAATAGGTTCACGTGCTACATGACGCCACACAGGCTCATAAAAAGCGTGCCACACTTGTCGCCATGGCTACAGAGGGCGCGGACTAACACTCCCACGTTTAAATTTACTCATATACCCATTAGGCGGCTCCAGAAATAGCAGTCGTTTTAGCTCAGTGGTAGAGCCTTGAACGTGTTATTCGAAAATCCCGGGTTCGGATCCTGCCCGCGGCAAGCTATTTTTTCACCCACTATCCTTTCTTCACAATTACATTACAATTGGCATAACTTCTATACTCTTCTTGGCATTATTGTCTGTTAAATCACACACACACACACACACACACACACACACACACACACACACACACACACATATATATATATATATATATATATATATATATATATATATATATATATATATATATATATACATACATATATTTATATATATATATATATATATATATATACATATATTTATTTATATATATATATATATATATATATATATATATATATATATATATATATATATATATATATATATATATATATATATATACATTGCTCAATTCCCTTCATGAAGGGCTCCGTTTTTGAAGAGGGGGGTGGCAGAGAGCTGCACCGCAACATCTATATGACAATTTCACTTGCTCAAAGAATCAGACATAATGACACTTGGTTCGTTTTCTTTAGTTATCTGCCTATTTATATGAATGCAAGAATGCCAAGGGAATAAAGCGTACAATGCCGCAGATACATTTATCTGCTTAAGCAAATGATGAAAGACTCATATAGAAGCAGCACAGAAAACAATGTCGTTTTTATGATACCATGATATGCGAAAGATAGCTCTTACCACGATAAATAAATATAAAACTCTCTACACCTTCTCACCACCTGTCGTTTGAGAACAACCAATGCGATTAACGCAATACAAAAGCATTCACCCACCAACTACATTCTTTCATGACCGTGATCATGTGAGGCACAATGTGAAGCATATGAAATAAACACTGTGGTACACGAGCGAACCATGTGAGTTACCTCATTAAAAAGTACTAACATGTAACCCATAATTGCGAAAGGCTTCAGTGCCAATCTGACTCAACCCGCTGCTTAACACCGGGACCACATGTTTCAGCTTTCGCTGGCTAAGCATTTGTATGGAGAGCTTGGCCGATGATTTTTTTTTGCTTCTGTCACTTGCTGAAGCTCATACAGATTCGTACGACAACCTTGAGGAAAATCAGGTAGTGTGGTCGTTCAACAAAGGTGGGAATGATGGGAAGTTCACTGTTGGGATAGAATTGCGTTAGTAAGCGAACTGCCAATGGTTGTTCTCAGTTTCCATTCGGTTCTGCGCGAAGCAGCTTCACTCGGCCTTCAGTATTCACAGGCGGGCGCGTGTTTGTGTGTCGGGGAGTGGTGAAAGAAATGGTATCTTCGTGAAAGTAACGGGAGCATGCTAGCTTTTCTGGTTTACACTCTAAAAACTGCGGAGGGTTGCGCAAGAGTAAAAAGGCCAGTTTACTCGTCAAAGTATTCTGCTCTCGGAAAATATCACCTAGAGTAAAATTCATATTCACTTCGTATGACACGAGAGAGTAAACAGCATTCTACTCTCACGCTCTGAGAGAGTGAAATACGGATATACTGTTCAGGCATGAGCGAGTAAAACACGACTATACTCCGGCCCTTGATTACTTTTGCATACTTCGACACACCGCGATTGACTGGCTCTAACTAAAAACCCCACTTATATGCAGTCAAACACACTGCATTTGTATGTTGAGATTATAGAGACAATTAAAAGAACAGCGTTTCCAGCGCGCGTCAGTGAATTTCAGTGCACTAGAAGGTGATTGGAACTCTCAATATCCACGTTTGTAGCTTTAAATATGTGTAGTGAAATAAGCGAATACTATCTCATTCAATAGGTCATGGTCAGAACTCAACGCACGCAGCTGTGACATTCTCCTTTTAATAATATTCAAGTTTTCCGCTATGACCACACACACGGGTGATGGTGGCGTAAGCCTAACGTACTACCGTACGTTAGGCTAATGTTGCTTACAACCACAGCAAAATATTGTGGCTTTAGTCACAGAAGGCGAAGAAGAATGGCCAAAAATACGTCCAAAGGGGTAAAAAAAAAACTGATTGTTTATGCACACTTCAGAAGCGCGATGTTTCGTACGCATAAATGAGTAACCACTTAGCAAGTCAGTGTAAGAGACGTTCATATAATCGTTTTTTTAATCTTCCTGTTTCTACCATGAAAAACGTGTAGGTGGCCGTTCTAATCTCAGGAAGTACAAAACAAACACATTAAACACGTTAGCTTCAGCCCGGCTGGTTTTGTGAAGTGCAGAGACACTCAAATATATGCCTTTAAACAAGAAGTTGCAGAGATGTCAACAAGATTACTCATGACGTAAAAAAATAAAGGGCCAGTTACCATCTGTTGGTGTGGTGTGGTTAGCGTGGTGGGCTAGCCATATACAGTACATCTGGAGGATTAGGGTTCGAAACGCACTCCGTTTACTTTTTTAACTTGTCCGGTGGTATCACTGTTCCCTGCCTCAACAAGAGTTGATTTACTCTGGAAAAGAGAGTGAAATATGGGACAAGAAAATACTCTCCCAAAAAGAGTGCTTGGTGCTTTCTTTGTTTTTAAAGTGTAGGCAACGTTGCATATTTACGGTTGGAATTTGACAGTTTTGGCAAAGTGTGGTTCACGTACCGATCACCATTAATACATTACTTTTCTTTTTTTCGTAGTGTTCAAATTCAGCCGTCCTAAGAATCCGCGTGCGCGGAGATTCGTCAAAAATAATCAAACAGCCTGATTCCGGCTGAAGTTCTGCAGTTTTTTTTTCGCGAGATTTACTGTTACTTTTTAGGTGAAGTCATGTTACTCTGCTTCAGTCAGCGTTATGTTACTGTGTTGAGGAGGAGAGCTTTGACCTGTCCGGTGGTATCACTGTTCCCTGCCTCTACAAGAGTTGATTTACTCTGGAAAAGAGAGTGAAATATGGGACAAAAAAATACTCTCCCAAAAAGAGTGCCCGGCGCTTTCTTTGTTTTTAAAGTGTAGGCAACGTTGCATATTTACCGTTGGAATTTGACAGTTTTGGCAAAGTGTGGTTCACGTACCGATCACCATTTATACATAATTTGAAGTTTACGAGGAGAAATGCATAAATTTCACTTTATTGACTGTATAACTAAGTTTTCCTAGACGCACTAAACGTGGCTGCAAAACGATGACGAAGCTACGTCAACGCCCCTCAATGATTCGCTGAGCCTCCCGGCCACAAAAATATCTCCTATGTTCTGCCCCGAATCGTCTTTACAGCGGAGTGACAGATACGCTGTTTAAGAACCACTGCTTTTGTGATCTTTCTGCGCATGAGCACACGTGTCTGTCATTGGTAAAAAAATCTGTTGATTATTTACTGTTTTATATAACATTTTTATTTCCATGAATGAAATATGCACATTCCGAGTTTATTTTCACCATTACAAACATTTATGCTTATTTTCACCATTACAAAAACAGCTTTCAATATTGGCTAGCGCCAAATCTCGAGAAGAATTCTTAGCAGTGCATAATACTCAGGTTAGGTTGAATTTGTCCAAGTTTTGGGTAAATATTGAGGTCACGCAGAGCTCCTGCAATCAGCTTTATATTTGGAAGAACGAAGCAAGTCCTAATTGAGAATGACTTTATGTTACTTTGTTTATTGCCGCTGAACGAGCGCCGCGATTACCAAGAACGAAATCCACCCGAAGCAGATACGAAGCTTCTACTTTCCGTTTTTCCCATTATTGTTGGAAAGTCTGGTGTCTGGCCTGTTGGTACATAGCTTGGAAAGTATGAAACCAGCGTTCATAAAACACATACACAAGAAGACAAATAGGACAAGCACACACGCTGGGGCTTGTAACCATCATGTGTTTCTTGGAGGCTTGGTTTCTGGATTCCGAGCCACGGTGGTCAAAGCGCTGCTCAATCAGCTTCACGTGTCCAGCGTAGACATTTCAAAAATAATTGTTTGACCTTAAACACACGAGAGATTCACACACGCACACACACACACACACACACACACAACACTCACACACACACACACACACACACATACACACACACACACACACTCACACACACACACACACACACAAGCACGCACACACACACACAGCACTGTGTGTTTGTGCGTGAAAGGGTCGTAAGTTTGCGCTCAAATTATTTTTTGCAATGACCTACTAACTATCCCAAGTTCTACTCGCGTAAAAACTCGCTCCAGATTGCACTCCATGTTCGGTGTTATGACATTTTACGCTGAAACTATGGCCTTTTAAATCAGCATCAGCAGTGTGCTTGCCGACCACCGAGAACGCTGTGATGGGAAAACATTCCCTGATATTTGTCGTTCTGGTAAGAGCGGGGACAACAACCGGTGTGGCCAGGGCCCTCAGTATTCTGCTGAGTTGTGCGACTTCACCCCGCGGGGTTAGCATATTCGCCGCGGCGTCATGATAAATATTGCCACCCAGCTGGTGATCTGTGCCAGTGAACAGTGAGCCAGTTCTGTGCGAGTGAACGAAGAAGATGAAGACGAGCAACCCGTGCCAGCGAAGACGTCCTTCGTGTCTGAGATTTTGACAGTCCCGGTTCTTCGAGCTCCTAGCGCATGACAACTGGTGGAGGTGCGGGGTACTTTATGCACCGAACCCCTCCCAGTACAAGAAGCTCCAGCCTCACCGTGCATCACTCCGTTCCACGTCACCTGAACTACACCAGCTGCATGGGGTGGTAACGTGGCATCGTCGTCACGCACGAGAAGAGATATTCGGGAATAACTCGGGTGCGCGTAAGCTGTTGTGGCGTTTGTGGTCACGAAAGTGACTAGACGCCTTCGATTGTCAATTACAGCACCATGCTCCCTGAGAAAATGCATGCCAATGATCAGATCTCAAGGGCACTGCCGGAAAACGCTCAAACTGGCAACAAACGTACAACCGCGGACTTGCAATCTTGCCGTGCAAATACCTAGTGGCGTGACGATATGCCCACCAGCCGTAGAAATTGGCCTTCGGTTCCAATGCGTCGTTACTTTCTTCAGAACTGTGGCCACTTTTTCGCTAATTATGGAATAGCCCGCACCAGTGTTCACTAAAGCACTGACTTCGCGACCATCTAGCAGTACAGGAATATCTAAGGAAACTCTTCCGCAATCAGCCGTTGGTGTCGTTGTCGATATATCGTCGGTATCTTCAGTCCACGTCCATTGGACGCTTTGAGTATAGGGGCATAGATAGGGGGCCTTGACGTCTTATACAAAATGAACAACAGGGCTGGTGACAGATCTCATCTTCCCTTTGTGATTGAAGCTCTCCACGATGACGTTTTATTATCTTGCTACCATGAGCCCACACCCGGCCATCTGGGCTACTCAAGAACAATGGATCGGGTGCGACAACTCTACTACTGGCCTAAAACGTGTGCCTGTGTCAAACGCTACGTGAAGGGAGGCCGTGAATGCCAACGTTGCTAGACACCACCCTTAAGGCCTGCAGGCCATCTACAACCGATCTATTCACCACGTACACCAATCGATAGAGTGAAAATGGCCCTCCTAGGCCCGTTTTCTTTGTCTTCTTCCAGCAACAAATGGAATATTGTCGCAACCAATTATATGACGCGTTACGTTAAGACGAAGGCATTGCCACGACGGACTGCATCTAAAGTTTTCAGTTTCTTTATGCATCAATTTGTCCCACGGCATGGCGCCCCGTCATATGTCATCACTGAGCAAGCGACATCATTCACAGCGAAGCTCTTGGATGATATCTTCAGGTTGAATTACACAACCCATCAAAACACCACTGCATGCCACCCTCAGAGTAATGGTTTATCAGAAAGGATAAACACAACGCTAGCTGACCCAATCTCAATGTACGTGGATGTGCAGTACAAAACGTGGGTCGACATCCTGCCCTACGTAACATTCGCGTACAACACTGCAACGCAGGAAACTACACGCTTCTCGCCATTTCGGCTCGTTTATGGTCGAGATGTCAAAACTATGCTAGACACTATGATTCTGTATAAGGACATTGACAAGCTCGACCAATTAGTCCCCGACATCAATGAGTACATTCAGCGCACTGAGGAAGCACGTCAATTGTCCCGTGTGCACATCAGAACTCAAAAGTGTGCAGATGCACGTTGGTATAACATCCATCATCGAGAAGTTAATTATGAACCTGGTGACCCAGTTTTGGTTTGGAAACCCATTAGGTGGCAAGGTCTCAGTGGGAAACTCTTGAGAAAATAGTTTCGACCTTACAAAGTACTCAGACGTGTGAGCGACGTGAACTACGAAGTGGTTCCAGATGGAAGCTCACCATCATCCTAGAGCAGGTTACCATGCCCGGAGACTGTACACGTCGTCCGCCTAAAACCATACTTTATACAAAGATGTGAATTTTCTTCGTGTGCCGGTAAACTCTTCATGTGAACAGTGAATGCCGCTTATTTCTAATTGCCGTGCTCAGGACGCATTTTCTTTCGTGTGCTACTTTGTGTATAGTTTGTTTATGTTGCCTACTTCGACCCACTGCTGTGCACACTTTCGTTTGAGCATCGTGTCGACGCTCTCTTGGGAGGAGGAGTAATGCCATTTGGTGTTTTGTGCCAGTGAACAGTGAGCCAGTGAATCAAGCAGACGAATACGAGCCATCCATGCCAGCGGATACGTCCTTCTTTGTGTCTGAGATTGTGACAGTCGCGTCTTCTTGTACGTTTCTTCGAGCACCTAGCATGTGACAATATAAAAGAACGACAGACTGTGGTGCGCCGGCGCCGCGCTGCCTTCATGTCACGGTGGCAGCGGCGGCATGCCTGCCCTGAAAATTTTGGCTGTGGCGCCAAGCGGCACGAGGAAACCAGGCGGCGGCGGTGGTGTGGCGCGGTGGCGCACAGCTCAAAGCGGAAAGAGCAGACGTATTCATGAGAAGACACCACGGCCTAACTGCAACGCGAGAAGATGAACTAGCGACCTCGACGTCCTTATCGATGGCCACAATGTGACAGCTCTTCTTGAGACCGGAGCCGACTACTCCGCCATAAGCGGAGCGTTCACCACGAAGTTGGAGAAAGAGACGCCCACATGGGAAGGCCCTGATATCCGGACAGCTGGAGGCCACTTAGTAACGCCGGCAGGAATCTGCACAGCGGGACCCTACATTAACGACTCGATTCCCCCCGCCAGATTTGTAGTCTTACAATATTGCTTCAGAGACATCACTCTTGGTATAGACTTTTTAGCACGTCACGGTGAAGTCATCAATCTTACATCAAAGTAGATAACGATATCGACAGAAAGAGCACTGCCACTGCACACGCCACCAGGAAAGCGCACCTTTCATATGCTGGAAAAACAAGAACCCATTCCCCCTCACTCCAGCGTCAGCGTTCTTGTCGGTGCACAGATATCAACAAATATGCAAGGCGTCATTCAAGGTGAGCCATACCTGTCGATGAACCTCCAGATTTGTGTCGCCAGAGGAATAGCCGAGCTGCGAGAAGAGAAAACTTGAGAAATTGATTTACTGAACAAACTTGAAGGAAAACAAGGGAGACAGGAAAGAGGCTGCCACCACCACCACCACCACCACCACGCTGTGCTCTTTCCTGTCTCCCTTGTTTTC
This sequence comes from Rhipicephalus microplus, assembly GCF_043290135.1. Classification (NCBI taxonomy): domain Eukaryota; kingdom Metazoa; phylum Arthropoda; class Arachnida; order Ixodida; family Ixodidae; genus Rhipicephalus; species Rhipicephalus microplus. The sequence continues at coordinate 124,041,855 of NC_134708.1, forward strand.
CTTTAATGTCGTGCAGCAAATCAATTTCTCAAGTATGAACCAACTTGTCTGCAAAAAAGTATTAAGAAGAGAAAGTTATCGTGATCCTTCAGAACTTCAGCAACGAATACAAGCACGTGAGCAAAGGCACCATGGTTGCGTCCACTGAAGACATAGTGGAATCCAGCATCGCTTTCGAACTCGCCGAGAATACCAAACAAGCTACGACGAAGCAAGCTTGTAAACTATCTTTCGGTTTTAACGCAAGCCTTTCTGACGGATAAACAAAAACAGCTTAAATCTCTGGTACGAAATACAATGTTTTCTTTTAATCTTAGTAAAAAATTTGACAGACCTTGGTCGCAAAACATCGCATCTTAACAGGAGAGAATGCCAAGCCACTCTATCAGAGCCCAAAAAAAGTGTCGACGCGAGAACACGACACCATAGAGAAGCAAGTGGACGAAATGCTATGCGACGGCATTATTCACCATTCGAAGAGTCTATGGACGTCACCTGTTGTGATAGTTAATGGCGTACTCGGTTAGCCATTTTTCGAGCGCTCTGGAGCACTCTGAAAAGTCGCTGCGCCTTCGGTTGGTAGGATTCGAGCACACGAACTACCTTCGGTTTGTTCATTCAGAGCGTCAGCCTCTGATTCAGAGCACTCCCAACCACTCTGACTTCGAAGTGAGATCACGGCGCGATCGGACCGGGAGGACAGGTAACCTGGCACAAGCCAGCCAATCACGTGGCTCACGGCAGGTCAACGCGGTGAGGAACCCGAGCGTGCATTTAGGAAGGAGGTATTACCGGGCGCGTATTACTTCGTTTACATACGTGCATTGTTTTTGCGCGCGTCTGAGGCGAATTGACTTCTACGAAGCGATAAATGCACCATGTCAATAACCAGGCGGCTAGCGAAGGTGGAAGATAGGTCAATGCAGTCGTTACAGCAGCTCGCAGTCAACCTTGTGGTTTGACTTGAAGATAGCAGCTCAGACGAGGATGATCACCAGATGTGCTGAGCTCATAAGGCTTTCGCTATATTCAGACAAGTCAGAGAGAGAGAGAGAGAAAGAATAAAACAAAAGCCACACATGTCAGAAATGTCCGCTGAACTGATCGGCACCATTTGTTGACGCGGCGCAGCAATGTTTACCATGGCCACCTGGATCAGGCGCCCGATCCACCTGATCCAGGTGGCTGTGTGTTTACCAGGCAGCTTCTCGCGATGGCTGCACGGTGGCGCTACAGGCGCGCTGCTCTAAGCGCTATGAGATCGTCGATCTATTCGGTTCGTACGCTACCTCTCGCGCCCTAATTTCATGCTGCTTCTGCATCTGGCGACTCTGAGCCAGAGAACCAGAGCGGCCAACCGAATAAGCCATAAGAAAGAGGATGGAACCCCACGCTTCTGCGTCGGCTATCGCTGCGTGACATCACGAAGAAGGACGTATATCCTCTCTCCGGATACACGACGCCCTAAATCGACTTCACAATGCGAGGTACTTTGCTTCGATGAAGCTCAAGCAGGTATTGGCAGATTGAAGTCGATGAGATAGACCGAGAAAAAACTGACTTCATTACACCGGATGGCCTGTTTGAGTTCAAGGTCATGCCTTTTGGTCTTTGCTCCGCACCTCTAACTTTCCAACGCGCTATGGATTCAGTACTGGCCAGTTTGAAGTGGCAGACTAGCCTTTTGTACCTCGAAGCCATCGTAGTGTTTTCCTCAAACTTCGACGAACACCTCAGGCGAGCTTCAAGCTGTACTGCAAGCAATCAAGAGCTCCGTACTCACCCTCAAGGCCGAAAAGCGCTGCTTTGCATATGAGGAGCTCTTGTTCCTGAGCCACGTGATCAGCAAGTCCGGCGCTCACCTGGACCCGCACAAAACAGCTTCCACCACCACCGTCCTACCGCCTACTGATCAAAAGGCCATGTGTCTATTTCTTGGCCTATGCGCCTTTACAGGCAGTTTGTCAGAAACTTCACCCACCTTTCAGAGCCACTCAAACCATACCAGGATCGGCGTGGAGTTTAAGAGGAAAACGCTGCAGGACGAAGCATTTAAGAATCTGAAGCGACACCTGCGGATGCCTCCACTTCTTCGGTATATCGACGAATTCGCCGAGACAGAAATACAAACTGACGTAAGCAGGGTAGGACTCGTGCCGTTTTTCTGCAGAAGACTAACGGACTGAAAATAGTCATCAGTTATTCTAGCTGGTCGCTATCAAAGGCCGAGGCCTACTATTTTACAACAGAAACGGAGTGCATTTCAATCATTTGAGCTACTTCGCAATTTTCCCTTATTTTTATGGCAGGCCCTTAAAATTGTAAGCGACCACCACGCTTTGTGTTTTCTTTCAGACTTGCAAACGGCGTTACCGTCGTTTACAAGTCTGAAAGAAAACACTCACACTCACTGCCTGTCTCGGGCGCTCGTTAAACCACCGCCGAAAGATGACCCGCACGATGACTTTTTCTTAGAAACCATAAGTGCCTAGGACTTTGCCAAGCGACATCAAGCTGACCCGGAACTCAGGAGCCTTGTAGAATGTCTCGAGGGTAAGGCCGCCATTGTTCCAAAAGTATTCAAACGACGAGTTGAGTCGTCGTTTTTCTTGCGGACACACTGTTGTTTCCTGTAGGCTCACAAGAATGCAAGAGCAGCGGCCACGCCTTACCGGCGACATCACTCGTTATGTGATCACATGCCAGGACTCTCAACGACGAAATACACCACCCACTAGTAGAACCGGACTCCTGCACCCCATCAAGCCGGCTCACCAGCCGTTGCAGCGAAGCGGCGTGCAATGACTAGGGCCGTTCCCGACGTCGAATTCTGGTAACAAATGGCTCGTCATAGCTACGGACTACCTCACTTGCTACGCCAAGACAAGCACCCTGCCCGGAAGCAGTGCCGCTTAGGTAGCAAGGTTCTTCATCGAGAACATCGTCCTGTGTCATGGAGCTGAAAGGTCCTTACTACTGACGGAGGTACGGACTTTACGGAACCTAACTCGCAAGTCACCACCGGACCACCACCTACCATCCACATACCAATGGCCTTACCGAGCGTCTTAATAAGACAGTTGCCGATATGCTGGCCATGTAAGTTCACGTCAAGCTGAAGACGTGGGATGCAGTCCTTCCATACGTGATCTTCGCGTACAAAACGGCCGTCCAAGAACGACGCAAATGACGCCGTACAAGTTGGTCTAAGGAAGAAGCCCAGCAACGACGCTCGACGCTATGCTTTCAAACGTCACTGGCGAAGAAAGCCTTGACGTCACCGTCCCCCATCAGTGCGCTGAAGAAGTTCCTCAACTCGCCCACCTGCGCATCAAAACCAGCATACGACCGATCACCGTCATTACACTATTCAACCAAGTTTCGTGGAATCTAAGCCTAATGACCGTGTTTGGGTGTGGACGCCGATACGACAACGCGGATTCAGTGAGAAATTTCTGCGACGCTACTTCAAAATATTCAAGGTAGTTCGACGTCTGGGTACACTCGACTACGTGGTTTTTTTCCGACGGCAATATCAATTCTCAACGGCGCCGTGCACGATGCCATGTTGTCCATGTCGTGTGCCTCAAGCTATTTCTTTCCACGAATCTGCGGACTTTATTACGTTGTTGTTATTGTGCTTTATTGCACGTATTTTTTGTTTATTTTATTACTTTATTTTTGTGCTTTCGTCTTTTGCTAAAGCATTGGGACGATGCCCTTCTTTTAGTGGGGACCAAAGCCACATTTCGTCCTCAAGTTTCTTTATCGCCCTGTTTCACTGTCAGTAACTCTCATCGCAAACAACGCCTGCAGTGTTCCAGAGGCTTCAGTACTACAGCAAATCGTAAAAAAAATTATGCCCACTTCATGAACATTACAAATTATTGAGGAACCTACGTTACCCCTAGCAATAATACTAGAATATTCAATGACACATGTATTGATGCCGACGCGCTTCACCGCTTGTCAGTTAATCAACGGCCAATGCTCTGTTCGCCGCCATCAGTGTCAGTCCATTGCTGTAATCTGTCTTTCTATTTGCGTGGCCACAAGTTTCGCCAATCACAACATCCAGTCTGCTTCCTTCGCGTCACAGCCTCGTGGCGATATGTTTGGAAACTATTGCTACGGTAAACATTCAGTCCCGTGCAGCCATATAGTAACATGAAAAGTACAGGAGTGGTCACTCGGGCCAAAAGCGGTGGTGCTACGCAGCTTCAGGCCGGCCGTAAGATGGAAAAATATCACTCTTGGCTTCCAAGAAACACGCGTACTATTTATTTACTACAGTAACTTTTATAGTGCATTATACGTCTACGTCTTTTTGCGATTCTTATTGTAGCCTAAATCCATCTGTATTGTCCGCGATTGTACGGTGCGATATCGCTGGGCTGGTGTCAGGTGTTAATCAGATGCGAGAGAAGTGCACATGGAATCGACAATACGGCGATGTTGCCACGCTCCGTGTTGATTAGCGTTTAGGCAGTGAAGGAGTACAAGCAGCAGCAGAAAGACGTCATAAAAGATCTGTGATAACTTGCTCGGCGTGCGTCGTGGTCTTCACTTCTTTCTTCTGCTCTCAGCTTGGCAGCTGCTAGGTACGAACGCCATCTAAACTACATATTGCATTCGTCATCAAAGCCTCAAAATAATGTTTGTCGCATTGTGCTGTTCACGAAGAGAGCTTTTTGTGCTTTTCACTTCGTGTGTTATTTTCGTGGAATGCTTTACACACGCAAAAAAACTGTTTGGAATATTGCGCAGCACGTTTGCGACAAAAATGTTTTTGGCTCAAGAAAGTGAGTCGCTGCCTGCTTCGTTAGGTTTTATTTGTGTGGGTTCACGTATGTGAATTCAGTGCATGAGTGATAGTTTGTGAAAAGTGAAGTTATGCTCTCTATCGTTTTCTGCGGCGCTCGCAAGTTGTTTAGAGCTCTAACGAGCGCAATAGGAGAGAAGTGGCAAATGTATAATACCCTTTGTTGACTAAAGCGTCATCTTCCCAATAAACACTCCTGCCACGTTAACAGCTTCCACGTCACCTAAAATTGCTTTGTTTTTGCTGCAGCAACTGCTTGTGACGGCTTTCGCAAAGAACGTGATGTAAAGCGTAGGAGAAAATTGGTGCCAAGGCGCGAAAGAATACGTTACCAACACTTTTCTTTTCTTTCTTCAGTTCATGCCGGAGTCAAGTGCTGTCGCAACTACTGCCGTGTTGCGTTGTGCGCTGTATGTGCAGTTGCGTGCGTTCATTGCAGTTTTACTGTTCTGCGGGTCCTTTTATAGTATTGCTTATATGTCATCTTTTTGTATGTTATTTATAATTATGATATGGCAGCTGTATTTGCGGGTCTTTCAGTGCAACGAACCTAACCGCGTTCATCAGACACCAAGGAACTGAACGTGTGCTTACCAAACTTATCACTTAAAAATAAGTTTTCGCTTCTCCAATGATTCTCATGTTTTATTTGAAATGGGGGCATGAACGGAATTGCATCCTGCGTTTGCCGCTCTGGCGGTGCAGCTTACTTGAAGCTTATCATTCATTGCGAACGAACTGTTAAATTATTCATTTAGCATCAGAGACGAGCATGCACGTAGAAGCAATCTCGGAGGCTGTATAACAATTCTAATCGCTAGAAAGTGGCCTTCGAGACGTCCTTTTTTGTGGTCTCGTATTTCGGAGGCTGCGAAGGTTCCCAACGCCCGTTTGGAGAGCTGCAAACACAAATCAGTCGCAGAAACTATGGGAGTGTCCTCTTTTAACTTTTTATATATTACTCTGTGGTGCAGCCATGATTCGCTAGCGCTAGCGCTACTTGCTAGCGGCCTACTACTGTGGCAAATCTGCCAGGCAGGCTCCAATTGGTACCAATCGCCTCGTGGTCCCGTTACGTTCATAGGTAAATTCTAGTAGGAGCAGTTTTCTGTGGCACACACAGGATTACGCAAGGCATTGTTAAGGTATGATCGACCAGCTAAAATCACCACCCTTCACAGTGCGCCAGAAATGAGGTAGCAAACATTTAGCAGTTCCTATTGTTTAGGAAAGTACTGTGGTTTGATCTACCTTCATTGGAATGTGAAGATTTCATTCGGTTAAAGCGGCACGGGGTGTACGTTTGTGCGTCCTATCTTTTGCTCCGCGAGTTCACGGGTGGACCCTCCACCTGCATCCATCTTTGATTGCACCGATTTCAAATGAACGCTAATCAATGTTTCCGCTGAAATGCACCCTCGTTGCCTGAGAATGCAGACTATTGGCCATGTAAAGGAATGTCTTTATGATTTCTTGCAGATGATCATTGTAATGTACGGCTCACTGGCTCTTCTGGACCCAACTCGACTGCTGACGGCTTCTGAAGCATTCACTTGTATATACCTCCTGTCAATAATCGAAGGCTTCTGCGCGGTTCTGACAATTTCCATGAGGACAATAAACGCGGTAAGCCACTATTTGGTAGTTTTTAGCAAAAAATGGTGGGACCTGTGTCTTCTATAGGTCGGGTTAGGCAATCAATGGAGCTAACGCAATCTTTCTCCGTATACTTGTAACTCTGTTAAACTTTTCCTCAAGCCCGTTTGCTAGCAGGTAATAAACAGAAGAAAAACAATGGTGTATGCCACGTTCCCTAATGGACTTTGCAAATCAAATTGAGTTAAATTGTGGTCCACGATCAGAAATTATTTGATTTGAGTAGCCATCTTGAGCAAACGCTTGTATCAAGAAGTCCTTCAGAGTCACCGCAGAAACTGATCCTGAAAAAGAAACTTCTCACCATTTGCTGTGGTAATGAATAGTCGTCACCGCATAACAGCACTTTATGGGAGCTTGCTCAAATAGGCCAATATTATAAATGACATCTTTCTCCCAAGGTTTGTCAGGAAACGTTACTGGCTGCATAGGGGCAGTAGTATATCGTGCAGATTTGTCACATCAGTTGCAAACAAAACATGTTTTAACTTGTTCTTCAACATTGTCACTCAGTTAAGGCCGCCAGTACAACTCTCGCAGTCGACCTTTCGTACGACTGATCCCCAGATGCGATTCATGCATCACTTTCATCAAACGACGAGTAACCTTGCTGAAAACTACAATATCGCCTTGGTAAAGCAAGTTGTACGCTATGAATAACTCTGCAGGCACATGAAAATATGCCATTGACACCACTTCTGACAATTTTTGTCAAGCCAGGATAAGAAAACGAAGTCCGAGACGCTTGCGAATATTTTGTCATCCACACTCGCTGCTTGTTATTCTGGCATGGTTAAAATTAGAAAAAGAAGGCAAACAAACTCATTTTTTGTGACCCGACCGAATTCTACTGGTGGATTCAGTCGACAGAGTACATCAGCCACCACCTTCTCACTTCCCTTGAAGTACACTACGGGATAGTTTTAACAAAGAAATCGCTCTATTCAACGGTAAATGCGCTAAGGGCGATGTCTGACGCCCATAGTGGGCAACCAGGTAACAAGAGCACTATGGTAAGTTCGCAAAACGAAAGAGCCGTCCCAAGGATACACGTGGCAAAGTTCACAAGCCCTAACTCACGCTAAGGTTTCAGGTTGTCCTGCAGGTTCTCTTTCTTGTGGACTCAACGTGCGTGAAGCAAAGGCAACCTTCTGTAGAATACCCGTGCTGTCTTGTGGCACAGCGCTTAGGTCATATCCGAAGCCATCGGTCGTGACGATGATGAGAATGTTCAGATTAGAGAAATGTAGAACCTTGCGTGCTGTCAGCAGCGATTTTTAGTGGACGAAACTCTCTTCGGCAGCTAATGTCCAAGCAAAAGGTTCGTTGTCTTGAAGCAATGCCCGTAAAGGTTCCGCAATATCCGAAAAATGGCGCACGAACTTGGAGTAAAATCCCACCAGGCCCAGCAGGGAACAAAGCTTATTTATATTCAAAGACGCCGGAGCTTCTTTGTCTGATGTATAGATCACGCTAGTGAAAATTGGCCTTTTCCGTTCACAATATGTCCCAAAGCACGAGTTTCATGACAAGAAAAACGTGATTCTGGTTTAGTTTCAGGCCTGCTTCAGAAAGTCCTTGCAAAATGCTGCAATTCTCAAGAAAATGGTCTTCTCGAGAATGACAATAGAAGATGAAGTCGTCTATGTAAATAAGTACACCTTTGCATCCTTTCAGTATGAGATGCATCAATTTCTGAAACGCCGACATGTCTGAAGCCAAGTCGAAGCATACTCTTTTGAATCAAAAGAGCTTGTCTTGTGTAATGGTAAGCAGACGCCAACTCCGGCTTCAAGAATCGCTTGGTGCGAAATAAGTTGTGCAACAGCTCATCTGTTTGTGATAGTGAAAATCTGTTAGCAATTATAGCTTTATTACGCTTTCACACATCAATACTCATTCGTGTTGAGGCATCTTTTTTTTCAATCACCACTATAGCAGAAACCCCGTGAAATGCATGAACGTGCTTGATTGTGTCTTGAGATTTAAATTTCTGCAGCTTAGCCGATGCCTACTGACGAAGGCTAAGTGGCAGCTGTCGTAACTTGCTCGACACGCGTGGAATGTTTTCTCGAACTTTAACCTCGGGTTTATATTCTTCGGCAAGTCCGAGCTGCTTGTCAAATAGATGTTCATACTCTAAACGTAACTCAGTTAACAATGTAGGAGTGCTGCAGATCAATGCAAGGCACTGAAGTGATTCACCTTCAATGCTCTTCTGTAGCGCCGCAATGACGTCTACGCCCAATACAGTGGTGTCTTTAAATACAACATACAGAAGAATTCAAGCAGCTCCTCCTTGAAATCCAGCTTAAGCTGAAAAAACATTTTTGGACTCTTATCTTTCACTAGGAGATGTTGAAAACTATGCACGGAGGTAGACTTCAAGGAACAAATACTTGTGAAAAAGCTATGATAAAGTTCTTCAACTAAAAAAGTGACAGAAGATCTCGTATCAACTAGAAACGAGCTAGTGTGACCTTCTACTGCGACAAATAAGTAAATTACATTCTTGTGTTCCTTGGCTACACAAACTGTTTTGCCTCTACACAGTGAGCTAGTGTTGTCATCGTCATCAACACTTCGAACTTTCGCTGAGTATAGAGACGACATACACGAAAGGTCTAGGTGCCCAATTTTCTCGCAACGACATCTTCTTTTGCGAGCTTTACAGGCAGGATCATTCGCAAGGTGACCATGTGCCCCCCGACAATAACAAGCCTAAAAGTTCTTAGCGAGCTTATGGCGCGAAAAAACACGAGAGAAGGACCGTAAGCTGAATAATAATGAACTAACTCACCCAACAAGTCACTGTGCTTAAATTTTTGTTGTGCTTTGTGCAGTATGCCCCATGGCTTTGGCTTTGTACTTATGACATTGCGTACATTCATATTTATTCTGGAGACAGAGAAGAACTGTGCGCGTTTTAAGCGTTATGAAGGGAAAAGTCGCCGCAAAACTCTTTCGCTGGGCTCACGGTTAGTTCGCTTGGTGATTGTTATAGCTTGTGAGAACATTAGTGAGCAGGCTTCAAGAAGTAAACGCTCACGTAATTTATAATTCATAGCCGTCTAGACGAGCTGGTCAGGTAACATCTCATTAGCGAGACTTCCTGAATTGCAGTCAGTGATGAGGATTTGCAAAGCAGTGATATGTATTTTTTCACTTTCTCACCTGCATGCTCATCATGGTGACTGAACTGGTGGCGAGCCTCAATGAAGTTTGTTGAACGCTGAAAATGGTCCGAAAGCAAGGTATTGAGCGATAGCAGAAGACGTTTGGTGCGTGCCTTGAGCTTTCGCGCGAGGAAAACGAAATATATCGACTCTAAGCTCGCGTGCGCTCGAGTAGCTTCGAATAAAGAAAAGAGCCTGGCAGTCCCTTCCTGTGCTGAAATGTGTGTTGATGTTATTCTGAGGCTGCCTCGGAAGCCAGTCATAGTGTCTTAGAAAATTCAGTCATTGTCGAGCTCATCGTAACAGATGGATTGGAAGATAAAAAAAAGGTTTTGATCACGAACTGTTCTTCTCAAACCGTCATTCTTCCATATCAGATGGCAATTTACCTCATTGAAGAAGCAAGCAGAAGTAACAATATTGAGCTTTTTGGACACGTCTGCCAACATATACAAAATCATGTCATGCGCATCATAACAGAGTTTTTAGCGTTCGGATGTCTTTAGCCTGGCTAACGAGCACAATATTTTTTGGTTAAAAAGTTATTTCAGTGTAGTATAAGTATAAATATTTTAATTCCAAGCTCTGCTTTGAATACATGAATACATAACAGCGGCTAAACGCGGCTGCATGAAAGAGGAGGTCGAAGTGAGATTTTGTTTGATGCTGGAGTGGCGTCATCTTGCTCGTCGAGTGCTGCGCGTTGTAAATAGATTATTAAAGAAGTTACTCGTAACATCGTTGACTGTAGCTTCCTCAAGAATACTAAATCACCAGGGTTGCTTCTAATCATAATCGCTTGCTACCACTTATTCGCACTAAGTACGGTAAGAAAACTAATAAACTCTCTAGCATTCATCTTTGGAATAGTTTGCCGGTTGAACTCGAATCTTTGCCCTCATTTTCACTTTTCAAAACACCAATAAAATCTTCCCTTTTAACTCCTGACTGCTCACTTCGGTTATGGTGCATAATTTTTTTTCGCTTGTCCTTGCTTATTTTATGTGTTTATTTCTGTTTTCAGTGTGAAATTATGTCGTTACGTCTTAAAGGTGCCCCATTAACATGTCAGCCAACCACGGATACGATCATTGACGGAAATAAATACGAAAATTTCTTGTGTCCATGTGTAGCAATATCGATGTCTGTGTAGTCTTTGGCCGGACATCAGAAGAACACGTTCAGAACCATCACAACATCGTTGGAAGATTCGAAAAAGCAGACTTGAAGTTCAAGTCACATAAGGGTTTTTCTTTTGTCTGCCATCTTGGGCACGTTGTCACAAAAGGTGGTGCATCTCCTCACCTATCGAAGTTGGTAGCGGTTCAGATTTTCTGGCCTTCTCGGAATGTGCAGAAACTACAGCCATTCATTGGGCTCACATTGCACTTCAAGAAGTTTGTCCCGAATTACTGCGTTAATGCAGCACTTCTTCGATCACTCCTAAAAAAGAACGCTATTTTTTTGGAAGAAGATCAGCAAGATGCAATTGAGACAATGAACCACGCGTTGTGTCAGCCACATGTCCTTAAGCTATTCTCTGAAAAGCCCGAATGCAGTTTCTGAGTACACACCGATGCACCTCGGCATGCTTTGGGGGGTCTTTCGCTGCAAGATAATCAAGAACAACGCTATTCTTTAGCGATATACTTGAGTATATTCCTCAAAGGCGCTGAGTATATTTATTTTTCGACAGAACTGGAGCTCTTGCAGTGAAATCATCATTAGAAGAGCTGCGACCATACCCGATCAGCCGAAAATTTCTAGCAGTTAGTTACCACCATGCATTGTGATGGAACTTCATTCGGTCTTTTTATGCAGGAAACCAAGTTGCTACCTCCGAACATAGCTCTGGATTCAAAGTTACGCCAGCAGCTTCGTACACATCACTGTTCTCTATGTTAACGTCAGACACATTGCCACAACTTGACCACTCACGGCCCTCGAAATCGCCGATTTCTCCTATATTTGTGGTTTGTTTTTGCGCTTTAAGGCCACTGGTTTAGACACACGTGGAGGAATACTTGGGAAACTTCGAGGAACAGCACCGGGCTTATCTCTCCATCTACCATGTGAAATTTAAACGTTTCCACCTACGATGGGCTCCCAGCAAGTGATTCGGTCCTCGGATTTGAAGTAAAGGTCGGAAATGTAGGTCTTCACTATCACCTGAAAGTCTTTTTGTGGAATAGCAACTTTCCAGGTCTTCAGAACTGCAGGGTCATGGGGGGGGAGGGCGGGGTTAGGAAGTGCTACTGATGGCAAAGTGTTTTCCTCAAAAGCATAGCCACTTCAACAGCCCGGCGTCTTGCAGGTTGGCATGTTTGCTATATTAAACTGCTCGTTCACTCAAGCCTGCTTGATCGTCGTGTCACAAGTGAAATACAAGTTGCGCAAAATGAACAACGGTGAATTTAGGGACGGCTTCCTGCTCTTCCATAGTTTAGTACCAAGTACTCTTGATCATTAAAAATGTTTTTCTACACAAAGTTTTTCAAAATAAAAGTTATTCAAATATTTTTTGTATAATATATTGCACTGCGTTTTACCTTTTCTTACATTCTTCTTTCTTCACATTGGCCGCCCTTCTCGTAACTGTTCGGAGTAGGTACAATGCCAGGAGAGTTTGTATGAAGTGCGTCTTCACATAAAATATATACCGTTTATGTCAGCTGTGAGGAGTGCAAGTTCACTGATATAAAGCATCAGAGGATTGTGGCGCTGATTCCCGCAACCCTGCAAGCGTGACCTGTCTATTTTTCGTTAGCTGTTCAAAAAGAAACACGACCGCTAATAATTAAATTCCTAAACTGAATTCATGCGATGTTTAATTACAAGCTCGTTCGCTCCGAATTGTACACAACCTGAAGGCACAGAAGAATGCTATTTATTGTACAGGCACAGGCAGAGTCTTTTAGGGCCGAAGCTCCTTAAAACGGCACCCGTTCGTACCTCGCAGTAGTGGGTAACATGTTTTACGCTTTGACCAGCAAGGTGGTCCCGGTGGGATATTTCTCTTGTGCGTTGTAGAACAATACAAAAATCGCAGCGTGTGCGTTACTAAAAGCCGAATTCTACTGTCTCTCTTTCCCAAATAGCAGCGATTAACAAGTACATATAGCACTATGTGACAAGAAAGGGTTGCTACGTTATACTCGCTGGGCGTAACCTCCTTCGTTTTAGAAGGGTTTAGCAAGCGTTGGGCCGCAGTGCCATGAATACAGTGAACTACTATATACCATGAAGTCGAGGTGGTTAAAGGTGGGAAGTAGACACGAAGAGCAAGTCATGAGGAAGTGTGCGTGTGCCACCTTTCGTTTAGTCCTTGGAATGTCCCCTGGAGGACGTTGTTTCTATATGCGGAATATATGATGAAAAGAGGCGAAATGATACTTGGAGTGTTGACTAGATGGACGAACGGACACACAGACAGATGCATGGACTGACGGATGAATGGCTACACGGACAGATGGACGCATGGACGGACGCAGGGGCGGATGCATGGATGAACGCAGGGATGGGCGCACGGATGGACGTACGGACGCACGAACAGAGGCACGCACGGACAGGCGGATGGACGCATGGAAGGTCACACAGACGGACGCATGGACGGGCGGAAGCAAGAACAAATGGACGAACGTATGCTTCGCCCTACTCTCCATCATTCGCCCCGTGGGGGTGGTGGTGGTGAAAACATTTAATAACCATTAAATGGTTACAGAGAGGTGATTGGGTTGGGGCCTTATTGGCCTCCTACCCTCACAGCACTAGGTGGAACCCCTATTCCGGGGCTCCATTGGCAAGCAACGCCGCCCGCGCCCGTTGAACCAGAGCCTCTTGGGCCTTCAGGTCTTGACAGCCGAGCAGGGCCGCCTCCCAGTCGTCTCTCGTGGGATTGGGGTTGAGGGGGATAGATGGATTAGACTGGCACGCCCAGACGATGTGAAAGGTGTCAGCCACCTCACCACAGAACTGGCACGTGTCATCAAAGGATGAATTGAAATGTTTTAGCACCGCCGGGCACAGTACGGTATTGGTAAACAGTTTTAAAAGGAGGCGCTCGTCAGCGCGATGCAGTCCCTTACAAGGGTCTGGATAGCGCCGGTGCTCCTCCTTGTAGTAATTGGTAATATCTTTGAATGAAAGGGCCGAATTGTCTGATTGCGAGTAGGCTTCCAAAGACAGGGAGATAGCCCGAGAAGAGAGTGCGCGGGCGGCCTGATCGGCCTGTTCGTTACCCCTGAGTCCTTGGTGACCGGGTGCCCAAACCAGATTTCGCGGAGTTGGATTAACGTATCGGCAGCTAGGTTCCAGTATGCGCTGAGCAAGCGGTGAAGCCCACCCTAGCTGATAGTTCCGACAGGCCCCTCGTGAGTCGGTGATGATATTGTTACGGTACGATGGATGCCTTTATTTACAGGAGATGATCAATGCGAGAGTCCAGGGATCTGGCCGATCACTGCTCGTGCCAACCTCGTTCTCCTCTTCTTCCACGCGCATCCTCAGTATCGTAGCAATTCCCCCTTTGCAGACGATGCCCACCGGGCGAGTTAGGCTTCGTTGCGATGATGATAGCGTTTTAAACGGGCAACATGAACGACGTTGGTCTTGCTTGAGCGGCGTCCAGTTGACAACAGCTGAGATATCACGTACGTGACATCGCTTAGACGTTCCAAGACAACAAACGGACCGGTGTAGTTGGCCAGAAACTTTTGGCAGAGGCCGCGCTTGCGAAGCGGCGTCCAAAGCCACACCAAATCCCCTTTCTCAAACCATACGTGCCGGTGACTTCTGTCGTAACGGTTTTTGGAGCGTTTCTGTGAGACGAAAGTTCGAAGACAGGCGATGCGCCGGGCCTCTTCTGCGCGGCAAATGGTTTCGGCGAGAGTAGGTTGATCAGTCTCGGAAAAAGGAAGAATAGTGTCAAGAGCTGTGCGGGGTTGGCGTGCGTAGAGCAGATAAAATGGACTGTACCTCGTTGTTTCGTGCTGTGCAGTGTTGTAGGCGAAAGTTATAAATGGCAAAATCGCGTCCCATGTTTTGTGTCCAGAATCAACATACATGGAAATCATGTTGACGAGAGTCCTATTTGTTCGTTCCGTCAAACCATTAGCCTGCGGGTGATACGGGGTAGTGTGACGAAAATGGCACGAAGCAAGACGGAGGAGGTCTTCAACTACATCGGCAACAAATTGCCGCCCGCGATCACTGATGATGACACGGGGGGATCCATGGCGTAATATAACGTGTGACAGCATGAACTGTGAAACTTGAGTGGCCGTTGCCGCAGGAATCGCCGCAGTTTCGGCGTAACGTGTGAGGTGGTCAACGCCCACAATAATCCATCGGTTGCCGTTCGTTGATCGCGGAAAAGGGCCGAGCAGGTCGACACCTACGACGTCAAATGGTGAACTCGGGGGTGCTATGGGATGAAGTAGTCCGGCTGGCGGAGTTGTAGGACGCTTGTGGCGTTGACATTGCTCACAGCTCGCAACGTATGCAGTCACACTTTTACGCATCTTCGGCCAGAAGAAGCGTTCTTGCGTGCGATAAAATGTCCTAGAAAAACCCATATGGCCAGATGTTGGGTCGTCGTGCATTGCTCGAAGTACGTGTTGCCGAAGACTTGTAGGCACAACTAGAAGTAGGCGAGGGCCTACGCCGGAATAATTCTTTTTGTAGAGAACGCCATCCTTTACGACGAAACCACGTTGACCGTTCGTTCCGGAAACAAAGAAAGAAGCGAGACTGTTGTCATTGCGTTGCTCTGCTCGAAAAGTTGTTAGGTCGGGGAACGGAGTATCCACTACAGCCAAATATTCATCAAAGTTGTCAGCGTCACACTCGGTTGTCGGAAGGGGAAGTCGTGAAAGGCAATCAGCGTCGGCATGACGACGACCACTCTTGTAGCAGACTTCAAAGTCGTGTTCTTGCAATCGTAATGCCCAACGAGCAAGACGACCAGATGGGTCCCGTAGTCCAGTGAGCCAACATAAAGAATGGTGGTCCGTGACAATCGAGAATCGGCGGCCATAGATATAAGGGCGAAACTTGTGCACGGCGAATATGACCGCGAGACATTCCTGCTCTGTGACAGTATAGTTTCGCTCCGGCTTACTTAAACAGCGACTGGCATAGGCAACGACGTGTTCAGCAGCTCCATGGCGTTGGACCAATACGGCGCCAATACCTACACCACTGGCGTCGGTATGAACTTCTGTGGCAGCAGATGGGTCATAGTGGCGAAGTACGGGCCCTGACGTAAGAGCAAACTTGAGTTGCGAAAAAGACGACTCGCATTCCGCTGACCACCGAAAAGGAGCGTTCTTGTTGAGTATGGACGTCAAAGGGTAAGCGAGGTCGGCGAACCTGGGCACGAAGCGACGGAAGTACGAGCATAGGCCCAAAAAGCTTCGCAACTCTCGTACCGACTGAGGTTGTTTGAAGCTGCTGACTGCTGCGACTTTCTGGGGGTCGGGTCGAACGCCATGCTTGTCCACCAGGTGACCGAGAACGAGAGTCTCGCGGCTGCCAAAGTGACACTTCTTAGAGTTCAGGGTGAGCTTAGCTCTCTCAAGGCAGGTGAGAACAATGTCTAGACGATGGTTGTGTTCATCGAATGTACGGCCAAATATTATAATGTCATCCAGGTAGCAAAGACAAACTTCCCACTTTAGTCCACGTAACACAGAGTCCATGAAGCGCTCAAACGTGGCTGGAGCGTTGCATAGGCCAAACGGCATTACATTGAATTCAAATAGACCATCTGGGGTTATGAAGGCCGTTTTCTCTTTGTCATTCGGGTGCATGGGAATTTGCCAATAATCAGATCTCAAATCCACGGATGAGAAGTACGATGCCGAATGTAAACAATCGATGACATCATCAATCCTGGGAAGCGGGTAGACATCCTTTTTAGTAACAGAGTTGAGCCGTCTGTAATCCACGCAGAATCGCCATGTACCATCCTTCTTTCGGACAAGAATCACAGGGGCAGCCCAAGGGCTACACGACTCTTGAATAACCCTTTTCTTTAACATCTCTTCTACCTGTTGAGTAATGACCTTGCGCTCCGCAGATGAGACACGGTATGGTTTCTGCCGGATAGGGTGAGCGGATCCTGTGTCAATCCCATGGCGAGTACGCCACTCGGGTACACTTATTTGCTCTTCTTTCTGCGCAAAGTCAAATATAGTAGCGTGCTTCGCAAGGACTTCGACCAAAGCTTGACGTTTTTCTGATGTTAGCGACTTGTTTACCATACTCAGAAAGTTGGCTTCTGTATGGTACGTTGCACAAATAGGATCTACTCTCTCGTCACTTAAAGATGCAATGAAACTAGTCACATTTTGTTCGAAGCGGGCGAGTCACATTCCGCCGGGTAGCATAACAGGTTCATTTGAATAGTTCGACACCCATAAGGCCGATCGCCCATCACTGATCGACAGAACACAATGTGGAATGAGCACATTTTTCTTGGCGCAATTAAGAGGAATGGGCTCCACAAGAACATCAAACTTTCCGGCGTCCGAGGCAGAGGCGTCAACGCGTACGGTCTTCATTGAGTTGGGCGGCAAGACAACATCCTCAATGACGGTGATAGATCCTTGACAACACCTAGGATCGTCAGTAAATGCCGATAGCATAATCTCGCCAGCACCGCAATCTACAGTAGCCCCGCACTCGCGTAGAAAATCGATGCCCAAGATGATGTCATGGGTGGAGCTGGTCAGGACGGCGAATTCAGCCTCGAAGACCTTGTCACCCAAAGTGACACTAACAACACATACACCGATCGGGCACAATGTCTCCCCGCTCACTGCACGAAATGATGCACAACTGTCCCAGCGAAACATCACTTTATGCCCTAGCCGCAATGTGAAGTTAAGACTCATTACTGAAACAGCTGCTCCAGTATCTATCAAAGCCATCGTAGGAAGTCCATCAATAAGCACGGGGACCCTATTTTGAGTCATAAAAACGGGTGGAGGCATAGGCGGATGTAGTGACAAATGTTCGGCGACCTCACCTCCATTGGCCGCACCACCTAGTTTCCCGGAGGCGGGGAGGTGACGCGTCGACCAGGAGATGGGGAACGGAACCGGCGTGTTGTGGGGGGCGTCAAGCTTCGCACGGAGGAAGGCGAGTCGTTGCGTAAATTCCGGTGGAAATTGCGTCCTACATGCGTATCACTGTGGGTCGTTTGCTGGAAACCGTCCCCATCGTACACGTCCCGCATTGAACGCATACCACCGCGCCAGCGGTTTTGTCGAGAGGAAGGTGATGGTCCCTCGTAGTAGCGTTGCTGGGGGCGACGCCTTTGACCACAGAATCGAGCCACATGTCCACAGAAACCGCAGTTATAGCACACAGGGGCCTCACGCACGTCGCGAAACCTTCCACGAGGGGCCATGTGCCCATGATCGTCCCACGAAGACACCATTGTAGGTGGTTGGCGGGAGGCGTTCTGGAAACCACGGCGATGATGTAAGTTGTCGGTTGGGGGCTCTGGTGCTCTTGATTGGGGCACATCATATAGCGTGGCATCAACGGCAGCACACATTGCGTCGTATGGCGGGGAGGTGTTGATAGCAGGTGCTCTCGGCGGGTTGACAGCATCACGTCGTCCAAGTTCTTCGCGTACGATTTGCCTGATCATTGAGGCAAGATCACAGGGGGATGTTGGAGGGACGTCGACACTTGCAACGGTGGTGACGTTGGCAAGTCTACCGAATTTGGGAGTGATGCGCCTAGCCTTCAGTGTCTCAAACGTGCGGCAGTGTTGTATTACGTCCGCTACAGACGCCAAGGTGTTCTTGCCGATGAGGAAATTGTAGACATCCTCAGCAACCCCTTTGAGAAGATGCCCTACCTTGTCGTCTTCTTTCATGCGTGGGTCTACAGACTTGCACAATTTCAAAATCTCTTCAATGTACGTTGTGCATGTTTCACCGGGGACTTGAGCACGCTGCATCAAAGTTTGCTCAGCGCGCTTCTTCTTCATCAATGGGTCCCCGAAGCAGCTCGCTATTTCTTTCTCAAGCGCTTCCCAGGTCATTATTGTTTCTTCGTGGTTTTCAAACCACACCAACGCCGTTCCTTGAAGAAACAATCCGACGTTGGACAACCGGGAGGCCGCATCCCAACAGTTGTATTTACTCACACGGTTGAAGTGTTTCAGCCATTCGTCAACGTCTTCTCCGACCCTCCCTGAGAAGCTCCGTGGTACCATGTGCCGGGGCCACGCAGCGCCAGACGAAGAGTGCGTGGTGTCGCCGTCAGCAATCGGATCCATAGAGAGCGATGGTAGACCAGACAGTCGGCGGCTTCGGCGTAGTTCTTGAGGTAGCGCTTCCGTGATCGTTGGACTTGGATCGCTCCGCTGTACCCCGCACCTCCACCAATCTTGTTACGGTACGATGGATGCCTTTATTTACAGGAGATGATCAATGCGAGAGTCCAGGGATCTGGCCGATCACTGCTCGTGCCAACCTCGTTCTCCTCTTCTTCCACGCGCATCCTCAGTATCGTAGCAATATGTTTAGAAGAGGGATAGGTGAGAGCCAGAGCGATGGCAACCTCCTCCGCGTGTGTTGCGCTGTAGGCTTTGAAAGTGAGCCCGTTTACGGTGTTTGCGTTGTGTATGACTGCGGCAGTATACCACCCCCCATGGTGCGGGCCGGCAACGTCCACGTAGCACACGTGTTCCTCTTGACCAAAGTGTCGCTGCAACGCTTCCGCGCGCGCCTGGCGGCGACCACTGTGGTTTTCTTTGGACATGTTGCGGGGAAGGGGTCGGACCCGGAGGGCGCGTCTCCAAGGTTCTGGCACTCTCACCCTTTCCTCAATATAGTAATCGTGTTTGATGTGTATTCGGTCCAAGAGGCGGCGACCGGAATGGGTCTGTGCAAGGTGCGTGTATTGGTTAACGAGGTGGGCTTCTCGAAGTTCCCGGTAGGTATTCACCACGCCTAGGGCCAGAAGTCTCTGGTTGGACGTGGTGATAGGGAGGTCGAGAGCCCGCTTGATACCTTTACGGTGGATGACCTCGAGTTGATCATCCTCGTGTTTGCGTAGGTGCAAGTAGGGAGTCGAGTAGAGTATTCTACTCGTTACGAAAGCATGGGCAAGCCGCATTGCATCCCTGCTTCGTAATCCGCCCCGCTTGTTGGAGACCCGGCGGACCATACGGCCCACCTGGTCTCCCACCGTGCGAAGTTTTGCTATTGTGGTGTCGGCCTTGCGTTGGTGGTGTATGAAGAGGCCAAGGACGCGGATCTCCTTGGCCTCACGGATCGGTCCCGAGGGACGACTGATATGGAGCTGAGTTGTGTCCTGAGGGGAGGGACGTACGTGCACAAATTCTGACTTAGCCGGGGCACACTGGAGTCCGCAGTAGGTTGCGTAGTCGTCGACTACAGTCGCTGCTGCTTGCAGGCATGACTCCATGTGACCCAGGTTACCTTGCGTGGCCCAGATCGTGATATCATCCGCGTAAAGAGCGTGATGTATCCCTGGTAAAGAAGCCAATTTGGGGGGAAGATGAAGCATGGCTATATTAAATAGGAGGGGAGAGAGGACCGCGCCTTGAGGAGTTCCCCTCGAGCCGATGACGTAAGGCCCATGTTCCTCATCTTGTATGCGTATGTAGGCTCGACGGTCTGTAAGAAACTGTCTAACATAATTGAATGTTTTATAACCACAGTTGGTCTGACTGAGGTGGTCAAGGATTACCTCATGCTTCACGTTGTCGAATGCCCCTTTAAGATCCAAGGCCAGGACTACCTTGTCATTGTGGGGGCATTCAACAGGATCTAATATGTCATGGTGGAGCTGTAGAAGTATATCCTGGGCTGACTTCTGAGGCCGGAATCCAAACATGGTGTCCGCAAAAGTGTGCTGTGTTTCTAGAAACTCGGAGAGTCTGTCGCGCACCATCGTTTCCATCAGCTTGCCGACACAAGACGTGAGGGAGATGGGGCGAAGGTTCTCCACGTCAATAGGTTTACCTGCCTTCGGGATGAAGGTCACGAGAGCTGATTTCAATTCAAAAGGGAAAGGAGTTTCTCCGTCCCAAATGCTATTGATGTATTTGAGGAGCTTGGCGTAGGCTGCGTCGGGAAGATTGGCCAACAGTTTGACCGTAACCTGGTCACGCCCTGGTGCAGTGCCACGCTTCATCTTGCGTAAGGCCGCCTGGAGGTCGTGGAGCTGGAACGGGGTGTCCAACTGCGTGTTCTTTTTGCCTGCGTAGGAGTATGCGGCCGTCCAGGGGTCCTTGGTGGTGCACAGGTATCGGTCCCTGAGCGTGTTTGCCAGCTGTGTTGTCGTTCCTGTAAAGTTGTGCATGACCTTATGTAAGTGATGTTGAGTTTCCGTGCGTGTTTGTGTTGGATCGATGAGAGCGCGAAACAGGCGCCACGTGTTGCGACCAGACATCTGGCGTGCAGCCTTGTTGCACCTGTCCACCCAGTTAGTGTCGGCTAGCTGAGCAGCATATTCCGCAGCTTGCTCCGTGAGTTCTAGGATGCGTTTCTTGAGGCGTCTGTTATGTGTCTGTTTTTTCCATCGTTTGGTGAGGCTGCGGCGGGCCTGCCAAAGATGGAGGAGGTGGTTGTCCACGTCCGTTTGAGTTTCCGTGAGCTGTATCAGCTGTTCGTGTTGTTTCAGTGTAGACGTCAGTGATTTAGACCAGGTGTCGTATCCCGACTGGAGAGGGTCTACAATAGGTAGAGTGATGCGGAAAGTTGTCCAGTCTGGGATACGAGCTTGTGTAAGTGGGCGTTTTAAGGGACGCATGTACACAGTTGTGTTTAATACACAATGATCACTACCGAGAGTGTCCTGTGTGTTCAGCCAGTCGGCATGGCGTATGTTGCGTGTAATTGTGAGGTCCGGGCAAGTATCTCGTTGAACAGAGTTGCCTACACGTGTTGGGCTGGCGGGATCAGTGTGGAGGGTGAGTCCAAGTGTAGAAAGAAGTTCCGCAAGCTTCCTTCCACGCGTGTCCTCTCGTGGGTAACCCCATAACCTGCTTGGGGCATTGAAGTCGCCGACGATCAGGAGGGGGTCCCGTCCTGCCACCTGCATAGCTTGTGTGAAAGTTTCGCTGAACGTGACGTTCTTAAGCTTTGGGGGACAGTAAATGTTTAAAATATGAACAGGTGGGTCAGATCGCCTTATAGGCAGCACCGACACCATTGTGTATGGGAAAGGCGGTGTTGTGGGGAGTGTGACTTCCTGGGCGGTATATTGCTTGTGAACAAGTATACATGTCTCCGGGTTGTGTTGAAATGTAGTGTAATTTGTGAGTTTGACGTCCGAGCCGGGTTCCTGAAGGGCAACCACGGCAACGAGGAACTCAAAGGTCTCAAGATAGAGGCGGAAATGAGCCCGCTTCTTGTGGTTCTTGAGACCTCTGCAGTTCCACTGTGTTAGTAACAACGGCTGAGTTGCTCTGGCTCGCGACCTAGGGTTGGAGGCCATGTTCGGAGATAGAGGGTGGGGTTGTGTTGTTAAGATTACTCAGTTCACCAGCACCCTGTGCTGACGTACTGGAGTCTTCAGAAAAGTCCGACTCATCTGGAGTCACTCTGTTAAATTTTGAGGGGCGATTACCGTCCCTAATTGGCCCTACGCGCTTGAGGACGCGTGGATTGTCTTGTATCCACTTTTGGATAATGTGAGTTACTGTTTGTGTCACCTGTGCGATGACAGTCTCCATATGACGCGCGATGGTGTCGTGGATAATTTTGGGGAGGTGGGCCAATTGTGTTCGTATTGCATTTACCTGGGTCTCCAGGGCCGCCACGCGACTCTATACAGTAGTAGGAATCTCCCTGTCTGTTATATTTTCCTCTTCGTCGCTCAACGAGGGCTTAGTAGTGAGATTGGTTTTGAGCGAGTCAAGTTCGCTGGCTAGTTTTTCATTCTGAGATCGCAAAAGGGCGAGCTCATGCCTGAGTTTTTGTGTTTCGGTAGTGCTTGTGGCAGAAGAAGGTGGAGAGGAGAGAGAGATGGGAGAGGAGGCGACCTCCACCCAACTGCCCACCTTGGGTTGGTTGCGTGCAGCGTTGCCAGATGAAGCGCCGAAAGCTGGAGATTCCGCCGCGCCAGGTGGTAGCGTTGCCGTTGCTGCTTTGCCAGGAATTGGCGCTTTGCCAGTTGACCGGTGCTTTGGTTTTGTTGGGGTCCCCGATGTCCTGGACCCTGGTTGCTGAAGCCTGATGAATTTTTCAGTGCATTCGCGGGAGCTGGTTAGGTGCGGACCCCCGCAAACTATGCACGTTGGATTGCATTCGTGGGGGGCCATCCCCTCAGGACCAGCGCCCACGTTTTGGCCACAAAGGCTGCATCTTTCGGTGACCGGGTTGGGACAGATATCCGCCCGGTGCCCCAGTGCACCACAGCGGTAGCACGCTGGCACTGTCTTCTTGTACTCCCTGACGGGAGTCAGTTCTGCGTTATAGTGGACGAAACGCGGAACTTTCCTTCCCGCGAAAGTCAACACAGCTACGTTGGAGTTCCCCAGCTTGCGCGCATAGACTAGTTCACCGCCACGCCACTGCACACTATGTTTCAGAGACGCACTGGTTTCGAGGTTGTGCACAAAAATCACGCCGCGACACACATCACCGGTGAGCTTGAGGTGACCGCGAAGCGGCAGCGGTCCTTTGCTGGTGTTGATTTGAAAGTCCGACAGCAGTTTCTGAACCACCTCGTTATTCTGCGTGCCACAGATGATGATGTTTTGCTCTCAATTGGGAGAAATGCTGATGTCATTCATGTGCTGCCTTCCGATGAGTTGGGAAATGGCAGCGCCGAGCTCACCTTGTTGAAACGCTGCCTTGAGGGCTACTGTGATGCGTGGCTTGAGCACGATCACGTAGTCGCCAGGATTCATCCTGACCGTTGGTTTCGGCGTCCACTTGGAGACTGGTGAAGTCTTTTGTGGAGCTTTAGGAGATGGAGCGCGAGCGTCTCCAGTGGCTGAATTGTTGAGAGGAGTTTTCAGTGCAGACGCTCCTTCCGCGTTTCTTCGGCGGCGACGCCGACCCTCGACGAGTTGAAAAATGTCGGCTTGCTCCGCCGAAATGGTGGATGGGCCGTCGTCTGATGGATTTGTCGGGATATACGACCACGACAGAGTCGTAGGGTCGTAGCCACGTTGTTCAGGCAGCGCCATGTTGAGGAGTTGACCGAGCGGCGTCTCCGCATCCAGCAGCGGCGGAGCCGCCGCCGTGAGGCTTAGCTCGTTCGCTACGTTGTGATGCAAAGTTGCTCGAAGTGGCCGAAAATTGGGCGTACCTGGGTGAGATCGGTGTCCCCAGAATCTTGCTGACTTGGCAGATGCAGTCACACAAGTTTTAGAGCAGCCACATTGAAGAGAGCACGGTTCCAGCCGAAAATCGACGGAGCCGATGAGCGTCGCGTCCGATCACTTCGCGAAGCGCCCGCGTCTCCCGCCCCGTGGATATGCTGCCATTTTTTTCATGGGGTAGAGCACCGCCTTGATCAGAAGAGGGTGCCATACATAGTGGTGCGATCTAGTGTCACTTTTCGCTGTGTAAGCCATAGCAGGAAAGGTTTTGGGGGGAATGGGAGGAAAGAACTGCACAGGCGCATTGTGCCACCCTCTGGCCACGCCACTAAGTCATTGCAGGCGCATAATTACCCATACATTTGTTACGCAAAAGTGCGGTCCTTATTCACTACTAAGTAGTATTCAATTGGCCCTCATGTAAGTTCTTAAGCTGAAATCTGCATATTTGGAAACGAATTTCCTGCTGTTTCGCATACAGAGGTAACAAAAAAGGCTCATTCACAAATCTCGAATAAAACCTCTTGACCTTGAGAAAGTATTGACACTCTCCTCAACGCGCGCGTTTCCTCCTCGATTATCCTGACCCGCTAGCCAAGCGCACGGCGCCATTTTTCGCCGATGCTCTCGCGAGCACGCTGCAGAATTTACTAAATGTGGTTTATATGCGACAGCTCGTGCACCACAGCAGTGCTCAAATTTTTTAAATAGTGATAATAAAGTTAAGAACACTGAGGTAACCATTTATAAAGGATTAGATTCTTGTGAAGGTCGTATCAGTGGGGCATGCTAATGAAATAAAAGCTTTTATGAAGAGTTGTACAATGCAGAAGTTTTTCTGCCGCATGAAAACCTGTATACATTTGCATGTGATGTAGTTCCGCTGATGGCTTGTCCGTCTGTGTTCGAACTTTTTTTTATTTCGGGCTTGTGCGCAAGTATTGGAGCGCCAGGCCCAGCAATGGAGATGCGAGCACTGAAATTGCTGTGACGTGCATGGTTAGATCACGTGGTCTCAACTCGCTCGGCGAAGGAAAGCTGGCTCTTGAATGCGTTGTTTTTACTGTGACTTCGCAGTATCTTTATTTTTAACAACGTTGTTTTGCCCTGGCTTCGTATTTGCGGACTTCCACAGACTACCCAATCCGGAAAATTGCAGTAAACGTTTTTAGCGGCGTGCCACAGTGCGCCACGTACGTGAGGGCAGTGTCACGGCCGCTGGCTGTGCCACTGTCACCTCTCTCTTTCTCTGTTGTGTTTTTTTTCCAAACCTTTAGGGTAAACTGAGCACCTGCACTGAATAATCACATAAAAGCAGAACGTTTCAGTTTCCACACGCGAACCTTGTTCACTACGAAAAATGAATGTGCAAACAGTCCTGTTACGTATATTCTAAAAGGACAGGGGTGTGTACATGTGGGGGAAGTTGCCGTCATTACAGTAATGAAAAAAGTGCGCCGTTGTCTCAATAGTCCGAGAGTCCAGGTATCTTCTGGAAGTTCAGTTGTTTCCCCTTTGCTTTTGTTTATTTTACCCCATCCTGGTCTATTTTATGGACAGTTGCTTCTGCTTGTTTGGCCAGCGCATTCGACGAAACCTTTTTTCTTACATCATACAGGTGCCGGTTCAGTCTTTGCTAAAGCTTACTTCTCTCTTCACTGTAACCTAACCGCCGTCTGTGCCACTCCCACCCTCCTCCCCGGCTGTCAATCTCCATGAGTGTAGCCGATGCCCCACATCGGTGGTCTAGTGGTTAAGGTACTCGGCTGCTGACCCGCGGGTCATGGGTTCGAATCCCGGCTGTGGAGGCTGCTTTTCCGATGGAGACGGAAATCTTGTAGACCAGTTTGCTCAGATTTCGGTGCACGTTATGGAACCCCAGGTGGTCAATATTTCCGGAGCCCTCCACTACGACGTCTCTCATAATCCTACTGGTGGTTTTGGGACGTTAAACCCCACATATCAATCATTCAATGAGTGTACCCGATCACACGGGTTTCCGTCTGCCAGTAGCGTAGTAGTGGCACACCGAGCCCATGCCCCCCGCCCCATTATTCTATGGTATTATGCACAAAATAACGGTCAAACATATCTGCCTGCCCGGGCCCAATTCTCAACAAGGCAGCGGGTCCCCCCCCCCCTCCCTCCGAAAAAGGTTCTGCCAACGCCCCTGCCGTTTGCGACTTCAGCTCACATGGTTCATATGTAGTCTCCCTAGGCTGAACGCGCTCACAGCCGCTGTCAATTCCTCTCAATGTTTTTTTGATTTATCGGCGAAAACGTGGTCAGCTTCGAAAACCAATTCAGTTTCTATGAGCTGCCATGAAATATCACACAACTTATAAATGAAGCTGTAAACAAAAAATATCCTGGACACTGCCAATTTCACTGAAACATGAAGTTGCCAATTTTATCACAGTAGGCAAGGCCTCGCAGCTTGCATGGCTTTGCGTTGAATCACGTAGCCTCGCAGCATGCTGCGAGGCCATTCAAAGGCGCAAATTGATACGTCTGGCTGATTGCAGTTTTTAATCCCGATTAACCTTTTGAAGAAAACTCTTGAACTAAACCAAGGATTTAGAATTTCTTTTCACCCATGCGTGGATTGAAGGCAATGGAATGTTGAACGTGTGACAACTGTAGAACTTTAGCGCAATAAATATTAGGATCGTGTCCCGGAGAAGAGTGACAACTCTGAATGAGGCACGCGCGTGCGTGTTTCTCATATTTGTGCACAAATATCACAATACATTTGTGGCTGTACGACTGATTTCCTGCTTTTCGGAAAGTGGGGAGTTTGCTTGCACTGTTCTTTGTAGAACTATGTGCGCTAAACAAAAAAATGCAAATTTGCCCATGCTTGTCATGTAAACCGCGGGGCCATCTTTAGAAGCAAACCTACAAGGTATGAAGTAGTGTGGTTGCGCGCATTCTTTTTTTGCAGCAAAGTTAAGTTTATTTACCGTTAATGCCTATTTGATAATTTATTTAGACACGGAATGACTTGTTACCTTTACAGAAGCAGCGTGCTCGGCCCCCGTAGTTTTAATTTCGGTAGCCCTAGCAGACGACGTCGGATATCACGCATTACGGGTAGCGCAATGCTTTTCTCGGGCAATTACATAGCACTTCTTCGTAAAGTCAGAGAATATTAAGACGATCGAGACCAGGGACCGCTTCGAACGAATACGGTTTATTAGAAGAAGTGAAGTAGCATGCGCTCGCTCCAGGCAGCAGTATTCTTTCTTCTTCTTCCGGCATTTGATGGTGATATTTTATAAGCTCCCGCCCGCCCAAGTTGAATTGTGATAAGCTCTCGCGGGCTATTTGAAACAACCTTCCATAGGGTATATGTGGTTCACCGATCTTCTTAGAAGATCTTTTTTGCCTGTGTGAAGGAGACAAGCTCTTGTTATTCCATCTCGCCTAGGGTAGAGTTTTTCAATCCGGCACATTTTCCAAAACGTTCTTGGAGCCTTGTCCTCAACCAACACGATGTCACCCTGTGAGAGTGGTTTTGCTTGCCGCGTCTTGACTTTGATCGTAGCTCCTATTTCCTTGATGTATTCTTGATGCCATCTTTTCCACCAAGCGCGCACGAGTTCGCACCTGCGTCACCATGCGTCGTCAATGTAACCGTTGTACAGTCTTGTTTGTCCGTCTTGAAGCTGTCGCCGTCCACCTATGATGTCTGCCGGCGGTAGTGGCATTGGCTCGTCAGGTTCTCCATATACTTAAGTCAATGGTCGATTGTTGAGTGTTCCTTCAACTTCTGCTACAATAGTGCGTAGCTCCTCTACCGAAGCTGTGCTTTTCGATATTATTTTTCGCATCGACGTCTTCAAGCTTCTGATGAGGCGCTCGTAAAATCCTCCCCACCATGGCGCGCACTCGGCTATCGTTTTCCACTGAATTTGTTGGCCGCTGTAGTAATTCTTTAAGACCTTGTTTTTAATTGTTTCTAGCATTGTGTTTATTTCCTTTCCAGCTTTTATAAATGTTTTGGCGTTGTCCGAGTAGATTACTGCTGGCATCCCCGTCGAGCTGTAAATCGTCGGAATGCTTGTAGAAAACTTGACGATGACAAATCGTTGGTAACTTCCAAGTGTACACCTCTTGTTACCGCGCAGGTGAATATCAGTACATATTGCTTCACAATCTGGTACTTGTCTTTTGCGTAAAGAGGTCCTGTGAAGTCAACTCCCGTAACTTTGAATGACTCTGCTTCAGTGACTCTGTCTGCCGGAAGTGGAGGTATGTCTTGAGTCACCAGTCTGGAGTTATGCCTCTTGCATACGGCACATTTATTTAGAACTCTTTTCACTGCTTGTCTACCCTGCAATATCCAGAACTTAGTTCGAATTTGCGCTAGCGTCACTTGAACTCCTCCCTGTGATACCACTTTATGCACGTGACGTATTAGCAGTTCCGTAAAATGCTCATCCTTCGGAATTACTATTACGTGCTTGTTGAATTCTCGGCTGCACTGCAATCGTCCCTTCTGTCTGATGATTCCATCGTCATCAAGGTAGACTTCATGTCCATTAATTTCAAATGATTGAGTGTTTGAATAGGCCTGACCCTTTGTTTGTCTCAGTGATATTTGGATCTGTCTTATCCAGTATTTTCTGCATTCGTTACCTCTTTTCCTGTCAACGGCCCTTTATGATTTTCCCTTCTTGTGTTGTTTATGAATCTGAACACCCATGCTGTCACTCTTATAAGCTGCCCGTATGATAAATACGTTTCCATTTCCAAGATTGGCTCAATTTCGGCTATTCCCATGCATTGGTGACATTGTGTTGTATGCTGGTCTTCCACGTCTGGATTTGTGCCAATTCTGCTTACTAAGTTTTTTTCCAGTGATGTTATCCATTCAGGACCGTTCAACCATAACTTTGACGTTATTAATGCCTTTGTGCTTATTCCTCGTGGAAGTAGGTCAGCAGGGTTGTCGTCACTTTGAACGAATGACCAGCTTGCTTGAAGTGTTTTTCTCCAATTTCTTCGATTCTGTTGCCAACAAACGAATCCATTTTGCTTGTTTCCTTGATCCAGTGAAGCACACTCTTCGACGAGTTCGTCCAGCAGTGTATTTCCTGAATTCTTTCGTTGAAGTGACTTTTGATGTAGTCGCATAATCTTGATGCTACCACCACTGCCATCAGTTCAAGTCGCGCCAATGTCAGCTCTTTAATTGGAGCTACACGGCTTTTTGCTGTTACCAGCCTTGATTATTTGCTTCCAACGTGGTATACTGCTATCAAGTATGCTGCCACTCCGTATGTTAATGGGCTCGCTTCGGCAAATACATACAGCTTGTTTGCTTGTACTGGTTGACTCTTGCTTGCGTAGCATCGTGGGATTTCTAGAACTTGAAAGCCCTACGCTTCAGTCATAAGGTTATTCCATTTGTCGCATTCATCTTTAGGGAGCTGGTCCTGATCGTCCCACGTGACGTTCGTTTTCCACAGTCTCTGCAGTCATATTTTTGCGCGTACTGTGAATGGCGACAACAAACCGAGGGGGTCAAATATCTTCGCTGTGGTTTGTAACACAGCCTTTTTTGTCAAGTACGTTGTATCTGTTATTAAATTCCACTTTTCCATAGGGAAGCAAGTCATGTCTTTGAGTGTTTCCATATCAAGCCCAGAAGCATTGTAAGTCCTCTAGAGCGAATATCTATGTGAGAATCGTCCCTTTTGTTTTCATCAATTATTTTGTTTATTCACTCTTCAATGGATGTCCATTTTCTCAAATTCATCGCTGCCTCTCTGAACACTTGCTTTGCCTCTTTGTACAACTTGACTGCTTCATCAAGCGTTGCTGCTTCCAAAATGACATCATCCACGTAGATCGCTTTCTGCAGTGTCCTTGTTGTATCAGGAAACTGGTCTTCCACTTGTTTCAAATGGTGTTTAATTGTAGCTGCCAGTGTAAACGTGCTTGGTGTTGTTCCGAACGTTACTCTTGTCATGCGCCATGTTTGCAGTTCATTCATTAACCTTCCTTCAGCATCATGCTTCCACCACAGAAATCTCATTGCATCTCTATCCTCTTCATGTATAGAGATTTGTAGAAATGCCTTTTAAACATGTCCAACTAATGCCACCTTTTCTTTTCGGAAAAAAATTAGCAGCGATAGCATGTCATTCAAATTGGGTCCTGCCTCTAGGTTCTCGATTAAAGACATGCTTTATTGAGAATGTGATGAGGCGTCAAACACTACTCAAACCTTTGTTGTGGCTCAGACCTTTCTAATGATCGCATAATGTGGCATCTAGTAGCAAAGTGCATTTGGTTGTTCTGATGGCTCTTGGACCTCCTCTGCGACACCTAATGCCATATACTCTGATATAGCTTTGTCGTAGCGATACAGCATGTCTTCATTTTTCTGCAGCCTTTTAGTCAGTTGCTGTAGTCTTTTTATCGCAATTTCCTTGTTGCTTTCTAAGTTTACGTCCTGTTTCCATGGCAAGCTGACTTGATAGTGACCGTTTTGTTGTACACTTTTGCTCTCGAATTCTTCGACCACTTCATTTCCGGTGTTATCCAAACTATTTCTTGTGATCCCCATTTGCTCCAGGCTCCAGAACTTCTGTAGCTCTTGCTGGAGTTCTGTCTCCGCAGCTTCGACCTTCAGAACCATGACTGCTTGATTATGTGTTAGTTTTGTCTTGCTTTGCTCTGATGGCCCTTGCAGTACCCATCCTAGTATAGTTTCTACAGCCATGAGTCTGTCCTCGATTCGTTGAGTTCTACCAGTAAATAATTCCCAATAATATTCTGAGCCGATCAGTAGTTCTACAGAATCTGTTGCAGTCATCTCGGTCCTGTAATCAGCCACTTGCATCTTTAGCTGTTTCATTTTCTCGCTGAGTTTCTTATTTGGAGTGGGTATACAACTGTGTGAGATAACGTCGACTTGTAACGCTTCAATCACTGTTGTCGTGCTTGTTTCTTGTGATACTACCGTCATTTGCACCACGTTCATTAGTTTGACCTTTTCGCCTCCTCCAAATGAACCAATCGTCAGCCTTTCCTGTCGCAACAACTTCGCACCTATTTCTTTCGCTAATCTCGCTTCAATAAATGAACGTTGACTTCCGCTGCCTAATAACAAACCGCAATTTCGACCACATGTTTCTCCTTCTACGCATGCTACAGCCGTCTGCAAAAGCACAAACTTATACTTGATGTTCTTGGTTGCGTGTAGCGTAGACGTCGTCGCTTCGGCTTGCGCTGTCGAGATCAGCCCTGCCCTTGTTTTTTACATCGCCGTTCTACACTCTGACGTGGCATGTCGTCCCTTGCATTGCTTGCATTTTACTTGTGCCTTGCAAATGCGTGCAGTGTGCTTTGGTCGCGTTCATCTGAAGCATGCTCTATTTTCGATAAGCATAGCTTTCTTTTCATCCATTGGAATGCTCCTACGACAGTTTTCGGTTGCGTGGGTTTTCTGCTTGCAGAATAAGCATATTCTTTCTGCTGAGCTATAGAAGCTTGAAGTTGTGCGCATCTGTCCGCAGTTCTCTCTTGGTTTCGCAGTTATCCCTTCTTGTTCACGTCGTGTTTCTTCACGAAAAGCCGCTTGCTCTCTTAAGAAAAACATGAGCCTGTCCAGCTTTTCCTCGCACGCTTTTCGCATTTCGTTGTTTTGCTCGCTGTTTTCTGAAGCTGAGCTGTTTCTCATAGCCTCTTTTGACTTGAACTGCACTGATCTTTCTGGGGGAATTGCTCTTTTCAATACCGGTAATAACATCGGCGCATAGCTCTCGGTTTCCACTTTTAGTGACTTGAGTGCCAATATGGTAACTTGCACTCTCTGTATTAGCCTATTTAGGTCATCGGTGTCTTGAACAGACCTCACTTTCTCCAAACTCAATAGCTCAATAATTTGCATTTCTATGGAATGTTCTCGATTGCCGAACGTTTTTTGAAGTATTTTGATTGCGTCATCATGCTTTTCCTCTGCCGAGTACTGAAGTCCTTCAATAGCTGCCGCCGCTTTTCCGGTTAGTGATGCTAACAAGTAATTTAACCTCTATCCCTTGCTCATGTTCGGTCTCAGGTGAACTTCCGACTTGTACTGAGACCAAAAGCGGTTCCACTCCAAAGCTTTTCCCCCAAACTTTATCATTTCAAGCTTTAGTAGCTTAACTAGTTCCGTTGCTTCTTGTCCGGTACTTGAGGGCGTCACCTGCCTTGTCCTATCGCTCGAATCCGATTGTTCAGGCTGTCGAAGTCTGAATTCTATTGCAGATAAGATTGTCGTTAATTTCATGCCGTACTCTATGACGCTTCCGAATTCAGCTTCGGCATTGTCTTCTGTTAGAAACTTTTTGCTTGTTCGCGCTCTTGAGACTGTCGCTTATTGCTTTAATATGCGCCTGCGTTGTAAGCAGCTGCTCCCGGTTAGCTCCATCATTAATTTGCTGCTCGGCTGCGTTAATCGGTCGCGTGATCTAAGAGCGAAGCGCTCTCCTTTTCTTCGTTTTCACTTCTTTGCTCATATTGAGGCGGTTAACAATGACTCCTTACTTGTCAATCGTTCGTTCTGATTCTCGCACTGTCCACCGTGGTCTCGTCGCTCGATCCAGGTCGATCCTCTGCTGCTCCGCAGTTTTCTTCTCTGCTGCTCCGTGGCAGGTTGACCTTTCTTGCTAGCGGACGGTAGTATCCTGGTTCACGGCTCCATTATTAAGATGATCGAGACCAGGGACTGATGATGATGATGAACCTTCAGCTTTGCTGGCACTCGACCACAAAGGGTGATCGGCCAAGAACCGGGCGGCAGGATCATCGAGTGTGCTAAGTCAGGCATTCAGGTAGTCTCGTAGCCATAAATAATAACAATAGGCTAACAGGGTAATCTCTTTATTGCCCTTATGCACTCGCACAGAGCAGAGAAAACCTCCCTGTGGCTATAACCTAATGTAATTTCTCCAAAAGATAAAATTAGTTCCACGTTTATTTTTAAACCGCGGCAAAGCATTCTCTTCGCGGAAGCAGCAGCGAACGGCCAGGCAGGAGACTGCCGCATCCAAAATAGCGCGATGCCTCTTCGTTGCTCCTTCTCTTTCCGCTGAGGGACTGCTTCGAACGAATACGATTTATTAGAAGAAGTGAAGTAGGGCGCGCTCGCTCCAGGCAGCAGTCTTCTTTATTTTTCTTCTGGCGTTTTATGATGACATTTTATAAAGAAGAAGCTCCAGCAGTACTATTCTGATTTTGTTGAGTGAAGTACCACAAGTATAATAATTATAATAAAGGAGATGCGATAGCGGCGGCAGGCTGCACGTAAGAGGGCGGCAGAGCAATATAACTACGCACGTCACAGGGATGCGTATTGAGCGCCACGGTATGTCTTCGTGCCCAGTATGACAAAGGTATTTACAGCGTCACATCTTGCAAGGACCTTGTGGATAGTGGATCGTTTAGCTATGTGTTCATCTATATGAACACATGGCTGAGGTACACTTAAGACAACTTTCGCTGACATAATTTGGTATAAAAACGATAAGCGATTCAACTTCTTGCTTCTTACAAATGAATTCATCATATTGATGACAAATCCATTTTGAGACAACGCACGAATATCCGAAAAAAATCAAGGCATGTCTACGAGGCGAATGATGACGAGTGGAGTGAAGCGTGTGGACGGACTGACGCATAGACG
This sequence comes from Rhipicephalus microplus, assembly GCF_043290135.1. Lineage (NCBI taxonomy): Eukaryota > Metazoa > Arthropoda > Arachnida > Ixodida > Ixodidae > Rhipicephalus > Rhipicephalus microplus. The sequence continues at coordinate 124,075,508 of NC_134708.1, forward strand.
GACGTACGCAAGGACTGCGGATGGATGCACACGCGGACGCACGGATGCATGAATGGACGGACTGATGAACGGCTCGTCCCACTCATCATCATTCACTCCGTGGACATGCTGTGACACCGTTTTCGTTGACATTCATTGCAGTGCAACTGGCTACTACGATGACTACGACGACATTGTACATGCGACCCACGGCGTAAGGGGCTTCGCCACTAAAAAACACGTATGTATCTGATTAGCCCGAAACAATATTTCAAATGCCGCATTCGTATTTGCTTTGATGCGAAAGGCGCCTTACCTCAGAAAGTACACCGTTCTTTGCCGGAACGAAGTTTTTTTGGTCGATGTTGTGCAGCCACTGCTGCTTGCGCAAGCCATCGCGTTTGCCCTATAATATCATAAAAAGTGCTTAACCAATTTTAATGTGGTTGTTGAAGTCTTATGTGCAACAGCACGGCTGAGCACCCGCAGAAAGCACTGAAAACAAATCGCGCACTACGTTTGTTACGCAGAGTAGATTTGGGTGCACGTTAAAGAACCTCAGGTGGTCGAAATTTCTGGAGCCCTCCAATACGGCGTCTCTCATAATCATATGGTGGCTTTGGGACGTTGAACCCCACATATTTGCGGAGGTTAAAACCCGCATTTTTATTCATGTTCGACGCCATACTGCTTACTGAAACGTGGTGCAAAGATAAGGATGAAGCACTCGCTTTCACTTCTTATCAGCCATTTTGTTTAAATCGTTCAACGCGTCGTGGGGGCGGTGTCATGTTAGTGTTGAAGGAAGGCACGCAATGTGAATTGCTTTCTGAATTTTGTGTTATGTGTGATGATTTTGAAATGCTTACAGTTCAATCCGGTAAATATCTTTTTTCTGTGTGTTGTAGGCCTCCAGATAGAAACCTTGATGTCTTCTTTTGTTTATATGAGACGCTTTTACATTTTTCGTATGATAGTGCGTATTTTCTGGTATCGGGAAGGACTTTAACTTTGATATTTTATGCAATTCTACACCACAACAAACCAGGATTGCAATTATTGCATCAAACGGCTTAAAAAGGTCATTAGTTCACCGACCAGGAGAACAGAAAACAGTGCAACTTTACTAAATATGTTCATTACAAATACCAATGGCAATAACATCTTTGCAGGAGTTTCGTCTGAGGATATTACCGACCATCTTCCTATTATTCCCTTTATTAAAAGAAGCACCTTACAAGAACGTAAGAAGCGGACGGTAACCATTCAAGACATCTCTGAATCTAACCTACAAAGCAGTTCGTTTCTAAAAGCTGTTAACAACTTTCAGAAACGAACTGCCTTGTAGTAGCCTTACTAAGATTATTTCGATGAAAAACGAGAACCAAGCCTACAATACATTCTTAGACAAAATCTTAGATATTTACCAACGTCACTTACCCGAAAAACAAGTTCGTTTGAACATGAGAACCCGTAAGCCATGGATGACCCCGGACTTGCTCAACAAAATTAAACATAAAAATGATCTTTATCACAAATTTCTTGTGAATAACAATTCTTACATTTTAAAAGAATATAAAGAATACAGAAATAGCTTAAATAAGAAAATCAGCAAGCGCAGACTGCACTACATACATACCGAAATAGAAACCAGTGCAGATAAGACTCACGCCTTATGGACGAAGCTGACCTTATTTTTGAACAGTGGTACAACTCAGGCAAGTGTGCAGAATCTGACTATAAGTGGGCTCAGCGTATCAGGAGCTGAACTTGCAAATATTATCAATTACCACTTAGTTATTAATACACATAATGAAACGTCCAGTGATTTTATTCAGTTTATACCAGATCCAAGTTCATCCTCCATATTTTTTGAGTCTTTAGTGGACGAAGATGTTTATTCCATTTTGTCGAAACTTACAAATACATCATCTCGTGATGTTGATGGTATGCAGATTAGGCCCAATAAATATGTGCTAGATATTCTTGTTCCTTATATCACTCACATTTTATATCGACAAAAGTTGACAAAAATGATATTCAAAACTACAGACCCATAGATATTCTACCAGTGTTTTCGAAAGGTTTAGAAAAACTTATGCACCGTCAACTGTACAAATTCTTTAAAAAACGCAACGTGATTTTCCCAACTCAGTTTGGTTTCAGGAAACATCAATCTACGGAAATGGCATAATTAGAACAAAAAGAGTACATATTATCTGAATTTGAAAAGAAGCGTGCTGTTCTCGGTGTAATTGTTGATTTTAGTAAAGCCTTCCACAACATTTACCATTTCACGTTGTTTGAAAAGTTGCAGTGCTATGGAATTCGTGGTCATGCACTAGACCTAATAAAAAGTTACCTTAAATATCGTAAACAGGTGGTTGAAATAGATAGAAAACTCTCCGAGCTCAAGCCTATTACTAAGGGTTTACCTCAGGGAAGCATCCTTGGACCCCTTCTTTTTATAGCCTATATAAATGATTTAACTCGTATTTATTCAGATGCTGAATACGTCTTATATGCCGATGATGTCAGCATGTTTGTTTCAGCTGAAAACACTATCACGCTTGAGGAAAAAATGAACCATTTTCTTGTGAAACTAAAACTCTGGCCATGCTGTAATAATTTAAACATAAACACTAGTAAAACAAAGGCGGTACTATTCTGACCTTAAAATAAGCCCGTTAATGAAAACATACATCTCAAATATGGAGATACTTATATTGAGCTTGTATATGGTATAAAAACTCTTGGAGATACATTTTCGAGCAATATGCTTTGGAGTGAACACATTGACAATGTGCTGAGTCAGTTATCTCGCGTAGTGGGTATGGTGTATAGTGGCAAAACTGTTCTACCATACAAGGTAAAACTCTTACATTATAAATCACTTTTCTATTCACATCTTACCTATTGTTTCTTGATATGGGGGACTACAACTTACACAAACTTGCCAAAAGTGTACCTGATGCAAAAGAAGTACATTAGAATCATTTTTACCTTCCCGTATGATGCTCACACAAGCGAATTGTTTCAACAGGCTGGAATACTACCTGTACATTGTCTCTACAATTATAAGTTAGCATTGGCAATCAGACGCGAATGGTAAGAAAGTCGACATTTTTGCATGACCTCTCAAAACTGCAGCCAAATATTACATTGTTTGAAACACGAAATAAAGAAACATGGGAAATAAAAACTTCGAGAACAAACTACTCCACTGATAAGTTATTCTACATAGTTCATATCTTACTTGATAAATATGTGAAAGCTGGCATAGATTTTTTACTGTACACAGTTTCCAATGCGCGATATACACATGCTTAGTATTTAAGATTTCTTTGCAGTTGCTGTATTATCATGGTTGCTGTTTTTAATTTTGAAATTTGAACTTGATTTTTGAATATTTATTTATTTTAATTTATTCATCTATTTGGTGTTGTTGTTATTGTTGTTGACTTCACATTGGTGATTGTTCGCCACTGCTGTCGTGCTAAAAGGTAGCTGTGGGCTTTTGTCAAGCTGCCTCTTTTGGTGAGCAGTTTTTACCTGCAGCTGTCCTTTATCAAACTATTGATGAAAAACAAACATTATTATTATTATTATTATTATTATTATTATTATTATTATTATTATTATTATTATTATTATTATTATTATTATTATTATTATTATTATCAATAAATTATTTGTTACGCAGAGCGTAGACGAAAAAGAGCGTGAGAGAAAAGCGAAAATTCGCAGCACATCCACGGAGTGAATGACGGAGAGCGGGGCGAAGCATTCGCCGTCCACTCGTTTTTGCTTCCGTCGGTCCATGCGTCCGTCTGTGCGTGCGTCTGTTCGTGCGTCCATCCCTGCGTTCATCCATGCATCCGCCCCTGCGTCCGCTCATGCGTCCATCCATGCATCGGTCTGTGTGTCCGTTCGTCCATTTATTCAACACTCCAAGTACCACCATCTCGCATCTTATCATCATATATTCCCTATATAGAAGCACCACCATCCAGCGGGCATTCCATAGACTAAACGAGAGGTGGCACACGCACACTTTCTTACGGCTTGCGCTTCGTATCTACTTCCCACATTCACCCCGCCGCGGTGGTCTAGTGGCTAAGGTACTCGGCTGCTGACCCGCAGGGCGCGATTTCGAATCCCGGCTGCGGCGGCTGCATTTCCGATGGAGCCGGAAATGTTGTAGGCCCGTGTGCTCAGATTTGGGTGCACGTTAAAGAACCCCAGGTGGTCTAAATTTCCGCAGCCCTCCACTACGGCGTCTCTCATAATCATACAGTGGTTTTGGGACGTTAAACCCCACAAATCAATCAATCAATCAATACTTCCCACCTTTAACCACCTCGTGTTCATCGTATATAGTAGTTCACATTATTCATGGCACTGCGGCCCAACGCTCGCTAAACTTTTCTAAAAGCAAGGAGGCTACGCCCAGCGAGTATAACGTAGCAACCTTTTCCTGTCAGACAGTGCTCAATGTACATGTCAATTGTTGCTAATGGGAAATGAGAGACAGCAGAATTCGGCTTTTACTTTTTTATGGCTTGAGCTTCATATCTACTTCCCACATTTAACCACCTCGAGTTGATGGTATATACTTGCGCACTGTATTCATGGCACTGCGGCTCCACGCTTGCTAAACCTTTTTAAAACTAAGGAGGTTACACCAAGCGAGTATAACGTAGCAACGCTTTCTTCTGAGATAGTGCTCAATGTAAATGCCAATGGCTGCTGATTAGGAATTAGAGACAGGAGCATTCGGCTTTTAGTTAACGCGCGCGCCGCCAACTTTTATTGTTCAACAAAGCAGAGGAGAAATCTCCCACCGGCACCACCTTTCAGGTCAAAATGTAACACTTATTACACGCTACGACTACAACTACGAGGGATGTACAGGTACCGCTTCAAGGAGCTTTGCCCCTAAAAACTCCCGATATTATTTACGTGCAGGAACCGGGTAAATTTTGCCCCATTCTAGGCTAAGCTGGCATTTCACCTGGTCAACGTGTTACGTATACAAAAAAGAACCTTCCGGCGGTCCACGACTTCCACTCTTCAGTTTCATTCTCGTGCATTGAGACCGGTACCGAAATAGAGGGCAAGACATACGAATTAATAAACTGCTACAGCCCTCCCAAATCAAGTAATGTGGAGCTACTTCTCAGTAAAATAGACCCTACTGGTGAAACCTTAATTCTGGGAGACTTTCACGCACCATGCGTCTTCTGGGGATACTCACAAGATTCTCCCAAAGGGAAGCAACTCAAAAAAGCCTTGGAAGACGCCGGCTTTACCCTCTTCAACACCCCAGGCCAATACAGAAGGATTGGTGGCGTGACTCAGAATGATACATCGCCAGACCTCACGTGGGTTAGGCACCAACCAAAAGGTGTAGCACTGGGACATAAGGTCCTACAATATTGGCAGTGACAACTTACCAGTTGGGATTGCCTGGGGTGAAGTTTTTACTATGTCAAAAGAGTTTTCTTTCAGTGACTGGCACAAGAATTGGTCTTATATGAATGGATGCTCTAAAACAGTCACCCTTAACGAATTTACGTCCAGAACCTACAAAAAGATTCCGCAAAAGCCTGCGCCCTATAGCTACCTCTTGAACTTGTGGGAGGCACGCATAGCTGCTTTGAATGCATACAGGACTGAAAAATCAGCTCGCAATTGTCTGAAGCTGAAGCTTTTTACGAGACAAGCATCAAAGTAAGCATGCAAGCTACGCACGCAACAGTGGCAGGATTGCTACAACCAGCTACATGGTAGGATTATTAATCGAAGGCTATAGAACATTGCCAAATCATTAGAAGGCCGGGGAAAAACTCGAACAGCCACCGAAAAATTCTGTTTGGCTTCCCATTCATCGGCACCAGCCACCGCTGACACGTGCGCATACATTTTTTTCCTCTACTGAGAAGGCATCCGGAGTGTCCAAAGTGGCCAGAGGAAAAACAAAGTAACAACATAATGGATGCTCCCTTCACAATTCAAGATTTTAGAGTAGCACTAAAGGAGTCAAATTGTAAAACAGCTTCGGGCCCTGATATGATTACCTACAAACAATTACAGCAATTGACAGAGAACCAACTAACCCGTCCTCTTTCCTTCATCAGTCAAGTATGGGAAGTTGGCAATCTCCATAGAGAGTGGAATTATTCAAATGTTATACCACTGCCTAAACTAAACAAACCTCCGATGACAGCAAGTAACCTTCGGCGAATTTCGTTAACTTCAGTAATCGGAAAGGTGACGGAGCGAATGGTAAAGAAACACCTCACATGGATGCTCGAAAATGAGGAGCGCTATCACTGAACCCAAACTGGCTTTAGACCCCTTCTGTCTACTCAAGACACACTCCGGCGCCTATACCAGGACGTACTAAAAACCCCTTACATTATTGGCCGAGCACTATTGTAGGTATTGACGTGAAGAAGTCTTTCAAATCGGTGCCCCATGTTACTATACTACGAGAGCTGTCAGAACTGCCTGTTGTTAGGAGGCTGTATAATTACGTACGGAGTTTTCTCTAGGACAGGTCCTTTTCTATAAAAATAGGCTCTTTCACCATTCATTATACTCCAACAAAATCGGAGTTCCGCAGGAAGCCGCTATCTCTCCAGCACTGTTAACATTGCGCCCACTTGCCTCTCTTTTAAGTGAAGTCCACTCCATCTCGGCGGAAATCTATGCCGACTTGTTACAATTTGGTGTAACGCGCGAGACATCTCTACGCAACCGCAGCAGCTCGAGGAGGCAATTTGTGTTATCACTACTTTCTTTGACAGGCAAGGTCTCCATATTTCACCGGAAAATACAGTATTTAGAGTCGTTCTGAAACCTGCAAACGACAGCAAGCAGCAATTTATTCGAGATAAAATCGAACTTACTGTACGCAACACAAGCATACTGCGCGAAGAGCACATTAAGGTACTAGGTATTATATATCAACAAAACGCCAAGCCCACTCAAGGAGTAGAAAAGGTGTTGTGCACTACAAAACAGACAACAAGAGTGCTGCGAACGTTGACAAATTGCACCTGGGGCTTATTCGAAGGTCAAATCAGAAGGATTGCACAAACGCTCGTCCACTAAAGGCTCCCATATGGACTACCTTTCCTGCCAATGACGCCGACTGAGCTTGAAAAACTTGAATGCATCAACAAAGCATGCATTCGCATCACGACTGGGATACTGAAATACACCAAAGTCGAAGACCTCTAAGGAACAGGTCTACTTTTTCCATTACGTGACTATGTAAAGCCTACACTGCAAAATCTAAATGTGCACGTCAAGCTAACCCATCCTGGAAGATTCATCAGAAACGAGCTAGTTCTAAGAGACGAAGACCTGCCTAAACTTATACCCACCATTCCGCCATGGGAAGATATTACCGTGACAGACGATCGGCCACTTCCAATACATATGAGCCAAGCCTCGGCAATAAGCAAAGGGCATGCTACGCTCTGCGGCATATTTAACACCTTCAAAATATACCTAACGAAGAAGAGTTAATCTACACGGGCGCCTCATGCACTCTAGAATGCTCCAACACAGGGGCATTTTTCAACCTGAAAACAGGGAAGCATATTCATTCTTTTTAACTCAACCCTGCTTACTACCCGAAGCAGCTGAAGGGTACGCTATTTCGGAAGCTTTAGCCTATTACAGTCAAGCAGGATCATCGCCAAAAGCTATTCACATCTTCGCGGATTTGCAGCAAGTGCTCAAACACTCCAAACTAGAAGAAAGCTACCAGCGTACGCCAGGCACATCCTGCACTATGCCGCCCAACTTCAAGAACGATCAGTCCGTGTACGAGTTCATTGGATTCCTGGACACACACACAAAAAAACTCGGACAAGAGCTAGTTCATCAACGAGCCTTGCACAATCATAGCAAGGAACGACTCGGGGATGCGAGCTCGAAGCAGGCCGCAACGATGACGCAAGATTAGACCCATGAAGGCAACTATTAAGCGAAAGTTAAACGCCGGCGGTAATAAGGTCCAAGTTAGAAGAAGCTACAAAACACAATGCCCCACGCCCAAGATTCACCCGCCTCTACGAGGTCACACACAGAAGATAGCAAACACAAAGTTTCACGACAATCTCAGTCCTTCACAAGATACACCCGACAAAGTACTCCAACCCTAGCTCTGACTACTGCCACGAGCCAGCAACGACGGAGCATATCCTCTGGGAATGGCCCGTTCACGAATCAAGCCAAGCTGCTTTTATGAAAAAAGCCCAACGTACCCTGCCTCAGTTACAGCAAGACGCGGAAGGGATTACCAACTGGATACAAGAAGACCCACTCATCATAGCCAGGCTGAACCTGTGGTGTGCTACCTTGCGTAAGATCGCCATTTCCTGCCCAGCAGTAACAAGCTGACCAGTTTGAGGTCACCCGAGTTTTTTTTTTCATGGTGCTGAAGCTAACAAGCGAGAGCACATTGTAAATAGTCCAATAAAGTTTTCAATCAATCAATTAATCAACGCACACTATCTTACGGCTTGCGTTTCGTGTCTACATCTCATCTTTAACCACCTCGAGTTCACGGTATATACTAGTTCACTGCATTCATGGCACTGCGGCCCAACGCTCGCTAAACCTATCGAAAACCAAGGATGTTACTTCCAGCGAGTATTGCGTAGCAACCATTTCTTGTCAGATAGCAGTCAATGTACATGCCAATTGCTGCTAATGGGGAATGAGAGACACGCGAATTCGGGTTTTAGTTAAAGCGCACGCTGCGAATTTTCGTTGTTCAACAACGCACAGGAGAAATCTCCAACCGGCACCACTTTGCAGGTCAAAGTGTAAGGCATGTTACGTACTACGACGAGGGACGAATGGGTGCTACTTTAAGGAGCTTCACCCCTAAAAACGCTTGACAGTTACATAGGCACCATCGAAGTCACGAATTGAACTCGGACCTTCTCAGAACAAACGAGTTTGTATCCGAGTTCACACATCTGTCAGTTTGATTGACAGACACCCGCGGCGGTTATCGTGTCCTCCCATCACTATTGCTCTGGTCGGGAAGAGGCGCTCACGCCACAACACCAGTGAACGCACGGCTCATCTACCACCTTTAACGCGTAGACTGCGCACACGCGCACGCAGAAGTAAAGATTGTGTCACCATGCGGCGACTATAAGGGAGTTTTAGAATCGCGCCGCGAGCCCTTGCGTTGCGGTGTCTGCCACTGTGCATTTGTCGTAAACTGACCCACTGTTCGCATTCGTGGGCCGACTGCAGAAAATAAGAAACAGCGTGTGGCAATCGCGGCCCACGAGGCCTGCGAATTACTGAGTGTAGCTTCTTTGTATTTTGATTTTCGATTGGGGCGAAAGTCGCTAGACTTTTTCTAGAGGGAGAAAATGCTATTTAGAACTCAAATGGCACCCGCAACTAAAGCAACGCCCGCAGCACCTGCAATCGTAACTCTAAACTTCCCTATGTCCTACCTCGTATTTAATTTCACCACGCTCACGACATATCTAATCACAGCCGCGTTGCCGGCAAGATGCGAACGGCCCTGGTGACCACCTTGCTCCTATATTTGTCCGCAATACTTGACAGAAGCAAAACGAGCAGCACGCGAGTGCTGCGTTTGAGCCTTGCCGTCTTCGAGGGTGTAAACTTCCATGCTCCAGGCGGGACGAAAGAACCTTTGCGAAAGAGGACATACGCCCATGAGCTGAACTCGGAATCCGCAAGGACCTGAATATCAATACACAGGCAAACTTAACACCAAACTGGATGCTCTATTTGAACTCCATGAACTCAAAGTGGCACTTAGTAAGATGAAAAGGAGCACGGCGCCGGGCCGAGACAACATCACGTTAAAGCTACTTGCTAATCTTCCCGATTCAGCGTACATGCACCTCCACGATTATATTGTGACGGGGCGAGATCTAGATTTATAATATAGCGTCCACAGAGAATCGGCAGCCGAACAAGATGGCAGAGTTGCCTCTTGCGCAAGCGTCTAACGCACAGGCGTCTTCGTCGTCTTCGCAATGTGCCACGCTCGCTCCTGTCAATGGTGCACCGTAACGTCATTCCCTCCGTGGCGGAAGCACCGTCACGGCACTTGGTACAGCGGCGACGAACTAGCAGTGTGATAGGGTTTGAGTCTGGAAACGCGGACAACGTCCGTCTGGAGTGAGGGGGTCAAAGAGGCGTTGTTTAGGTGCGTGATCTGGTAGTTACCTACGCTGAGTTATCGAAACACTTTGTAGGAGCCATGGTAGTGTGGTAACAGCTTCTCTGATAAGCCGACTTGGCAGTTTGGTGTCCGGAGAAGTACCGGAGACCCCGGCGGGAAGTGCACGCTTTGGGGGCGACTGTCATAACAGTCTTTTTCGGTTCTTGCGACAAGTGCGGCCGATCAGGGGCAAGCTGACGGGCTGCATGGACTTGAGAAACGACATCGCTGGCGTACTTAGTAGACAAGGGGGCAGCCGAAGGAAGGAGCGTGTCAAATGGTAACGCTGAATGTCGGCCATATAGCAAATAAAACGACGAATAACTAGCTGTGTCGTGCCGTGAAGAGTTGTACGCAAAGGTGACAAAGGGGAGTGCTTTGTCCCAGTCAGGTTGATCTGGTGAAACGTACAATGACAGCATCTGCGTCAGCGTTTCGTTCACACGCTCGGTCAATTCGTTTGTCTCTGGATGATAAGCGGTGGTAAGCTAGTGCTCAGTGGAGCAGGCGCGGAGGATGTCACGCACAATACGTGAAAGGAAGTACCTCCCTAGATTAGTAAGCAGCTGCTGCGGAGCGCCGTGATGAAGAATGACTTCATACAAAAGAAAGTCAGCGACGTCAGTGGAACAGCTTGTCAGCAGTGCTTGAGTGATGGCAAAGCGTGTGGCGTAATCTGTCGCTACTGCAAGACATTTATTCTTGGAGGTGGAAATAGGAAACGGGCCCAACAGGTCGAGGCAAACACGGAAGAATAGTTCTGTCTATATGTCGATGGGCTGTGGAGGCCTGACGGTAGCACAGAGGGGCGCTTGCGACGTTGGCAGCGGTCGCAAGCAGTGACGTAGCGAACCACAGAACGATAGAGTCTGGGCCAGAAAAAGCAACGTCGCACACGATCGTAGGTACGAGAGACGCCTTGGTGACCAGCTGTAGGGACGTCGTGGAGTTTTTCCAAAACGCTGAAACGCAGGTGTTGGGGAAGCACGAGTAGTGATTCCGGGTTATCGGCGCTGAAGCTCCGACGCTAGAGAATGTTATCGTGCAGTTCGAACAGGCAAACAGAAGGAACTGTTGGAGCACAGGTCAGACGCTCGATGATTGAGAGTTATGATGGGTCACGTCGTTGTTCGGTGAAGATATCATACAAAGCGTGAATGAAGAGCATGCAGGGGTCTGATTAAAGGTCTCTCAAGTCGGGCGTTTCAACTGGATGACGTGACAAACAGTCTGCGTCTGTGTGCAGGAGCCCCGGCTTGTAGCGGACCATGAACGAGTATTCTTGCAGGCGCAGCACCCAGTGACCGAGACATCCAGGTGGGTTCTTTAACGATGAGAGCCAACAGAGAGCGTGATGGTCAGTAACAACGGAAAAAGTTCGCCCATATAGGTAAGGCCTGAGTTTCGTCAAGGCCCACACTAAAACTAGGCATTCACGCTCAGTGATGGAGAACTTCCGTTCGGCAGGTGAAAGAAGACGACTGGCGTAAGCAATCACGCGGTCCTTCCCATGCCGTCGTTGGCCGAGGACTGCTCCAATTCCATGGCCACTAGCATCGGTTCGAAGCTCTGTAGGTGATACAGGGTCGAAATGGGCCAGTATTGGTGGAGTAGTCAGCAGATGAATGAGAGCCGAAAAAGCGTCCGCTTGCTCTACGCCCCATGCGAAGGGGACGTTCTTCTTTAAGAGATCGGTAATTGGTCGAGCGATGTCGGCGATGTTGCTGACAAATCGACGAAAATAGGAACATAGCCCTAAAAAACTGCGGACGTGTTTGGTTGAACGCGGTTCAGGAAATTTTTCTACTGCTCGCAGCTTGCCGGGATCCGGTTTAACACCAGCGGCATGGACAAGGTGGCCGAGTATGGTAATTTGCTGACGTCCGAATTGGCATATTGCAGAATTGAGCTGAAGAGCGGCTCTTCGAAAAACATGCAGAACGCCCGACAGACATGTGATATGGCTGTCAAAAGTAGGTGAAAAGACGATGACATCGCCTAAATAGCATAGGCAGATGGACCACCTATATCCTCGAAAAAGAGAGTCCATCATGCACTTGAAAGTTGCCGGCGCATTACATAGTCCGAGCGGCATGACCTTGAACTGGTAAATGCCGTCGGGCGTAACCAAAGCAGTTTTTTCGGAATCCATGGTGTCGACTGAAGTTCGCCAATTGCCCAACCAAATCGTCGATAGACGAGAAGTATTGAGGACCGCGGAGGCAATCGAGGGCGTCATCAATCTGAGGCAAAGGGTAGACATCTTTATGAGTGATTTTGTTCAAATGACGATAATCCACGCAAAAGCGCCAGCTGCCATCCTTCTTCGCAACGAGGACGACTGGGGAGGCCCAGGGCCTGGATGATGGTTCTATGACGTCTTTAGTATTTATTTTGTCCACTTCATTTTGAATTACCTGGCATTCCTTGTGAGATACGCAATATGGACGCTGCCGTATAGGACTGGCCTCACCAGTGTTGATCCGGTGAGTCAAGGCAGTTGTTTGGCCAATAGAGCGGTGGTCAAAGTCGAAAATGTCTCCATTTGATGTTAGCAGACGACGGAGGCTGGCAGCTTGCGCTGGGGTGAGATAGGCAGCAATCATCTTGTTATTGTCATCGGCAGGCAGAGTGTAATTACGGCCAAGACTGGGGGATGTAGCATCGAACTCCAAACCAGTAACGTGGCAGCTGTCAAACGGGGATAGGGTGGCCAAATACAAGTCTTGCGGAATAACTTGAGTCAAGAGACTGACGTTGCGTAGAGGTACAACCACTGTGTTATCTGCGACGGAGACAACAGTGTCAGCAAGGGCGACGTCTCGGGCCGTCAGTGCGTCGACTGTAGGAGTGACGAGGTAGTCACCATTGGACAATTCACGTCAGCACGACAAAGTGTCGTATGTGGCAGCTTGCGGAGACAAGTGAACGTGGTGGCGAGAGCATAAATGTGCAGAATGGTCAGCTGGAAAATCTGCAAGCTCAAGCTGAAGAGCAACAGTCGTACAATCAATGAGCGCAGAATGACGTGACAGGAAGTCCAAGCCAAGTATTAGGTCATGAGGACACATTTCAGTGACGGCAAACTGAACTATTCTAGGATGACCGGCAATGGACAAACGAGCCGTACACATCACTCCTACGGGAGGGGTCCTCCCATAACGACTCGGTATGTGCGAGAAGCGGCAGGCGTGAGCACTTTATGTAGGCGTCGGCGAATGTTCGCGCTCATCACAGAAATGTGCGCTCCAGTATCTATTCACCATCAACGTCAACGTCATCAACGTCAACGTCTAACAAGCTTTGCCTTGTCGGAAGCGTCGAGAGAAGATTTGTGGAGGAAGTCGATAAAGCAACGTCATCTCCGGGCGCTGCACTGTTTAGTTTTCCGGATAGGCAGGAGCGGGTTTGAATGGGGACGACGGCCTGCGAGGCTGCGGTGAGCGAGACGACTGGCGACGTCCTGGAGGCGAACGCGACTGACGACCATGTGGGGGCAGAAATCGGCTGTTGAACCTTCTGTAGTTTTTTGGCGAAGAAGACTGCGCGGCAGATGCAAAGCGGGCGTTGTTTTGTAGGTAGTAAGGTTCAGACGACACAGTAGTTTCAGTAATTGCAGTAGCGGACGACATGACCAATACGGTAACAATAAAAGCGAATTGGTGGATTGTCAGTGGTTCTCTATGCAGCAGGGTTGTGATATCGAGCCGTAAACTGGTGTTCGTGATAAGACGAGGGTGGATGGCATGGAGCTCGCTGCGGGATGGGCAAAGCGCACACTGAGGGAATGCCTATGCTGGCGAGTTCTAGGCGGACGATGGCTTAAACCATGCTAGCAGTGAGTGGGATCGTGTCACTTGCAGCAATGTGAGCCGAAGCAGGGGTAATGGCTTCAAGTTTGCGCCGTACGGTTCGGGTCACCTGATCTGATGAAACTGGAGGTAGCGGCTGTGTTCTTGCACGGTCTTCGCAAGACGATGCTGCAGCCGCGTTCGGGAGGCGGGCACACACGCTGTCAATCCGCCGGCATTTCGCTAGCTCAAAGCGCCGGCATTCCTTTTTAATGGCGTCTACTGTTGAATCATTTTTGCAGATGAACAAGTTGAATGCATCGTCCGCAATCCCATTAAGAATATGTCAAACCGTGTCAGCCTCCGGCATCTTGGCATTGGCTTTGCGACACAATGCTAACACACCTTCTATATACGAGGCGTATGACTCCATTGAGGTCTGCGCCCAGGACGCGAGCACTTTGTTCACGGCTATTTTTCTTCCAATAGGCTTCCCGAACAGGTCCAACATTTTCTCTCTGCGCATCGCCCAACTCTCAAGTTCTGCTTCATGGTTCTCATACCACAATCTGTCGGTTCCCCTCAGATAGAACAACAGGTTCGCCAGCATAATAGTCGGGCCCCATCGGTATTGAGTACTCACACGTTCGTACTCTGCCAGCCAATCTTCAATGTCCACTTCATCTGGATCGCCTGACCCACTAAACATGACAGGATCCCGCGGGTGTTCGAGCACGAAGGTTGTGTTCACCGGAGGAGATGTAGCAGCCGCATAATCTCCAGCCGCAGGAACACAAGGAGCAGATGCAGATGTCGTATTTTCTGCCATCGTTGCAGAAGGATCCTTCAAACGACGGCCACGGCGAAGTTTCGTTGCGAAGCGGTTACCCAGCACGCCCACCAAATGTGACGGGGCGAGATCTAGGTTTATAATATAGCGTCCACAGAGAAATGGCAGCCGAACAAGTTGGCTGAGTTGCCTCTCGCGCAAGCGTCTAACTCACAGGCGTCTTCGTCGTCTTCGCAAAGTGCTACGCTTGCTGCTGTCGATGGTACACTTTAACAAACTGAGCACCATCTGGAAAGGTCAACCCATCCCGAAAGACTGAAAGACCGCTCTGTTTACTTTTACACCACAGTCGGGTAAACCTATCAACAGTGATAACCTGCGTCCCATTTCTCTTACATCCGAAACAGGAAATCTTATTGAAAACATGGTTCGAGAACGCCTCTCATGGTATTTAGAGTGCACGGGTGCCTTTGCTGACACAATGTATGGCTTCCGACCGCACTAATTGGCCCAAGACGTTTTACTACACCTCCACCGTGAAGTAATACAGTCTGAAACTATGCGCAGCAACAATAAGGTCATCCTTTCCCTAGACCTGAAAGGTGCCTTCGACATTGTGAAACATAATGTTATCCCAGGTAATCTTAACACCACAAATTGCAGTGAAAGAGCCTTTTCTAACATACGAGAGTCGTTGTCTGATAGGAAAACCTTTCTTCGCATTGAGGATGAAGAATACGGTCCGTACCCTATGGGCAAAATAGGCACACCACAAGAAGTAGTCCTTTCACCACCACTTTTTAATATCGCCTTGATGTACCTTCCGAGGGAGCTGCCTTGGATATCAGGCATCCAACATGCATAGCATGCTGATGCTATTTGAATATGAAGAACACAGGGAAATTTAGGGAGAAATGGAGGCCAGTCTCCAACAGGCTGCCTCCAATGTCGGCTCATATGCGTCAGCATTCGGGCTCCAGTGTGCCCCAGCTAAATCTGAATTCATCTATAGCAAAGCCAACCTAAAAGACAAAACACGCATCTGCCTGACCGTCTCAGGGGCAACGATTCGAGAGGCAGCAAAAATTAGAACCTTTGGCTTGTACATTTACGGCCACCTCAAGTTGATACAACCGTCGCTAAACTCAAAAGGAACGTCGAAGTAGTGAGATGGATGATTCAACGCATCTTAAATAAGCACGGAAGACTGCGAGGTAGAGATGCGCTTCGGCTCTCCCAGACCTTCGTCAGCAGCAGAGTTTTGTACTCCACTCTCTATCACCGGCTTATGAAAGACGATACCGAACGCATAGACGCAGTAACACGGATGGTCACCAAACGGGCTCTGGGTCTTTCAATCAACACATCGAATGCACTTTCGACCGCACTTGGTGTGATCAACTCGGTGCAGGAACTCATCGAAGCCCATCTAGTAAACCAATACAGTCGTCTTGCGCAAACGCCTTCAGGGCGGCGTCTTCTCGCTCGTTTCTACATACAATACCAACTTCAAACAAATGACACGCTCAGTATACCGGAGCTTTGAAGGCACAAACTTTTTGTACAGACTCTGCTGAAAAACTTGGACTAGGAGCTGCACGAGGGAAGACGGGAAGCGCGCGTTTGTGCGCTCGAAACACGATATGGCAGTAGCACAGGGGTTTGCTACGTGGACGTCGTGGAAGGCAGGGATGGTTGCATACCCTCAACGTTTATTGTGATGATGCAGTAGTAATCACCACGAACATTGCTTTTGTGTGGGTTCCAATGTCCTCGCCACCAGTTCTATACAGGACTCACAAGAACGATGCATCCAATGCTTGAACATCATCTTTTTTTGTTTATTGTTACCCATACGCTCATCCTCAAATTCTTTCCTACATACGACACAACGCTGACAGAATAGTGTTACATGTAAAATATGTATGTTTAAAGCCTGCAAAGTATTTCGTCCTGGCACATTGGATAGCATGCCCGGCATCTGTTCTCGCGCACTACGAGGCTTTTGTTCAACCTTTTTTGTTCTCTTTCTCATCATGTGTATCTTTTAAACGTAATTTCCGTTGTGGAAACGCTCAACGTAAGGCTTTGTGGACCCTGGTATAAAATCCCTTTGTGTTAAAAGATTTCAAAACAGAGGTAAAATGTGCAAAACAGCTTCCATATTATGCACTCGTGGGTTGCCTTGTCTCGCACAGGGGTTTGAAACCTCTTTCCAATATTTGAAAATTCTCGCTGTTCCTTGGCATTGAAGGCTTTGCGATGCCATGTATTCGATAGGCAATCATACCAACACATTGTCCTTCGGCTGCTGGAAAGCATGTGTGAGAGGCGTGAGGTCACAACTCATAGTTAAGTTTCGTGAGGCACCGCAGCTAAGCAGGCGAAAGTTTGAAACTAACCAGGCGAAAGTTTAAAGCTGATTCACCGGTGCTTTGTCATACTCGTACCAATTGCCATAAGTAGCACGTTGGCTGGTCGCCCTGTGTTCCCTGAGGCGTGTGATCACACGTCCACGAGTTTTACCATTCTACATATGTCCACATCTCTATTTTTTGTGTGTTCACGTCTGCAAACGTTATTCGACGGATAATAAGCCACAGGCTCCAAATATTTTCAGTTTTGTTTCTAACGAAAATGCCAGAAACTACACCGGCTTATATCAAAAAGGCAGGGAAGCTACTCTGTGAACATCGCAACCCAGACAGCACAGAACGTCTAGCCAATACTGAATTACGGTGGCATTGTGTGGCCCTAGCTCGGGCTGGCGTTTCCAGTGTGGCACTGATATTGGGAGAGCCGTTAACTTTCGCTGGAAATATTGAGCTGGCTTAGCTGCCTTTCTCCAACTGTTCGTCTTTTACCAGCATAATTGGGCCTGTTTTGGCAAGTATTGCCCGACTTTTGCCTCTATGGGCTTATCTGATGACTTTTACCGGCAACAATGGACCGAATTTGCCGCCATCTTACTCTCTTATTCTTATATTAACTAAGCCAATGGCTTTCACCAGCAACATTGGACCAAATTTACCGCCATCTCACCATCTTGCGCGGACGCCAATCTAGCCGATGGCTTTCCCGGGCATCAAGGGGTAGAAATCGTTGCCTTTACGCCACACTTTTGCAGATATTGACGTAGCTGATGACTTTCACTGGTAACAATGATCCAAGCTTGCCGTCATTCTGCCGTGTGTGAGAATCGTCAGCTGATTGCTTTTACAATCAGTATTGTGCCTTAATTTCTGTGTTCTTGCCGCTCTTGAAGCTTTGTTGACTCACTCAATTGTTGCATTGTATCGGCGATGCTGAAATACATTATCGTCTTCCATCACTCAATTAGAATCTCGTTTAACACTCCAGACGTCTTCGCCAGAGACCGAGGTACGGTTTTTATGGATGAAATCATGCAATCCCTCTTGACATACAATTAAGATCCGACTGAGTTGAGCGTTACCAATGTTTTTATTGATCTACGTACGTATTGACAAGACGTCCAGCATTTTATTTAAATGTTCTATTGCAGGAACATCACACGTGCGCGCCTCACAGTAGTTTTGTTACACGTCGTGGTGGTCTTACACCTATGGTGCTTCCCTGCTTACTCGCAGATCAAGGTGTCGAAATCCGGTCGCAGCATTTCCGGTGAAGGGGAAAGCGAGACTTGTGTACAGCGATTTATGTTATGTTGGAGAACCGCCGTTGTGGGAATTTTGGATGGCTTTATAAGATAAACCTAAAAAAGCTCACGAAAAGTCTACTCGTCAAGATTATCACGAGTAGATTTGTTCATGACTTTTTCATACCATAGAAGTGAGATATACTAATATTGAATACACTATATAGTAATGAAGGGAGCATTAGGCACTTCAATGCTTGTTGCGTATAAACTGCAGAAAGCAGCTACATGGATCGGTGTACTCCTAAAGATATAAAATTGCTTTTATCACGTCGTGCTAAGGCCGCAAGTATGATTTGGCGCACGAGGTATTACCGACTGTACAGCTTACATTCTCTGGGGCACTCCGCAGGGTGGGCCGAGTTTCGCATGAGTTCGTGAAACTCGGCATCTTCCCGAGCTCTGGCGACACCCCCTTATAAACGCGCCAACAGTACAAAAAAGTCAAATTCAGCCCTCAGCACCCTGCATTTCATTGGATACGATGAAACCGGTCATCGCGTTAAAGACAGTCGACTAAGTTGGGTGATGTTTTCAAACCAGATGCATTTCTTTCATTTGTTTTTTGTTCCACCGAGTGCAGAAGTGCACCCATGAAATAAAAACGTCAAAAACATTTCGTGACAGTGTTTTAGATAGGTGTTTAAATTATTATTGAAGCTTTATTTGCCTGCATTAGGTGTGTTTTAGAATTATCAGCACAGTAGCCTCTCAGATCAGTACCGGCCGAGCGTCTTACAACATCGCAACCACAGACAAGCGCGAGGCCACGTGTTATTCATCACGGGCAGCTTGTACATTATAGCGTGCTGCTCGGCTGGTGCGCATCATCTTTGTTGTCATTGACAGCTAGCACCCGTGCACGTGTGGCCGGCTAATTAGCTATATTAAGGGTGAAGCTCCTAAAGCCGTGGGTCTGTCCCTCCTAGCTTATAGTAAGCGACCTCCTAGTTCAGTGATTCACTCAGCGCGTGTGGACGGACGAACAAACGGACGGACGGACGGATGGACGGATGGAATGACGAGCGAGTGGGCAGGCGGGCGGGCGGGCGGGTGGGCAGACAGAGAGACAGACAGACAGACAGACAGACAGACAGACAGACAGACAGACAGACAGACAGACAGACAGACAGACGATTCGCAGTTTATACCGATAAGCCCTCCGAAGCTACACCCCACTCACCATCATTCCCTCCATGTAAATGCTGTGATTTTTTTGGGTAGATGGAATACATAAAGGGTTATAGCAGGACATGCTATGACCAAGCTAAATATGCCAAGTCGTGGTAAGGCTAACGTAGTTACGCCACATCTTAAGACCATGCTATTAAAAATGATGTAAATGTGAAACCGGGCTAACTAAGGTATGCTAGTTTATGAACTAACTAAACTATGCTAAATAACGCAACGTTAATTATGAGGACGCTAAGTAAAACTATGTTGATTAGCCCTTCCTAATAGCCCCGCAGCGGTGGTCTAGTGACTGAGGTACTCGGCTGTTGACCCGCAGGTCGCGGGTTAGCATCCCGGCTGCGACGGCTGCATTTCCAATGGAGGCGGAAATGTTGTAGGCCAGTGTGCTCAGATTTGGGTGCATGTTAAAGAACCCCAGGGAGTCGCAAATTCTGGAGCCCTCCTCTACGGCGTTTCTCATAATCATATGGCGGTTTCGGGACGTTAAACCCCACATATCAATCAATCAACCAATCAAGCTCTTCCTAATTTAAAGACAATTCGTATCCTGCTAATCAGGGCTACGTTTATTAGTTCAATACTGATTGTGACCTTGGTAATTACGCCCGAGATAATTGCCCTTTAAATAAAACCTTAATAATGAAGACAAGACAGTTATGGTTGTTAAGCCTCAGCTAATTGGTGTAATCAAAATTAAGGCAGATCTGATGTGGTGTTCACTTCGAAGCCGACCATGCACATGAGTACACAACAATTCTAAAAAGCAGAGAAAGGCAAGGTTATATCAAACTGCTCTATGTCTTCAGCCTTGCACAAGTAGTGTAATCTTAGCAAATTATTTTTCATGCAAAGAAGCTGCCGCTTAGCGTTCACCGCATCAAACGCTTGACAGCCACACCGGCACCATCATAGTCCCGAGTTGAACTCGGGCCTTCTCAGAATCAATGAGTTTGTATCCGAGTTCACGCGTCCATCACTTTGATTGACAGACGCCCGTGGCGAAGATCAGGTACCCCCGCCACGTCTGCTCAAGCGGAGGCGCAGTACTCACGTCGAGTGGTGCGATTAATCTATGAGATTTAACACGCAGACTATGCACACATGCGCGCAGAAGAAAAAAAAAGTAATATCAACTCGCGGCTACGATGTTTCGCATTCAATTTCACCACGCTCACGGTTTATGCAATCACAGCAACATTACCGACAAGGAGGGAACGACCCTGGTGACCACCTTCCTTTTTTAATTATCTAAAATATTTTATAGAAACAAAACAAGCCCCACGAGAGGGTTGCGTGTGCACCCTTGCTGCATTCGAGAGTGGAAATTTCCATGCTTCTGGTGGAACGACAGAACCTGTGCGAAAAAGAAGAAACGCCCACGAACACACCTAAGGGAGGTGCGTGTTCAGTTGGCAAAAAGACAGCACGGCAACCTTGCTTACGCCGCTGCACTACTAAATTTTTTAACGAGCGGTGGCACTGACGTGCTCGTACGCGGTGTTTCTCTGATAACCATCGCAAATGTTCCACATGCGTTTCCAACGCCCCGCGCGTTCATGCAACCATTTTTATCGGTGCTTCTATCACGCTGTCCGCACTGTCTTCATACAGGGCCTCCGCAAGTGAGCTCGGAGCAAGCTTGGCCGCCCCACAAGCTCGGGCTATCTTGCATAGCACGCCTTCTTAGTTACTGCTCTGACAATGAATATACATAATCACTAGCACAGGCATTTTCCTACATCAAAAGGGCCTGCAATATTGTGACTTACTTTCATTAGACGGCGACTAGTTGTCAACGTTACTATAGTATTCACAATTTATAATACGTGCCAATTATTTAACGGCAAATTCATATGTTTGCCTTTTTAATAAAAGCTTTTGCAATTGGTCGGACAACATCGCTGGTATATTCTTCGTCAGCATTCACCAATGCTCTTTCGCGGGAATACTTTTATACAAAAGTTATATGTGAATACAAAATTCATGCACCAGTCAACGCTGAGAACCTATTTGAAGCAGCATAACGATTACATTGTTTCAGCTGTTATATGGGTCGCGCTAATGTACCTTGACGTTTTACACAACAAAGTGAAATCCGAAAAATCTATTCCGAGCAATGTCTCGTAAATTACATGGACAGTTTCCGATCTGTGTGTCTGCACGTTTTAGTACGTGTTTAAGCGTAAGAAATACTTCAGTGAGATAACATGATTTTACCTCAAGAAAGTAGTAAGAAAAAACAGCAAGGCGTGTTTTTTATCTAGTTGCTTGATTACTTGGGGAAGCTATGGGTATGGCACAAAAAAACGAGATGAAGTTAAAACATGTTATTTTTTTGTTAGAATGCTTTCATATTTCATATTAACTGGCCACCCACAATCTTGAATGAACTTACAAACACGTGTTTACCACGTGTTTGTTAAATAGTGTTTGGCTTCTCCACCGTCCTGTTAAAATGTTGTTCAATGATTGATTTCCACTTGCTTGTCGAAACAGTCGAACTTATCATTTTAATATTGCACGTACGTAAGTACAGTAAAAAATGGGGTTCGATCTAGTGTTCCCAAAGTTTTCATGTACTGGCACGTTGCAGTAAGCGATGCACTGACAATTTGATGAATTGCTTTGTCAAACGGTGTGCCGTTTGATGTATGGGTAGGGGTCTCAGTCATGCTACACAGGTAGTTGGTGGACTATTTCCTACATACTGAACGTGAAACAGCCAGCCCCTGGGACAAAAAGTTACGAAGAAGATGGTGTAGGGGTTCAGAACCCTATAGTTGGTACGTTTGGCTTTGCTGGTGCTGTGACGTCACCTATGTTCTTTGCCTTTTTCCTTTCTCCCTCTTTTTCATACCTCTACACATTACATTCATATGTTAGATAGTGCTGCGTATGTGTGTTTCTTGTGGTTTCTTTTGTTTTCGACCCATACCTCCCGTACTCCTACCCCTCAGCCTCGTTGAGTGTCATTGTCGCGAAACTTGTTTACCAAGTACGGAAGGTTAGTCGGCCCCATGGGTTGAGCGGGCGGATGAAATTTTTGTTGCTACCGCCATGCGCCCTTGTCATAGTCCACTTTACCGGGGTACTTCCGCTTTTGTTTTGAGACCGAAGTTACTACGCTGAAGGATAGCCCATTCGATGGGTCTTAATGTGGTTTGAACGCCGTGAGGCAGGCTGCGTCTGTTTGGCGTCTCACGCTGGGCTGTGACCCTTTTGCCAGGGTATGGTCAATTCTCCAAAACAAATCTTTCTTCTCACCAAACCCTGGCAGGGAGGAAGTGCCGGGACAAACGTACAAGTGAAGATGGGTTGATTAGTTGCAGGAGACTCTGGGACAAAGTGCCTCTACGCACCGCCTCTCCTTCCTATCTGACAACGGTAACATTGTGTGCGAGACGGATACGTGGCAAGATTCCGGCACTGTTTTCAGGAGAGTTCACCGCAGCTAGAAGTCAGTGTCCCCGGGCTTCCACAATAAACTCGCTCGTTTATACGGCTGCGTTTCGACTGCTATAATGTCTGTATATTCAGATTTTAAATGCCAAGCATTTCCAAGTGAACTTCAGCAACATTGAGCGTATCTATCTATCTATCTATCTATCTATCTATCTATCTATCTATCTATCTATCGACCTACCTACCTACCTACCTACCTACCTACCTAGCCACCTACGACATATAGTTCTACGGGCCATTTCGATGACAGGATCTATACTAAAATATTTATGGCATAACATGACTGCACGATGAACATAAGTGACTAGTGATAACATGAAAATTAAGACATGAATGTCATGGGTGTCATGATGTACATGTCATAGTCTTGCTTCTCTTGCGGTGCTTTCGTTCACAAGACTCATTGCAAAACTCGAATAGTATGAAATGACTGGTTGGCAAATATGGGTCGCAGGCTCTAACGTAAAAGTTATGACATGCTTGTCATGTAAGAGCATGACTAAATGCCACGCTCATGATGCGCTCATGACCGTTTCGCTAGTTTGACATATACTAAATTGAGTATTACGGGACGCGAACGGATGACAAAGGTAAATGACACGTCCTAACAAAATAATCATGACATGTTTGCCATGTAAAAGATGATGACTACATGCTATGCTTATGATGTGCTCGTGGTCGTTTTGCTAGCTTCACATATGCAAAATATGGTATTAGGTGACGTGAATGAATGGCGAGGGTAAATGACTGATACAAACATGATAATCATAACATTCGCGACTTGTAACTTAACTATATACCACGCTCATTACGCGGTCGTGGCCGTTTCGCTATTTTCACATATAGCAAGTTTGGTATTACGCGTGCACGAAGAACACAAATGCAAGAGGCTAACTGGTGATCATGCCATGGAAGTCTTGTACGACATAATTTACATGCAGCTGGGGGTGGTATAGCAAACGTTTGTGGTGCCTTAGTTACGCGACAAAAAACAACATACTTGCATCTTAAACAGATATCTGAGTGCACATAACATTTACTCGGGTGGTTACTGTGTAATACTTGCATGCGCCTCGTAAAGTTGTGGTGATTTGACGTGACATGTCAACCGTTTTGATTTGTGCTTCGCATATCATCGATTCTCACTGTTAATGGAATCTGCCAAGTTCTTCGTAATTTTTTCGTTCTTAAAATTGCACGTTTCTTATTGGCCATTCTTCGTTGTCTATTTTCTTACCATTTTGCAGTTGAATTTTTTATTCGCTCGGGGTGTTAACAATCTGACGGGCGCGAGTAATAGGCTTTTATGCACGGTTCCTTTTCGTTGCGTTCTTACCTTAGGCCAGGTAATGCGTTCGAGCGTGTTTACTCTGCTCAGATGTATTAGATGCTTAAAAGTACATAGGGTTCTGTGGCACTACTCGCAATGTTTTTCAGGTAATGTGTGGTAATTTATTCACAATCATGGGGTGTAAGTTATTGCTAACTAATTGTTATTTTCGCTTCAAGGTTCGTGGTAATTTATTGTCAGCCATGTCTTACGATTACTTGACGTTTGCGAACCAACCCAACCATTGCTTAACTAGGTAAACATGTGGGAAAGGTTGGCTCCTCGGTTACTAATTAGCTTACCGACATACGTACACCTTTAGTCCTGTTTCCGCTCTTATTCTTGTGTTTTTGAGGGGCGAAGCTCCTTAAATGGATGCGTCCATCGTTGTAGTGTGTAACCACTGGTAGCACATACCCAAAAAGCGGTCGATAGAATGTCCGCTGGATGACGGCACTTGTATACGATGAATGCATGATGAAAATATGTGAGATGGCTGTACTTAGAGTGTTCACTACATAGAGGGACCGACGGACGGACATTCAGATTGACGTATTTAGTGATGGGCGAACAGACAGACAGACAGACAGACAGACAGACAGACAGACAGACAGACAGACAGACAGACAGACAGAAAAAAAGAAAGGCGGACTCACGGGCGGACGGGCGGATGAACATACAGAGGGACAGCGCACGAACAGACGCACGGACGGTCAGATGGAGAGGCAAACGAGCAGAGGGACGAAGAAATGAACGTTTGGACTGATGCATGGACGAAAGCATAGATGGATCGACGCAGCAAGGGTCACACTAATGAATCGACGGACACATGGACAGCAGACGGACGGACGCATGGCTGGGCTGAAGCCAGAACAAATGAACAAATGCAAGCATGGACGTACTGATGAACGCTTCGCCCCACCAATCATGATTCACTCCATAGATATGCTGTTATTTTTTTGCCCTGCTGACTAACAGTATTTCTTTGTGCGGGTCCATCTTGAATCTGCTGGCTTTAGCCTTCTTGTTGTTTACACCACTACTAATTTTTTCGTGATGAGTCACCATTCTCGCTCAAGTTTATTATCGCCCGCGAAACACAAGTACAGCTACCGTGTTCTCCGTTAACCCTTTTTCCTATTTCTTCTGGTTCTGTGCTTTAAATATGTATTGAGAATGTGCCTTGACTGGAATTTAAGAGATTGTAACTCTTGCCCTGGACCCGTTCTTATCATAATTTTGTGCTCGTCTTGGGGATTGCGCGGGCTGCCGTATTGTGTTTGATAATGAATATGGTCTCTAGACATGTTTAGGTGTTTTTTATAGCATAATCAGTTTTGAACGGCAGGTGTGTGGTCATAAATGTGAATAAACGTGTGATTACTTTGCATGCGTGTAGCTCCTTCAATACCTATACGCATGCGTAAATATTGCAGCAAGACTTTCATACTTTCATTTCTGTTGGGAATAATATTCACATTTATTATCGTCCTTAGGCTGGCCTGAATGTACGCTAATACTCCAGTGGAGTATTCGTTATGATTACGAACATCTTCCGATTACGGCGCCAGCGGTAGTCGATGGATACCGCTGGGCCACTCATAGGCCTTTTTAGCACTGCTGACAATGTGGAACATAGCCATTTCACGTTATAATACGTGTGTCAGCCTTTTTTATTAGGTTACTGTAAGCACCTAGCAATTACCACCAGTGTACCCATTAAAACTGGCTACAACTAGAACACAACGATTCATTGTTACCTATTACATGGCAACCCACCATAATAACGTGTGTAAGCCGTCACACTGGTGGCTCCCGATATCGACGAGGAAAATCGTCAGCATGGTCAGACTATATAGGCTTAATAACGGCTAGCAATCATCGACGGAGCGCCAGGCAGCCCTCATTGGGCCAACGCCAGCAGGCTGTGATCGATTTAATGCCGGCAAGCTCTCATCGGCCCAACGACGACTAGCCCTCGTCAGCCAAACGCCGGCTAGCCGCCATGGGAACAATGTGAGTCGAAGTAACGCAAGTGTGATATTCCATCACGGGGACAATTTTTTCTTTTTTATACAGTCGATGCCACCAGAGATTAATATAGGAAGGGCATATTTGGGTTTTTGCAATATCAATCAGGTAAATAAGGAAGCTTAACAGTAAAACATAATAAATCCTAATACGGGGATATAAAAGCTTCTGGTAGAGGCACACCAAAAAAGAAAGCTGGAGTAAGAATACATTGATGGAAATTTGAAATTAAAATGAAGTGACAATGTAGATAAAATGGTGTGGTGTGTACAGAGTTCGATAAACAAAATTGTGCGCAGAGTATAAAAAAAGATGTTATAAACAAGTATGGCGCGATGATTATACCATCACTGGACAGCATATAGTTGATTTTCCATCAATAAAAGGAAGAAGGGTAATGTAGCGCTTATTGTTACATTAAGATCCAGCCTGTTCCGCTCACGTGTCACTGAAAAAAAAGAATGAATGTTTATGAGTTTCGGTATAAATGGCGTGTTCATGCAAGAATAATTCGTGTTTGCACCACGTTTGTTGTGTTTGTTTGAAACATTTTTAATATTTCGAATTTTCCGTCTTGATGCCTTTATGAATTCACTGATACATAATTTTCAATCGCGCAACTTCGGCTCGATTTTGTAAGGTGAGGATACTGGACTGTTTTAGCAATGTTGTTTCTGAGTCTTTATTTATTTATTTTATTTACAGAGTACCTACATCGCCACATAGGCATTACGTTGGGCGGGAACAAAAAAAACAGTCAGTACAAAGGAATTCGCGGCAAAATACATAAAAGTAAAAATAAAAAAGAACCACCACCACATTTATCAGAACATGATAATGCATCACAAAATACATTTTCATACACACAGACCATACATAATGCAAGAAGAATTTCACGCATAGATAAAAATAAATCATTATTAGTTATTTTAACCAAGTCGTCACTTAAACTGTTCCTCTCTCTTATTGTTTTTGGAAAGAATTAGTGGAAAAATGTATTGGATCTGCATTTGAAAGTAGATATCTTTTTGCTATTGTCACAGCGAGTGGATGTGTAGGGGGGTTGAACAAGGTAGCTATTGTGATTGATTCCTGTGTTAGAGTAATATATCTGGTGCAACAGTTTAAGCCATAGTTTTTGTCTACGTACACGTAGCATATCCCATCCCAAAGTGACCTTCATTTGTGAAACGCTGGCGTAGGGGCTATAATTACTTAAAACAAACCTTCCCACTTGGTTCTGAAGTTTTTCTATTTTATTTATAAGATAGTCTTGGGGGGGGGGGGGGGGTCCCATGCTATGCATGCATAATCAAGTATGGACCTGACCTGCAAAAAATATAAAGTTTTCTTGATTTCACGCGTCGCCTGGTTGAAATTGCTTCTAATAAAGTATAACATCCTACTAGCTTTTGCTATGGCCGTGCCAATGTGTTTTGTCCATGTAAACGATTCAGTAAAATGAACACCCAGATACTTATAATCGCAATGTGTGTTAATAAGTACGCCATAGATGTTATATTGATGAAATGATTTGGATATTTTCCTTATAGTAATTGTAAACCTATATTTATTGTAAGTGCACCTTAGTGCCTCTCATTTAACTGCAGAGAGTTTGTAAATGATTTCCTTATTTGAAGTAAACCAAACAACGTTAGCGTACTCCAAGATTGATTTGCAAGCTTTGGTATGCTAATCAACTTGTGATAGGGTACACGAGTTCAAGACGTCTCAAAAAATAAAACTAATTTTTAAACCACTTGAATTGACGTTGTTTACAATGTGTTAGTGTGAAGCCACGGTATTTGTATCAGTGCTGCGCTGAGAGTGGCGCCACTTATAGTGTATGTAAAATCAGACGTGTGTTTTTCTGGTTATTGCTAGAGCAGCTGACTTTTTATTGTTCAGTGTCATTTCCCGTTCCCCGCCTCACTTAGATATTAAAGATGAAGAGTGTTTTACGCAAGATGGTGACTATAAGAATTGATTACATGGTATAAGATGCCGTCATCAGCGAAGAATATGACACTGAGAGGAATCTAACAAGATAGATCATTAGAGTACAGTCATTAGCAAGTTTAACACGAACGCTCCGACGCGCGACCTGGACTTCTTGGACTGACGCCAGCCGCGAAGCGCTGGGCGCTGTTGCTGAAATAATACCTCGGTATGTGTGTATAGTACCTTGGCATGCATGAGTAACATCTCGGACGCAGAGCTCAAAGCTACACAGCAATACCGTCAAACTGTTTGAAGACATGCTGCGGGGCGTTCGTATTAAGCTTGCTGACGACTGTGTATGAAAAATACGATTGCAACGAGAGCGCTTCTTTGTGAAACACCAGATCTCACGTTATATTTAGGGAATGCTCCCGGTTGACTCGCTGGCGACGTTAACTGACGTCGGGCCGAGATAGGCCCAATGCCGTCGTGCTGCCTGAAGAAAACCTATGTCGCGTCCATTTTCTTTTTCTCTACGTGTTTGCGAAGACATCACCAAGTCACTACCTGTTTCATAACACTTGTGCGGGATGTCGACATCGTCGAACAGTGCAGCTAGTAAATGTTTGTATATCATGAACTACCTAAGACTTTCACCTTCATAAAGCTTCAAAATACATAAAAAACAAAAACGAAGAGCACGCACATACAAAAAATTCACCGCATATCCACGGAGTGAATGATGATGAGTGGGGTGAAGCGTCCATTAGTCTGTGCTTCATCCGTCTGTCTGTGTGTCCGTCTGTTCATGCATTCTTCCATGCGTCCATCTATCAGTCCTCTGTCCATTCATTCGCTGGTGCGTCCGGCTGCCCGTGTGTCCGTCCCTGCATTCGTTCGTGCGTCTGTCCCTACGTCTGTTCATCCGTCCGTCCATGCGTCAAACAGACATACTGACAGACGACGGGTGGACACGGCCGGCAGATGATTCATGGTTGGCCGATAGAACCCTCCGACGTTTTGCCCCACTCAACATTATTCACTTTGTCGATATCCAGCGAGGTGGTTACTACATATAGGCACACATACAGGGGACCACACACTCACACCATAACAACTTCAGCCATAAAATTACGACGACTTGTTTCAATTAACAATTCCTTGGCAGTCAGGACCATCCTCACGTTTTCTTCATCCACCGCGTTTGCGTTTTTAACCTTTAATTGGAAGCTCTGTCTTTTGTTCTCAAGAAAGTGGAGCAGCAAGAAAAGTACAGTAAAACAAATTCAAAATTTTAGCTGTTTGTGAATAGTCGCCATTTTTGCAATGGTGCTAAACGCATCCCGTTCCATTTTCAATTGTCTGACTAAAGTTAGTGCCAAACAGGCTATCGTATCATGTACAGGCATCACTGAAACCGCCATTTAAGTGAACGTCAAGGGTTCGTCATGTCCTGTGTTAAAGTTTCCAGTGCATATCTCGCAGGTGGCCTTATTATGGACGCCTGGATTGCAATCATATTCATCTCGCATTGTTATCACAGAGAAGCAGGTTGAATGCGAAGAGATTATGGGGCGTTTACGTCATCAATGTTGCTATGTTGGTGAACCTGTTCGTTAGGAAGCTGGTCAGCCTTGTTCGCAAAGTTTTTGTGAACAAGACCTCCGTACGGGAGCCCAAACGTCGTTGTTATTTCTTAAGTGTCTTTTGGTCGGCGTCTTGCTGTTACCTTCTGATCATAACTATACTCCAGACCAGAGAGGTTTTCCCTAACTGTGTAGATTTCACGTTAAGAAGCAGCGACTATGAAGCCATATAGGCGCTATTTATAAAACATAAATATATAGAGCAAATATTGCTGCACAAAAACGCCCGGAAGGCTACGTGTACTATGATGTGGTATTGATTGCACTGCGTTGGCAATGAATCAATCGCTGAGACATGTGCGACAATACTTTTCTCCGCAGACTGGAATTTCCCTGCATAGAGCGGGGAAACTGTGTACCGCTGAAGAAGCAAGGGATGACCAGGCACTCATTCCCTCCTCTTGCGCTCAAAAAGGTACTGTCGATCGCATTAACTTTTATTCCATATTTTATTTTTATTTAATAATACTGTAACCCTCACTTGAGGGTCATTTCAAGGAGGAATATAAACACAAAACAAAAACAATACACATCGACAAAGCAGACATTACGTTTCATGTTGCCGGTAGTACAATTCTAGCGAACACTCAAACGCTTTGACATTTGCGCTAGTAACAGCGTACTCTGGAAGTCTATTCCACACTTCTATACTATACGGAAAAAAACAATTTTTAAAGCCATCCAGACGCGCCCAAAAAAGCCATATTGGGTGACTATGGTTCAACCGAGCTCCTCGTTTGGGTGCAGGTTGTATGTATGTGTCTTTATTTATTTGCATTTCGCCTCTTATAATTTGAAACAGGAGTTTTAACCTTTGCTTTTCGCGGCGCACTTGCAGGGGTTCTAGCGCACATGATTTTAACAAATTTGCGACGGATTCTGTCCTCCGGTACCGCGAGCAAATGAAGCGCACTGCTAGCCTTTGAATTTTTTTTATTTTATCTCTCAGTGACTGCTGATGAGGACTCCATACAGAAGACGCATACTCCAAAATAGGGCGAACAAATCTCTTATATGAAAGTAATTTGATATCTCTAGGGGCATGTTCGAGTTTTTTCCTCAAGTAAAACAATTTCCTGTAGGCCTTTGAACACACCTCCTCAACATGAGTGTGCCACCCCAAATCGCTGGTAATAGTCACCCCCAGGTGACTATTACCTGGGGGTGACTGCGTGTTTTGGTCAAGAGGCTATTTCCAATTTTATAATCATATGCGAGTACGGATTTTTTCTTGGTTATATGGGTGAACGTAGTCTTTGAAAAGCTTATTTCCATCTTCTACTGGGCGACCGAATTATGCAAGGCTTGCAGACAGCGATTAATTTTGATTTGGTCGTTTGCGTTAGTTACAGGAGCGTAAATTAAACAATCGTCTGCAAAAAGTTTGATTTTAACCAGGCTTTCAACAACTGCGGAAATATCATTTATAAAAATGAAAAACAACAAAGGACCCAGCACAAACCCCTGTGGGACACCAGACAGTACTTTCAATGAACTAGATGTGCAATCATCTACACGTACTTTTTGTTGGCGGTTCTCCAAATACGCGGCTATCCAATTTAGTATATCTGAGCTAAGTCCTAGTTGCTGAAGCTTACAAATAATTTGCTATGGGGAAGTTTATCAAATGCTTTGGCGAAATCTACACAAATGACGTTTATTTGTTGTTGACCTTGGAGAGATAAATAAAAATCATGAACTGTTTCTACCAGTTGAGTAACAGTTGACAACGCCTTCCTGAATCCGTGTTGATGGGGATAAAAAAACTCTTTTGACTCAAGAAAAATAATAATGTGCCTTGCTATGAAGTGTTCTATGATTTTGCAACACACAGAAGTCAGTGAAACGGGGTGATAATTGCTCACATGAAGCCGATTGCCTGCTTTGTATATAGGCTTTACAATTGCAGTGCGCCAGTCTTGCGGTAATGAGGACGTTTCAAGAGATTTTCTGAAAATGATTGTTAAATAAAAGGACGACCATTCGGCATACCGTCGTAAGAATTCACTGGGAATTTCGTCTGGTCCAGTTGCCTTTTCAGTGTCAAGCCCTAGCAAGTGACTGAACCCCCCTTCCTGCATGATAGCAAAGGGCTCCGTTTCGCAGGTGCGCGGGCAGGCCTGGTCAGCATCCACCTGATCGGTTTCATCTCTAGTGAAGACCGACTGAAAGAACGGGTTGAAAGAATTTGCTAGCTGCAGTTTTTGCCTCACTGTCTCGGGTCCATTTTTTATCTGTTCAAGTTCTTCTTTCTTATTCTTCAAGTGAAGCCATAATTTTTGAGGGGAAGACTTAATGAAGTCAGCAAGGGTTTCGGTATAAAACTTTCGTTCGGATTCTTTTAATGCTGTCTTTAACTGTCCACGCAATTGTACGATTGCTACCGAGTTGGTTTTGTTTTTCTGCATGCGTTTTATTTTTCGTTTGATATGGACGATTTCCCGGGTTATCCACGGAATGCGCTGCTTCGTTTTCTTTTTACGAGTTGGAACAAATTTATCCGTACAATGCTTTACAATGATTTTGAAACGTTGCCATAACTCTTCTACAGATTCTGAGACAGAAGCAAGTTCAAACTCATGAAGGGACAATTCTAGATAATCAAGTATAGACGTGTCATCGGCCCGTGCAAAATTTTTAATCTGAACCGGGATAAATGGCCGCTTCTACGGCTTTGCGTCTAGTTGGATATTAACAGTTATCAGCTTGTGGTCCGATATTTCCTCTTCGATCGATAAAGTGCTATGTGTCACTCTGCGTGATAGGAAGACTAAATCAAGCAATGTTTCTGAATTAGCAGTTACTCGCGTATTTTCTTTTACAATCTGTGTTAAGTTATGAGAGAACATTATTTCCAACATTTTATCACCACTCATAGTATCTATATGTCCAGGTGTGACACTTTCCCAATTTATATGCGGTAAATTAAAATCGCCAGTCAGTATCAACCTCGTGTTGCCATTCTGAAATTTGCACAAGAAACTATTCAGTTGGTCTAGGAAATCAGGCGTGGTACCAGGGGGCCTGTACATTGCTCCGACAATAAAAACCACTTTTTCAACGAATATTTTGCACCAAACCATTTCGGAGAGGGAGCAATGAATTCTTTCTGTCGTAATAGGCGACTTCACAAGAATGGCCACTCCACCACCCCGTGAATCTCTATCCCACCTGTGTACAAGATATCCGGGGGGAATAATACAATCGTCGGGAATGAAAGGGCTCAACCATGTTTCGGTTATGACAGCAATTTGTGGGCTATGTGACAGCAACAAGAATTAGAGTTCCGTGACCCTATTTACAATGCTACGAGCATTTAGTACAAGCAGGCGTAGCTACGATTTTGGCGCAGAAGTGGAAGGGGAAGTGTTTGACGCAGATGCGGCATTCGAGCGGGTAGCAGGGGCGGCTCTGCCATCCCTCTTGCCTTTGCTGTTCGAAATCGCACAACGCTCATTCTTGTTCTGATTCCAAGTGTAGAGCTTGTCGTTTATTTTGAGTTTATCGTGATTCAGGGAAACCTTCAAACCGCTATCACGCTCAGCAGCCGCAATTTGCCATAACTTCCTCCGCACCTCCACTGTTTCACTCGCACAGTCATTACTAATACTTAGGGAACTTCCCTTCAGCTTCGGACAATTTTTCATCACACGCTCCTTTTCCCGGTAGCCATAGAATCTCATGATGACTGGCCTAACCTTCCCGGGCTGTACCTTTCCCATGCGATGTATTCTCTCGATCGTCTTAACTTCTACATCAAGTTTTTCCTTAAATATCTTGTCCACGATCGAAACCATTAAATCAGATTCTGATTCTATACTTTTTTCAGCGAGACCGAATACCAAAAGATTGTTTCTCCGGCTTCTGTTTTCGTAGTCTACCAGCCTTTCCGCCTGCAGCCGGACAGTAGCTTCCAAAGTATCAATTCTCAAGTTCATTTCATGGATTAAAGCAAGCGAACTGGTTAGCTTATCTGTTTTATCGTTTACTTCAGATATTTGGTCTCTAATAGCATTCAAATCACGTTCAGACGTGGCCTGGTTTTTCAAGATCGTTTGCAAGAGCTCTTGCGTCGTAGCAGGCCCGGGGTTTTCCTCGACGTCTCCCGACATAACAAGCATCATCACAGCAGACCAACAGTCAACTATAATACAGTAACATCTTCGAGGGCACGGCAGGATCAACAAGCATAAATCATCACTACGACAAGAAGCTGTTTCATTGCGCTAACCAACCTGCAAAAGCAGCAGCAGCGGTCTAGCCATGCTGTCCGCAGGCCGCGTGCAGTGCCCTCTGAGGCGGCTCAGGTGTCGTTGCTCCTTATATTCCGTTGCTGCAGGTGATGTCTCTCGGGTCGGTAGATTATCGGCATTTCCAGGTTCCAGGATTTCGTGGGGCGGCAGGAAGTATGCATTTCTATCGTCGCAGTTCGTCGTCATTGCAGTCAGACCAAAAAAGCATGGCGCAACCTGCAAAAGCAGCAGCAGCGGTTTAGCCATGCTGTCTGCAGGCCGGGTGCCGTGCGCTCTATATATATATTTAAATAGGCTTGTTTACATTGTTGTCATGTCATGTAAGTTAGCGAAATGCGAAAATGACCAGCCCCATGCCGTTTTAACAAAACCAAATATACAAAACTCTTCGTAGTCCCTTGAAAGAACTCTTTAGCAGCAGAGGGCAAGCTGCGCGGCTCAGCTCAGAGTTGCACAGACATTGGCGTATGGCCTTGCGCGATAACGGTCATCTGACCACTTCGAACTTGAAAGTGTAACCGACCATTATCCTCATGCTAGAGTGATGAGCTGTCCCAATCGGCTCCCCCTAAATGGAATTTCCAGACATTTACATACCAGTTGGTTTCACCCCATGTGCTTCAATGCTTTATGTTAAACTGGCACAGCTATCCGTGCGCGCGCGTGTGTGTGTGTGTGTGTGCGTGTGTGTGTTTGTGTGTGCGTGTGTGTGTGTGTGTGTGTGTGTGTGTGTGTGTGTGTGTGTGTGTGTGTGTGTGTGTGTGTGTGTGTGTGTGTGTGTGTGTGTGTGTGTGTGTGTGTGTGTGTGTGTGTGTGTGTGTGTGTGTGTGTGGTTTCTTAGAGTTTGCAACGTCTCGAGGCGCATTCCGGGAATACTTGTGCAGGAAAAATGCCGGCGACAATTCTGATTCACCTTATCTCACCTGTTTCGACCCGTTGTCCTACTGAATGGCTGAGTAGCAGGCCAGACAATAGAGAGCTTTAATTTAGCGCGCGTGACGGCCTAGCGCACACATGACCCACGCGGGATCACGGCTGCGCATGCGCTGTACGTAAGAGAGATGCATGTATTCGCGCACGCGAGAAATGCGTACATTAGATCTCGGCTCTTACGATGTGCACGCTGCAGTCGTTGGGTACCTTAGCATTGGCTCTCACGGGATCTCCTCCTGATGAGAGCACGAAAACCAAGATGGCTGCGACCAACAGGAGCACAAGCAACAGTTCGGTCATGGCTGTGAGTAAATCTCGCGTACAATTCACGATTGCCCTTGATTTGGATTGATTGATTGATTTGTAGGGTTTAACGTCCCAAAACCACCATATGATTATGAGAGACGCCGTAGTGGAGGGCTCCGGAAATTTTGACCACCTGGGGTTCTTTAACGTGCACCCAAATCTGAGCACGCCCTTGATTTGGAGCTCCTTGCTCACGTAAGGAGCTTATATCCGTTTGCGGACCCCGTGCAGTCGACAGTGATTGCTGGGAGAATACAGGAGCTGACGGGGATGGCCTTTTACGCCCGGAATGTCCGCAGTCGAACGGAGCTGCTGTTATAATATTACGCAGCAAAGGACATGATTAACCTGTGCCGTAAGTACTGAGAGCGATATTCACAGCGAAATTTTCGTTCGATTTCTAGTGCACTGGTTCACCGGCGATTTCACTCTGTGGATGTTTCAGGTCAAAAACAGAGGAGTATTACAGCATAAGGGAAGCGGTGCTTCAGGAGGTTCTTGATTTGTCGCGGAAACATGGATTTAGAATTCGGCGTCGTCGTGCGGGGAATAGCGTAACAGCGCCTCGGCATAAATTTACCTTGGTCCCAGAGGCAGCACGGATTTCAGCAGCTGTAAAGAGGGACGTGGCTACAGCGTAGAGCACGGCCACAAAGCCAAGCAAAGGCTCGGACTGTGAGTGGAGATTGGTGCTACTCGGCCGACAAAGCAGCGTTTCATTATTTAAAGTTGTTTAGCTTTTTTGTGAATTGTTGTAAATGAGTAAACGTCCCATGCAGACCTCAAGATATGCATGTTGTTCGGGTTTACAATTTTGAATTTGAGGAACATGCGAAAATTTTTACTTAAAGGTGTGGGTTCGAGCTTGTTGGTACCTCATGATGAACTACGTAAGCATAAGTAAGCGTTTTCGTTTTAGAGAGAAGGAATATGACCCATTTTATGTTCTTGTTAGGTTCTACATCGCGATTGTCCTTATACAGATCAGCCAAAAATCACGATTGAGAGCTGCTATGAGAAAGCCATTTTTTCTTAGCTATTATTATTCGACAATTAATTCACCTCACTAATGTGTGTGCGTGAAAATTCCCCATCAATATTATATGCTCTTTCGAGCTGCCCTTTTTGTCGTGCCAACCGAATACAATCTGAATGATTTGAATATTTCGGAGGCATAGAAAATAGGGAGCCGGATGCCAAAATGCTTAACAAGATCAGCAATGCGGAAGAATAAAACAAGTTGAATTAAGCCAAGCCAAGTTTATTACATATTTCACAGTCGGTTACATGGCTGGAATAATACAGGAGCAGGTCCCAAAGTTTCAGAGCAACGGACGCGGGGGCCTTCTATGGCATTATCAATGGGGTAATTACAAAAAAAGTGCAGCATAAAGTGCAAACATTTTAGCGATGAGAAATGAGCCTCATTAACAGTAGCATCACAATTATTACGTAACATGATGGTAATATGATTAATAAAGTATACAGGAAAGTTCTATATGGCAGGGAATAAAACAAGAACAACTTAAAATTAAAAAAAACTGTACATGACAAATGCAACTGGTGTTATATCAGCTGCGTAAGCTTTAGAAAGACAAATGTTGATATAAAACTAACAATGTACTGCTGAAAGTGATTACAAGGTAATTGCACGAATCATACAATTCCGATAATTCCTGAAAATGAATTATTGGAAGAAGAGGCAGGGGCAGCGTTCGATTTCTAGCCTGAGAAAGTGGTGTCACGGAACAACGGCACCACCAGTGGCTGCAACTCGAGAAGGCAGGCACCACCATCGCCACCCAATGCTGTCTTCGTCATCGCTGCCCAAAATTTGCTAACAGCAACTGCAGCAGTCCCTCAAACAAAAGTCGCATGCGTGTCAAACGGAGTAGCTGTGGCGACCCAACCAGTTTGGGGTAAGTGTTGAAAAAATGTGTTGCTAAACTGTGCAGTCTCTATAAAGGTTTTGCTACAAGTGCTAACTTATAACACCTGTGCTTTTTTAACCTGCAGGAAAGAAATGGCAAGAAAAGGCAGCAGATTTTCAGTTTCTGGAAAAACTGATGCGCCTAGACTTTGTAATGAAAGAAAAAAATGTGCCATAGAGGCTAGGCGTGTGGCCCTTGAGAAGAGAAGGCTGGCGTGGGAAGAGGAACAGGGCTGGGCTGAGCTGCGGCTTAGGCAAAAAAAGAGTGAATGGGCTGCTCAAGAAAGGTGGTATCTTGCGGGGCAAAGATACCGGGAGAAGAAAGAAAAAACGTAGGTTCCCCGTGCAGCAGCAATGTATGCTGAACATTCTGGAAGGAGTTCTAGAAAAAATAAACAACTCATGAATCTACATGCTTGTACCTCACTCTTAAAAGGCGAGAAAGATGATCGTAAGAAATAATCAATCAACCAATATTTATTTTTATCCCGATGAGAAAAAGGTACAGAAAAAATCGTGAGGCAGATGATTGGTAATTTATTAAAAATTATAATCTACTAGGAAGTATATACAATGTGTGAAGATATTACAAAAACAAGCACTAAGCTTTTGTGTAACCGTCAAAATATATACCACTGTGCCGAGCAAGGAGACAACTTGACAGCAGTGCACGTACATGCTTATGTCAATGAAGAAACATGGGTAAAGAGCAGTCATTTTGTGCAATATTAGCAGGCTTCACCATCTCTCGTAATGCCTATGGCAGAGCCTAGATTGAAATGTAGTACAGATAATTAACTCGGCAAGCAGCTACGTGGCTTAAGGTACTCTTGTAAGCATGGCGGGTGCACGAAAAAAATATCTGCAAACTTGGCGGCCGTACATACAAGTAAGCAGTTAGAATTGTGGCTGCTTTATACATCTCAGCCATTTGTTGTCGGAGCAGTTCTTGATTTTATTAAAATCTAGAAAGAAGTTTTACGAAAACCCCAATGCACTGTTTCGAGGACGCTTGTCATGGCTTGATTGAAGGATTGCTGCACATGTCATAGTGCAAACTGACCATAGGGATTCATTATTAGTGGGAGCAGCAAATAGGCTGGGTAGTCATATATCACTAAGTCTTTACCGTTCACAAGGCGCTCCAGGTTTGCATATATTTCGGTGTCCCGAAAAACTCTTGCATAGAAAGGGAACGAATGGCTTGTTCAATGACAAAATATCAGTAAGTGAAAGTACACATTTAGCAAAATCCTGGCCAGGCTACACGCCCGCAGGCAGGAAGTCGAGTCAAATTATCGCCGCTTCAATGCGCCTACGTAACCGTGTCCCAGAGAAACTGGCCCGGTTTGATGTGGCCTTCAGAATAGCCGAGATTTTAGGTCAAAAAGAGAGAGAAACGAGAAATAAGGAATGCAGGGAGGTTAACCAGATGCTACTATCCGGTACGTTTAGGTTAAAGTTTTCTTCACAAGATATGGCCTGCGGTTAGAAGTGACGTTTCCATATGCGGCCCGACCCAGATGTGGTGGCGGAAAAAAAGCATTATTTTACGCTATTGAGAGCGGTTTTTTGCCAAGAAGGCGGAGGATAATATGACAACAGGTAGTAAGGAAATCTTTAGTATCACAATCACCTATATTTGCGAGATTAACATGCGAAGCACAGCCCTAGAATCGAACTCGGGACCGCATGCATATGAAGCAGATGTCTTACCCATTGCACTATAGCGGCACCGCATGAAGGTGCGTCTTCTTGCTGGATATATATCCACCAAGTGAATTTTTGCAAACCGTCTTTGGAAATTGAAGCTATTTTTGTGCCATGTGCATGCATTTCATCATCTAATAGTTTGTAGGACTTCATGAACTCGAGACAACCACGGTGAGCGCTTTCGGCTCCGACTTCGGTTCACGGTGCACCATTCTGCAAGAACAATTTAGGTGTGTTTGTGCGTCATTTCAGTGCTTCCCCGTGAACTGCGGGTGTTAAGCTCACCGAAATTTGCGGGCGAGGCTGTGTTCGGCTGTCGAAACCTGCGTATGTTTTTCGTACGTGCGTGCGCTGTGAGAAATTTTGCTGATTTGTGTCGGGAGGTACACGCGTGTCAGTGACAGTAGCTTTTTCTGAGCTATGTTAAGACAATGCGCTTTCGCACGAAAACGATGCATGGGTATTTTAACGTGTATACTCTAACACTTGCATTTCGTATGCACGAAAGGCCACGATCTGCACGCTGGGGCAGCAGCACCTTTTAAGCATTTCAACGATTATTTATTTCTGGAATTGAAATTTATGCGCAATATTTCGTTATATATAGTTGCTTTTACTCATTTTCAGTCTCTCACTGATCTTATTTATGTAGAGTGGCTACTCTTGCTTTTATTCAGTATCACACCGCTGTTCAAGTGAGTGCCGAAACGCGCACCAAGGTCAAACATGACGTACGCAAATTAGCGACGGACAGGTTGGTCTTCCTCCAAATAAATAATGCCTCTGCAAATTTGTTTCACGAACGTCGGCGTGCTGTTGGAGTCAAGAAATTGTGCAGAGGAAACCGCAAACTATTCATTGTTACTGCCAGCAGTTGCTTTTTAGAAAGTGGGGATTTTTATATCTGGTACATCATGTCCTCAGCAGTACACTGGTTGTCTTGGTTGCGGTTTGCTTTTACAAATCCATGATGGAATATGAGAACTCGACCTAATATTCAAAACAGTGAGCAAACATTCGTAACATACGCTCTCCTGCTGACTTCTTTGATTCATTGATATATGGGGTTTAACGTCCCAAAAGCACCATAAATTTATGAGAGACGCTGTAGTGGGGAGCTCCGGAACTTTTGACCACCTGGGGTTTTTTAACGTGCACCCCAACTGAGCAGACGGGCCTACACCACTTCCGCCTCCAACGGAAACGCAGCCGCCGCAGCCGGGATGCGAACCCGTGACCTGCAGGTCAGCAGCCGAGTACCTTAGCCACTTGACTTCTGTACTTGATGTTCGTCATCAAATCACACAACCACTGATCAAACATTGACCATTAGATTTTCTATTTTGATCTTTTTTTTGTCTCGTGGCCTTCGGTTTATTTTTTTTTTGCCATGCTCTCCTAAAATTATTAGTTCAACTTGTTTTGTAGAACATTAGCATCATCATACAGAGGTCAGTGTTTCAGTAAGCTGTCGCGCATGTACTCTTTTATTACTAGTACTCTGTAATACTAGTACTCTTTTATTTAGTGCATGACCCAGTGTCATACCTCGACAACTTATGAACGGAAAGTTGTTTGTACTTTTTTATGGAAGTCAAAAGAGTAAAAATGAGAAAGTACATCCCAGCGTATGTCCAAATGCAGAAAGATGTATGATATCTTGAATAAAGCTTGCCATATAGCACAGGAAAATGTTTCCGTCCCACACCTTCTTGTACAAAGACGACGATCACAAGACAGCGGAACGAAACGGCGACGCACAAATCACATGACATGCAGGCGACGGTGATTATCATGCCAGCGCCGGGCGCCTAGCTGGCGTGGTGATGGCATGGGGGGAGGGAGGCATTTCTTTCTCTTTTTTTTCCTTTCCGTGCTCGCGCTTGTGGCTGAACGGTTCTGCGTAAGTTGATGCCAGCTCCAAGCGCCAGGCTGGCGTGATGGAGAGGACGGTTCTTGCCTTTTTTTATTTTTTTTTCTTGCGCCTGCTCTTACCAGCTGTATGCGTGACTTCAGCGCCACGCGGATGTCACGGGTATTTTTATTGCTGGGCTCCTTATAGACAGGATTTTAGTCAGTACGCAGGAGCACGTCGCCTATCTACCGGTCGTTATCCGGCTCCTGACTGAGAGTGTACCATCCCGCCAATATGTTTGCAATTTTCATCCTGTACCATCTTCGCAGGCATGCCAATAAAAAGCAAGTACTACATTTACAGATAGCTGTAGCCTCAGAGAAGCATTTCAGTCAACACATAACCAACCTGCTGGTACCGCCGTCCCGGGTAGTGGAAATCTATTAATACACAATACCGCTTGGGCACATTAAGGAGTAATATTTTACATAGTGTACCCTTTTGTGGCTCGAAACGTAGACCTGCTTGTTCTGTTTTGGGCGTCATATTTGGTGAGCAGTGCCATCAATAAACGCCCAGCAGTTCTCTAGCGCCCCACCTTTTCTTCTCAGAGCCTGGAACAAATGGGTGTAAAACTGCGATGGGGCCTGGTTGGAACATTTCCATCTTGAAATTTTTGCGCAGGCACACAGGGACACAGAAAAAAAGACAAACGGGCGCAACGTTGCGCCCGTTTGTCTTTTTTCTGTATCTCTGTGCGTTTGTGCAAAAAATTCAAGATTGAAATGGGAG
This sequence comes from Rhipicephalus microplus, assembly GCF_043290135.1. Lineage (NCBI taxonomy): Eukaryota > Metazoa > Arthropoda > Arachnida > Ixodida > Ixodidae > Rhipicephalus > Rhipicephalus microplus. The sequence continues at coordinate 124,117,370 of NC_134708.1, forward strand.
CAGTTCAAACTTCAATTACATCACGTTTGACTTAAGGTTATTATATCAATTTTTATGTGCTCATTTTCTCTAACGACTCTTTCTTAGGACGACGTTTTGTAGTGCATGAGATAATTTCTCGAAAAGCGGCCACTTTATATTTTCACCTCTGAACTTATATTGTTTATACGCTACGTGAATGATCGCTGTTGCGTTTTGATGTCATCTGAGCTGTGAATGTGCTTGCCTAAACACTCTAAATTTTTTTCTTTTACTTAAGCAGCAACAACTGCCTTCAATTTCTCGCTAGCACAGCCGGTGTCTAATCATTGTAAACATTTACAAAGCCCCGTGCGTTTAAGCAAGCACGCACATTTTAGCAAAATTTATGCGAAAGGAACATGTATTTCTCCGTCCACTACTCTGCTTTCATTAGCGAGACACGTGTTTCACCATGTACTCAAAAAGCGTTAGAAATAACATGGCGAACAGGCGCTCTTGTGGTTGTGGGTGCTGAACAAAGATATGGAATTCAAGAAAGTTTATGCACTCACCCGAATTCTATTGAAACACACACTCTAAGTAGACATGAAAAAGTGCTCATCTACAGTTCATGGGTGCCATCAGAGAGAAAAAATTAAACAACAAATACACAAGCGAACTGGGCTTCGTTTTCTGAAAGACAACGGCCAAAGGGGTTGACTCCACTTCGGTTGTAATAATGTCACTTGGCACACAAGTTTTCCTTTGTCGAACCTATAAAGAAACCAGAAGGAATGTGCTTATTTTTCAGCCACAGAAGGATGAAAAGAATAGGGTATTCTTAGTCTTAGCCACAAAGGCCGAATTCTTCAGTGCTGCACCAAAACGGCGCTATGTTTCAATCCAATACATTCCAGGCACCAGCTAACAATAGCCAATGTACTCTGAAAGGCAATCTTAGAGCTTGTTCCTAAGCTTCTCTTTACCAACGGCCGCTTGTTCTGGCAAACCTGTAGAAAAATCGCGAAATTTTCACGGTGCTTGTTTGATTTAAGTTTAGGCCACAACATTCCTTACACTGACTACCTACTTTTGCGAAATACTTTTGCATCATAGGACCGACCATTAACGACTAAAAAGAAGGATGTTTGTGCAGTTTAGTTCAGTGCAAACCTTTGCTGGTTATCTAAATATTGATGAAAAATTAAATCTGTGCGTCATATAATAGACGCAGTCTTGTCACTGACTTCTGCTACTGATCTTGCCGACTCAGTGCATATGCCTTGAGAAAGGCCAAGCTCGGGCCTACACGCCGACCATGTTGTTTTTAGAAGAAAAAAGATGAATAGTACGCGCACACATTCTTTTATTTTTTAGGTACCAAAATATGTTGTAAATCTCACAATACAGCCTAATATTGTAAATAGATGCAAAGTCCACTTACTTCTGCAAAATCACTGAGGCAGTCTGAAGAAAGCTAGGAGTGGTTGTTCATGTCCTGTAACAAGTACCAAAATGTCGTCGTAATGTGTTTCATCACTTTATAGCTCACACTTGATATTACTGAGGTGTGTAGCGCAAAAATTTCTTGCAGGTCACACCATCTATTTGGTAGGCCAGCCTTCGGATCACAAGGCACAATACGTCACGTCCCGGCACCGCCACTTTTTGCTCACCAGAGATCTTACCAGGGAGCAGCAATGCACGAACTACGAACTAGTTTACTGAGATCTCTTTTTTCGAAGCGGAATTGCTTCGTTGCGAGAGCAGCATCGCAGCAGCTCGGTTTCACGATCGCGCCCTATGCGATGTTCTATGTCGTCAAGGCTGAAGTCTACTTTAAAAGTTTTCGTTATTGGGTCGTTGGCATCAAATCGTCTATTTATTCCCATGAAAGAGTGTCCAAAAGGCGGCGATTCAAAAAAATGCTTGATGGCACATTCCTTCTCTCGCAGCTGCCCATCTCTTCGGAGTCGTAGCACCAACTCCAGTCACCAAAAATCACCTAAATGAAAATCGCGCCGTCGTGAAACCTTGGCTTGTCTCATGTCTTGACTCGTGTCAACTATAGTTCGATAATGTACTTGATTGCCTAGTCACTAGGTGGCACCAAGTACCGCACCAAGACGAAGGTGTGGACGTTTAGGCGCATTCCACATGTCCGTTGTCGCGTACGCTAAACTAATACGGTATGAAGCAGCCTCAGCTGTAACGTTCATAGCGCGATAGCCATTGTGCACGTACCTCCTTACGTGTGCTGAACAAAAACTCTCAAATCAACAATTTTAGTTTAGTGCGCGCGGTGCCTAAATAACAACCCGCGGCGCATTGGGCACGTAACGGCTGAGGCTGTCACGCACCGTGGTAGTTTACCGTACGAAACAACCAAAACGTAGAGTGCGCATTGGGGTCACAAGCCATGAATTTCAGCGCTGCACTGTGCCATATATAGGCGAAGAAATGAACTACAATAGCCGATGGACGCGGCCTTTTTTTTTCAGTAACCATGCCATCGACAGGCGCAGCCATTGTTTACTTCTTGTAGTAGGATGAGATCTCGCGAGACAGCCACCAGCAAGGTACGCAACGGCAATAGCGGGCGCGACGTAAGCGCCTAAATCTAGCATGAACATCTCTTGTGCGCTCAAACGCACGCATCTCTCTCTGATTTAGCGCATGCGCACTCTTGTTCTTTCTCACCCGTTGCTTGCGCACGGCCGTTGCGCACGTTTACCTAAAACTGCCTAATGAGTTCTGGCAAACTTCGCAGCCTTTCTGCCGCGATATAGACTTCTGTCTTTCTGGTTCGTGCTGGGTTGTTCATTTAAGTTGTTTAGCCTTCATTTTCGCTACTACCATTGCTTCAGTCACTTGTCAGTTGTGGCTCCGCTTTCATCTGTGATAGTTAGCTGCGAATACGTGCACGTTTGCGAGTGTAGATATGTTGAAATAAATTGTTGGACTACTTGGTAGAACATTTCAAAAAGCAATATGAGCGCAAACACACGACGCATTCACGCACACACTGCAGTGTTTAATACCGTGATGTGTCTGTGTGCGTCAATGTCTCATATGGGGGCGCATAAATTGGTTTTTTAAAGGCATGTAGGTCACCTCAGATAGCACATAAGCATATGCTTTCCTTTTTTGTAAACGGAGGCCTTCTAAAAGACAAAATGTGAAAATATTTTTTCCGCATAGACTACAGTTTACTGTGAAACTCATAAATCTGAAAAAAAGTAACAGTCGCACATTAGGCAAAATATTCAATGCCTGTGGGATCACATTGGCGTAGCCTGCTGTGTGGCTTTTTGCCGTGAGTAAAGAACACATGCACAAGAGAGACAAGGACACAATGACATATCTCTCTTATGTGCGTGCGTGGTTTTTACTGGCAGAAGAATGACATAGAGTAAGCAATACTAACTTGGCCATTACTTAATCAGCATAACCTGGTTGCATCGGGCAGAAGCGTAACGGTAGACCACTTTTGTCCAGGTGAGGTGCTCCTACAAGACTGTACATTCTGCAGAACCAGCGACGAAGACTGCCCGCCGGCTCTGAAAGGGATCAACTTAAGCGTGCCCCCAGGCTCACTAGTAGCCATCGTTGGCTTCGTGGGCAGTGGCAAGTCCACACTTTTAGCTGCCATCTTGGGTGATCTGCATCGCATCCAGGGCACTGTTCGCATCAGCGTGAGTTTGGCTGCAGTGTACTATATAAGCAATATGTGCTGCTATGCATACGATACCCATACAACTTTTGGGTCATGCTGGCGCATCTATTTTCGGGCATATGCACACACGGTGCGATTCAAAAAGGGGTGACACCAGAGTGTAACACGAGCACCTCGTCTCGATGTGTAGTAATTTAACTGTTAACAATTCGTATTGATCTAGCTGCCTTATCAATGAGCGTTTTAGAAGCAGTGTATTTATTCACTACTTTCTTTGCAAGAGACAAGAACAAAATGCGGATTAAACGCATCGTTGTCATCATTGTATGCAAAGCTTTCATTGATCAGCCAGTCAGACCGTGAATATTTCACCAAGAAGAGCTCGGCAGTAATAAAAATAATGTAACTTAGATACTATCTTAGATAATATTTCAGTATCTTGCGTCTGCGTCGCGATACATCTCGCAAGAAGAATAAATGTGTTGGTATTTCCAAGACATTAAGTAATATATTGTGTGCCTTGAGATGCAAGATACATTGATATCAACGCCACCTTGTGAAGCAACGAATATTCGCTGAGTTGTGCCTCTCAAAGTGATACTGCCTAACTAGGCCAGCATAATAAAGCTGAAGACAGTGACATGGTTATATTTTGCCACCTTGGGTACTCCGACGAGAGCAGGCAACGAGATCGGCGCTTCCCTATTGGTGAAACAGAGTCACGTGGCAGCACTCGGCTCGTTTCGAAAAATGCAGGCGCACTGGCGTCAACTTCCACAGGACCTTTCTCTTTGCCTTCTTTTTTTTGCTTTGTAGCTTTTTTATCCCGATACTCGCTCTTAGCCAATGTCTTGCGATGCGTTCTTCATTAAGTAGGGTGTCTATGGCGGTAACTATGATGCCGCTACATGGATTTATCAAAGTTTCTTCAGCGTGGTGCATCGCTAAGAAGCCCTAAGAATAAGAGAATAAGATCGCTTTGCATCTCGTAGTTTTCACACACCCGGGCCTTCAAGGTTTTCATAGATTTTTTTGCTCTAAGTACTAGGCCTATATGAAAATATCAAGAAAACACTAATTTGAGCACAAATACACGACGCATGCACGGACACACCCACCCAGACATCAAACACGCACAGCGCTCGCTTCCAACTAATTTATTGATATACATGGGGCACATGCCCACATTACCATGATATAAGGGAAACAGCATACTTTATCAAGATGTACAGTTCATCATCCTACAGTCTAGAAGCAATAAATTGGGATTCACTTGGTAAAAAAGATAGCGAAGGGGCGCTTACACTGTGATACTCATTTATTTTATGAAATGCCTCTAACACATCACGTGCATTTGTTCTTGCGATTCGGCCTAGAATTTTTGTCTCAGATAATCGTTCATCACAATCACGAAAAATGACATGTGCGACCATCTGCGCATACCTGTCATCTCGTTTCTTAAAATTTTTGGTGTGTTCTTTCAAGCAGTCAGCAATACATCTCTTGCTTTGCCTGATGTTCACCTTCCCGCAGGATGAGGGCATAAAGATACACTACCTCCGTGGTACATTTCACATGAGACCTTTGATGCTTCTTTTCGCAGCCACGTTTCTTGATATCGCTGATACATTCCTACAGTTTCCTGATTTTCCCGGAGGCCACATACACGAAGGGTACACCTTGCCTGCGCGCGACTTTCTTAAAATTGTGCGAGAACTTATGAATATGTGGCACAACTTGTGGTTTAATGTTTGATGGCTTGTAGCAATCATCGCTTTTCGTGTTCCACGCTAAAACTGCTGCAAAACTTATTCAGGAATAGCCATAGTTAACGATCGAGGGAAGTTAGCTGCTTCTCCACGGCTCAACAGGGTAAGGAATCTACGTTCTATGCTGTGTGGGCATGACCTACTCACTCCAAGCAAAGGGAGGCAACGCCCCTCATTTTTTGTTTTTATGTGTTTAACTTGAGACGCACGATTTTCTGAGACAAAATTTCTAAGCGAAGCGCAAAAAATAGTACAACTAAGGATCCCTGTGTACGCACCTCTTCGCTATCTTTGTTCACAAGTGAATCTCAGTTTATCGTTTCTAGGCTGTGAGAGGATAACCATAAAATCAATCGTCAAACAATTGATTTAGCGTCATGAAGACGTCTGAAATTGAAAACTTCAGACAGTGTCTGAATTCCGCGCACCCAGCCATACAATTTACGGTGGAGTTCAAAAGATACCGCAGCCTGCCCTTTCTCGACGTCAAGGTGGCAAAAAAGTGCAACGGCCAGCAGTTGTCCGTTCACAGGAAGCCAATGCACACTGGCCGCTACCTTCAATATGATTCATCCCATTCCGCCTTCCACAAAGTCACGATCGTGACCACATTACTCCACAGAGCCGAGAACATATGCTCCATTGACTTGGAGCGAAAGAAAGAAGGCTGCGTGATTGCGGACCTCAGAAAAAACGAATAACCAAAAACTCCCTATAAGCCATGACCCGCCACGTACAGCAACACAGGATTCTAAAACCCCAATCAGCTTTTATTGACAGCCCTTCGAAACGCGTACCACTTTCATACGAGCAAGGGAACGGCGAGATGTTAGTGCGGGTCTTCGAAAAAATAAAAGGAGGGAAGGGGACCCTTAAACTTTGCCTTTAAAAGTTGAATGCGATAGCAAAATTCGGCTTCTAGTGCGCCCTTCAACCGCTAAGTGCATACTTGTTATTATGTTTTTTTTACGTCCACACACACGCACGCACACACACTTGCACAGTAGAATGTAACAGCGCACGCGCGCGAATGGTACATACAGGTTTTTGATCTAAAGCAAGAGTCCCGTTGCTTCTCAGATACGCACCGTGCGCTCGTCATCTCGCAAGCCACAAAGAGTCTCACGATTCCTTACAGATAGCAGCACATTATCTAGCGTTTGCTGTTTGCTTGACCAACGCCTCTGGAAAAGTATGATATGTTTCGCGCTAGATGGACATAGTGGTCCGTTTTCAGAGCTTTTTGAAAATTCCTGTGTGTTTTAACGACGATAGCTGCACCATGCCGACCTTTTTTTACGTAGTTTCAGGCCTCCCAAATGCACCTACAAATCGCCGATTGGGCTCATTTTTGTTGTGACACCTGTCGGACAAAGTGCGTTAAAGGGGCTCCTAAACACTTTTTCATATAACTATAGAATGAACTCATTAGAAGAGCTTATCGAATCACGTATTCAACGCCACAAAGGTTTCAAGGATCCGCCCGTGCTAGCGAAGTTACGAAGGTTTGTCGCATGCTGCATTTGCATTATCTCTTCTCTCGTCCCGACGAAAGCGCTGGAAGCTAAGCAAGGAGGAGTGGCAGGGGCAAAAAAGTACGTCACCCGCGCCTCGTGACCTTGATCACTTTCTTTTTCTTGGAAATTCACGGCTTTTTAGTGTGATCTCGCGCGCCCTCGCAAGGACAAATAGCGGCCTTTCGCGGCAATCTCTGTAACTTGCTTTTTCGCTCACGGTCGATCGCTCACACCCAGCGGTGCCGACACCGATGGTGGGATTTCAGCAATACGAGTTCTCCAACGCTAGCATTGCGCACGTGTCTTCATGTAAGCTGAGCCACGTGCTTTCCCGCCCGAAAGACCAGCCAATAATGGACAGAATCCCCCATGCCGTTTACGAAATTCTGTGCGCTGAGTGCCCTTTCTCGAATATCGGCGGCACAATAAACCTACCAGAACGACTCAAACAACACGCCAACGGTGTCCGGAAACTCTACAAAAAGCGCAGCGTTGTCATCGAGCATTCCGAGATGTTTGATCACCGCATAAATTTCGACGCAATGACGATCTTCGAAAGCGAGACTAACTGGGGAAGAAGATTACTACTCGAGTCGTGGCATATACTGAGAATGGCCGAAAACATCAAGTGTTCTCTTCGAACTCTTCCCCCGTTGTATATACACAGACTGCGCTCCAGAGCAAAACGAGAATTACAGCGAGAGAGATTAGGAGGGGACATTAACCGCCCCGCGAGTGCTTTGAAGACGCCGCTGCAACGTAGCCACAGTCTCTTCTGAGGAAGAAACCAAGCTGGTTCCGAAACGTCCCGTTTACGCATCTTCACGTACTTTTTAGCTGGAGTTTAAATCGCTTCCAAGTTTACATACACAACCAAGCAGACATCTGTCGAATGTTTACTTCAAAACAAAGATGCATATACAAGCGAACATGTTCAGTTGGTCCGTTCCCCAAGATAACTATTGGGTACTTTCTTTGAGCAGGCCGAGGAATGATAAAATAATTATTCCAGGCTCAATTCATGCGCCACCTCACTTTTCACGCCCTAAAAACGATAGGTTGCCGATGCTTTCACTGATGCTCTGTGTTGATGTTTGAAGTGTGTGAATGAAGTATGACTCTCTTTGTTTTCGTTCACGAGTCCTGCGAAAGCCTGACTGGACGAGGGTGATTCGTATTTCATTCAATGAGGGCTCTGGCAAATGCAAATGCTTGGAAAAAATGGAGATTTGGCAGAATGCGTGCGTGGGCTTTGTGGTTCTAGAAACGTATTCAGAAAGCCGTACCAGTTGTTCAATATACTGCTGGCCACAGACATCACAATGCAGCATATATACCACATTTTGGCTGTCACAATTTAGCAAGTCCTTCATTTTGAATGTGAAGTCTGAGGACAAAAACTTGGCATGGTTGTGGTCATGTGTTCGCAGACTCGGCAGCGATATTCACCACTTGGCTTAAAACTCGATTCACTGATTTCAATCAGTCATCTTAGCTCTTAACTAGAATGCCTTTAATGTTCTTTTCGCGGCCGTCGATCACACGTGGCGGCTTCACAAAAATTGTGGATAGACGCGCACTATGCTGTATAATGTAAATATGTTTTTAAAGGATATTGTTGTGGTGTGGTAGTGTGCACGAGTTTGTGAGGACAATTTTAGTTTGTTTGAATTGAGTGGTCAGAGTCAGACAAAATTTTTTTCCTATCTAAACCACGCGCCCTGCTTATGGCATCATCGATGATTCTCTCTGGGTACTCTTTTGCCACAAGCGTCGTTTGAAGATTCCTGGCATGGCCTTCGGAATCTAACACGTCTGAACGAACTCGGCGGTATCGGTGTGCTTGCGAGTATGGGATAGCTGTCTTGCATTGATGAGGATGGCTAAATTTAATATAAAGATACTGATGGCGATTCTTTGGGTTTTTATATAGGTTTGCGCAAATTTGTTCCTTTGTGATTTTAATATTAACATGAAGAAAGTTTATAGTTGACACAAGAAAGGTGAGTGTAAACAGAATTGATGAGTAAGTTGAAATATTATTGTCTATGACTGACAGCAGACCTTCCTTTCCGTGGTGCGAAATATTGGATATATTGTCCAAGAATCTTTTGTAAACGAGAGGCTTCAATGTTTTTGTTGAAAGAAAATGCCCTTTAACGGATGCCATGAGATATTTCTGGAATTAGAAGCTATCTTTTTACCCATAGCTGTGCTTTTATCTCGAGAAAGTGCCTATTATCATAGTGAAAGTTATTTTGAATAAGTCCCAACCAAAGTAAAGTCAACAGTGTGTCCTCATCTAAGTATGCTGGTGCACTGGCCTTCTTCTAAGCGGCCCTTGTTGCGTCAATGCCATCTGACTGTGGGATGTTTTACTGTGGGATGATTGTGGAACAATAATTATCACAAGTATGTTATTGTTGGGAACCTCGAGTGCGGTGATTTCACGAAGAAATTGGTTGCTGTCCTTAATGTATGAGGGGAGAGTTGGAACTATATTTTTATTGCTTAAGTCTAGCGTGCTTGACATTCTTTCTGTTACTACGCCGTTGCTTTAAACAATACGAAAACAGAGGTGGTTGGCATTGTCTATTTTAGGGAGCAAAAAAGTCCAACCTGGGGCAGGCTGAGTCAGTTGGATTGCCATGAGCATCTCAGCCGTAATATCTGCATTCTTACTCAGTCCATTTAGTTCATGGAATATTTCTGATTTGAATAATTTAATGGGGCACTCTTCGAGTTCCGCATGGAAGTGTTTGTCTTCCAGTTGTTGATAGCCTTCTCTCAGGTGCTCAATTTTATCCATATTATTGTCACGCCACCGTTATACGCAGGTTTAATTACCGAATGCGCTCTATGGCTTATAAGAGCTCCAAAGACGTACGCTCTTCCGAGGAGAGGTTTTTTATATAGCACCTTGTTTTTGAACAAGCGAATATGATGTCTTTTTGTATGGCCGAGATATTATTGTCCAAGTGTCTGTCACGCTGCTGAGGTGGTCACCAATTTTTCTGAAGAGCCAGGAAATGCTGTTCAGCTCCGTTCATTGAAATACTCCCGTAGGCGCTTATTTCTGGCAATGTTGTCTATATCGTGATACAACTGGAATTCAATAAAGTTTCCACTGGCCGGATAGAATGCGAGGCCCTTTAAAAGCAGTCTAATTTCGGCCGCAGATAGGTGTGCTAAAGAAAGACTAATTATGATCGGAGGCTCCACTTCTTCATCCCAGTTGATGTCGCCAATATATGTACACGTGTAGTAATTGTCTCAGCTAACCCCTCCCGCTCCTGTTTACGACGCTTCCACTCTTTTTGTCACTGCTGTCTTCTTATTTTCATGCACCACGAGATCGTTATCGTCCTCCTGGTTCAGATCAAACTGACGTCTAAATGAGAGTTTTATCTCCTGGAGTTCACGAGAGTTTCGTTCATGGTGTCGAATTGTTATTTGCACGAGCGGCAGTGATGCACAGTAAAGAGGTTTCTGCCACTGTGGTTGTTCTTGAAATAATGTTGTCATTACGGAATTCATTTATTTATTTATTTGCAACACCGCCAGTCTCTACTGAGAATATAGCAGGTTGGCACTCTGTACAGATGCTATGATTGCTCATCATAGTAAAAAAAACTGTAATACAGAACATGAAAGCAACATAATTCTGGCACTTTGTAAATTAGCAATATTTACACAACATAATCAACAATATCCAAGCACGTACAAAAATGGAAAGTTTAACATTAAGGCCGCTTACATGGCTGTTTACAGAACATACAAGTAGTACATACTCGTTTCATTAACATTGTCACTGGGTATTTAAAGAAGCTAAGAATTGTTTTCAATTTTTAACTCAAACTGAGACATTGATTCAGTGTTAGTGATGTGGGGGGCCAACATGATGCATTCACGAATAGCTACCGGAAAAAAAGAATATTTGAAAACATCAGTGTTGTATTTAAATTTTACTAAATTGTGCGTGTATGTTTGTGTTTTGTGGCTCGTTTTTGTGAATAAGACGCGTAATTTAAAATGTCAATTTTAAAGTAATTGTGCAGAAGTTGATAAAAAATTTTAAACGTACCTGTTTTGCTTGTACTTCTTGCGTAGGAAGCTCAGAAAGAAATAGCAGACTAGTGGGTGAGTGTTCACGTTGATATTTGTTGTGGATGAATCTTAGTTCGAGAGACAAGCCTTTCAGTACCGAATCGCACGCTGAGTATGGCGTCAGCGTTGAGTAGTGCAGGTCGTATTTCACACGTTTGTCAATTACCTTCCTACTTTGTTGAAATGAGTGGTTTGGGAGAATGCACCATACCTGAACGCTCTGGCAGTCATTTAGCGTTGAAGCGTGCTGATCGTCGAGTGGCTTCACTATAACTGTGGAGGCTGTAGGCCATCGTCGAAGCAGTTGGACAAGTGACAGGCCTCGAAGAAAGTGGCAGGGGATTTGGTGGTAAGGGGAGTTCGGTAGGACGGTGTTTGCGATGGCCGCTGGAGAGCCAGCACCGACGAGGGCAGCGTTCTCAGCCGGCTGCAAGGTCTGCGAGGGCCGATGGTACGTCCCCGTTGTCCGTAGTCCTCTGTAATGAAGCGCCAGCATCGCTGCGTCCTCAAAGCTTGAGTGTAGGCCATCGGCGGCAAGGACGCTCCAAGGCGGCATCTCATGTAAGGCGTGGTTGAGACAAATCAAAAGACACTGCGACCAAATTCTTTTCGATGGCACAAGCGGCACATGTGGCTTACGACACGGGATGCTTCCCTAATGAACCAGTGTACAATCCTTTTTTTCGCACCTCGGTGCCGGCGGTTTGAGGCTCTGGGTAGCGACTGGCTGATGCTGTGTTCAAGGATCGGTCGCTACTGTTAATCTGCTCATTGAGCTGTTTTATGTCAGTCAGAGCATGTACGCACGCATTGTCTGCAATGTCCACTGTTCCCACATGCATCACCAGCCTCGGCAGCGTCGGTGGCAAGTAGTTGAGAAAGCCGCAGTATTAAACGATTGCGGGGGTTCCAAGTTCTAGGGGGTTCAACGTTTGGTGTACATACTCGATTAAGTAATCTCCAATAACAGGGATATTGTTGGTGAGCTTGGGTCGCAGGCAATTACTTCTAGCGAAAAGGGGAACTTCGGCAGAAAGGGCCCCGATCTGGCCTCTTCTGTGGTCACTTAGGAAAAAAGATAAACAGGTGTGTTGTTTTCGCTAAAACTTCATTGACACGTTTATATGTGGGGTGGAGGGGGCATATTACAGGCCAAAGATGGTGAAAGCACACAAGGCCGTTTGAAAAGTACAAGCTAAGTCATGGGCCAGAAGACACGTAATGTCAAAATGACGGCGTGCGTGTATACAGCCCTTTCTATTGCGATAGCAATTATATGGACACTCTCGGCTGGATTTCACCGCCGGTGTCGGCGTATGCGTCGATGTCATGCTCCGTATATGTCTACGTAAATACATATTTGAAAAAACAAGACAGGAAAAAACAAGAAAAAAGACTCTGCCGCGAAGAATTGAACGTGGATCCTTCTCGTCGTTAAAGCAAAGCGTTAACCACTGAGCCACCGTGGGGTACCTGTTTGGACGTTGAAACATTAAGCTTTTATATCTACAATTTATCTCTGTTGGCGGCCACCTTTGGGGGGGGGGGGACTATCGTGTTTTATGCATTAAAAGCAAGATGGCGCAGTGAGCGCGTGGCAGCTCTCATCTGTGACGCGCACTTTGGCCCGTGTAGAGAATAAGGGTGTGTACGCTCAATCGCGTGCTCTCATCTTGTAGGGGGGAGAATCGCACTTTTTCACTAGTTTTTGGGTTTAACCGGAACAATTTCGCTGTAGTTACCGGGTGCATGAAGGTCACTGCAATCGTCGCACAGCCTCCGTTCGCGAAAAGGGCGCGCTTTTCAGAGACAGTGTAGGAACAACTGAGACGTTTATTTGCGTTCATCGGTACCTGCGAGTAAGTTTCTTGAGTAATTTGTGCGGGAAAAACACGGAGAACGTTTCGGTCTGCTTGTCATTAGCACGTGACCTTCCAATTTGTTGCTATCACGTTCATTGCTTCGCCTTCGTGGCATAGCTGTGACATTTTCTCACTCCCTGTAGTGCCTGTGTTTGAAACCAGCTAGAACTGGCTGGTCTCTCTCAATTAGAAATGATAAGGCAGACAAAGGTTAAAGAGATTTCCAAAAAATATAAACAATTGTGAAATGTGTAAATGAAACAACTAATATTAAAGCGTAATGGAATAGGTCTTATTGTGCGAAAAATATGTGCACAAGTTTAGAAACTCAGGTAAACGCAAATAATAAAAAGTGAAATAAAAATAAACTATCAACAATAAATATAATAATAATAAACTTACCACAAAGAGAAATATATGAACAGAACATGGAAAGATACTCGGTTGGTTCATTCCTCCGAGTAACTATTGAGCACTTCATTTGAGCATGTAGAGGAATATTAAAATATTTATGCCAGGCTTAATTCATGTCCCATCTCTTTTTTGCGCGCCCTTAGGAACGATAGGTTGCTAATGCTTTCATTGATGCCGTGTGTTGTTTTTCAAATTTTGTAGACGAACTATGACTCCCTTTTTGAGTCAACTTGCAGGATCCTTCAGGTGATCGACCTTGCGAGATGTAGCCTGAGACATCATGAATGTGGCATACCGTCATTTACAAGTGCGGAAGAAGAAAACTCTAATGCCGACTGACTGTGTGGATGCCTCGTCGACCCACCGCCGCCTGACTACCTGAATGACAGCTGCTTCTTGAGAACAGTCTCTACACACGACTACGCTGAACGACAGCGTGCGTACGCAAAACTCACGGCCCTAGTTTTCTACCTCGAGGGTACGACCCACGTTGTTCGGAAGGTATTCAAGCAGGCATTTAGGTCGTTTTCACCGCGAAACAGCCTTCTCCAAAGAAAAACGTCTCGCTGTTTCGAGCAAAATACCTTCTTGTGGTGCCTTCAGTTCTGCCACCAGAACTCCTCCACGTTCTGTATGAAGATCTCATGGCAGAGCACTGTGGTGTTTTTCGTGCGCTCGCTATGATACAAGAAAGGTACTACTAGCCACGCCTTACTGCCGACGTTACTCGTTACGTGAGGATATGCAGAGACTGTCAACGACGAAAGACACCACCAACAAGCGCAGCAGGCTTCCGTCAGCCGATCCATCCTTCCCGGCAACCGTTCCCGCAGATTGGGGTCAAGCTCTAAAGCCGTTTCCAAGGTAGGCTTGCGATAAAATAAGTGTATCATTGTTGGTACTAGCTACCTCACCTGCTGCACAAAACAAGAGCCCTTTTTAAAGGCAGTGCCACAGAGGTAGCCAAGTTCTTCCTTGGGAACATCATACTTTGGCATGCCGCCCCGAAGTTCTCATCACCAACAGAGGTAGGACGTTTACTGCTTAACGAACACATGCAGTCTTGAGATATAGTCGGACAAACCACCGTCGTACAACTGCGTACCACTCTTAAACCAACGGCCTGACTAAGCGTCTGAATAAGACCATCGCTGACACCCTGGTCATGTATGTAGGCGTTCAACGCAAGACGTGGCATGCCATCCTCCCGTACGTGACCTACACGTACAACACTGCCGTGCAAGAAATGACGCATTTGAAGGAACGTGGCAACGACATTCGACGCCATGTTACCCAATGTCACCAACGAAGAAAACTTCGATGTGAGTGAACACTTTTGTAGCTTCGCGCCAGCCTTCGCAAGCTGCCGCGTTAAAGAAGAAAACAGCTGCAGGGCTCTCTTCTTCTCATGATTTGCTCCTATAGCCTGGCTGGACACTGCAGCAGCGACCCCATCCGCGTGCCCATGTCTCATATAAAAGCTGCGATTATGGCATGGCCTTATCAACATCGTCTCGTCTTCGGCATCTAAACATTTGGTGATCACAGGCCAAGAGACCAGCAATCGTCGCTGAACCACTGCCTCTCAGCTTCACAGCAATGTCTCAGCCAGCTCAAGCTTTGCAAACACAATTTGATCCGCGTCTACCACCATTTTAGACCTTCAGCATCGAGTCCTGGTTCCAAGTGTTCAAGAATGTTTTAGAGCTCAACATCACCTGACTCCAAGAACTACTGTTTGAGGTACTGGAGTACCATCATCCCGGGACCTCAAACGCCACCTCATGTATACTGCGTGGAGCCTCCAAAACCTCAAACACCGCCCCAGGTATTTCGCGTGGAGCCCTCGCCCTTACGACCACCTGTGTGACGCCGTGCTCCTGTATTACGGCATAAAACATTGCCTTTTTAAAAGCGACACCATGGTGCCTCGCTCATCCTCGTGAATGCCTCCCGCGCCATGGCCAGTCCTCACTATCGCCCTGCCAACTGCACCCGGCTACACAGATGAAGATCCTCATGCCGCGCGAATCGGCCCGTCGACCAAGTGGCCTGCAACTCTGGAGCACACTCCGTAGTTCCTATCTCAGAGGTCTTGGTTTTGCAATCAGAGCCACTGCCACATTTTTCCGTCACGAGTCCGACGCTGTTTACAGCATCGCACACCGTCGGATTCTTCACAGAGTCATATTTTGCTGCGCTGACGATAACAGATGAGCCTTTCGTCAAGCGGTTGACGCCTGTGGACACGGCAGTGAGCATGACGACTTCAGGGCCTCTTGACACTGTGTGCGACAGCCGAACCTATGCTACGTGTCACTTGTTCGCTAACCCTACGAGGGGCATTATAACTAAGCTAGCTGCCCTTTGCAAAGCTACTGCCAACATGGCAACGACTGCAGACGGTGCTCCAAACATGCTCATGGAGAAGTTCGGTGATTGTGACTCAACGGCTATGCAAGCATATGATTAGCATGCCGTCCCACATCAAAGTTCTTCTGCGCTGGCTGCACAAGGCGGTTCGTTATTCACATACACGCCGTACCGTCCGCTGGCACAGCCTGAACCTTCGACGATGTACGACTTTTCGCGAACACCTCTGATGATAGCACGAAGAACCTTGAAAACCAAATCAGCACTCCACACACGACTTAAAACGACGCAGTCGTTATCACGAGCGCTGCTCAAGTCCAGGTGATAGAGATGAGTGAGCGTCGGTACCTTCCAGGTGCAATACAAGCTCCGGCCACAAGGCCATAACTGTTTAACAAGCCTACCAGCCGCTTCCTCTAAAGCCCGTCGGAAATCGCTGTGTGCGTTGTAGAGCTTTTCTTCCGGCATGCCGTTTCAGGGACCACCGTCTACCATGCTCAACCATGCAATCCATGCAAACAGCATCAATTTCTCAACGACCCTCATGCCTACACGCCGATCACTTAAAACTAGCGACATCTGTTTTTACGAGGCATCTCCGCGCTACGCACCATCCTCGCTGAGACGTTATCGGAATGGCGACCTCTGGTGTCGCCAATACCCGCGGCCACAAGGGCCTTGACGGGCTGCTCCAGTGCTGCCTTACATCTATCTGTTCGGCGCGCCGTTCACCCACTCCGTGGCTTCCAGTGTCGTCCACGAGAACTTTCGTATACCCAGCGTTTTTGGCAGTGACAACTTGGACTTACCTTTTAAAAAACCACGGACTGCCACTCATGTACATAGTAGTGGTCCCCCTTGATTTTTTATATGTTTGACAGAACAGGGCAAATCGGGCACTATCCCACAGTTTGAACCGCGATCCTGAGTCAGGATCAACAAATCTCCCTATTTATCCCAAGATAGAAAAGTGTGGTGGTGGAGTGCCAGAGGAGCCCACATAGCATAGATCTCCGCTGCCCTTTTGGCCCAATCCAAGATCTGGTTGAGGACCTCGGGTGTCGAGCTGCACACAGAAGCCTTCCACTGCCCTTCACTAATATTATGCAGAGAATGAGTTGGCAGTTTCCGAGTACTACCCAAATGACATGGTCTAGATTAGCTTTTTATTGGCAGAAAATGCACAAAGGGGCGATATATCGCACCGTGTATAAGATGGCAAAAAGATGTAGTAAAAAATGTACGGGTCTGTAACTGGCACCATAGTGTTTTATGGTAGCACGAAGCTTCATGGTGTAAATGGGGGAGCGATACCTGGTGCGTTGTAGGCGACAGTGATATGTTATGCCGTTCCAGGTCGAAAGAAGATCTTTTGCGCTGAAAAAGCTCGTTTGGGGAGCTGATGCAGCGTCGAGCCAGTCTTGTTCACCTGCGGCGCTAATCAAGTTAGCCGCGTGGCTCGTGTTGCGCGAGCCATGGAAAATCGAGAACGGTCGTGCTCCGGGCATGGCTGGGCGCTGCAGCTGGTACCCCGTTTGCGGGCGCGTACCAAAAAAAAAAAAAGCTGTGACCCCGGCATGGCCTCATCGCCGTCATCTGGTCTCTCATTCCTTAATTAGCAAGGCTAATAGAGCACTAAAAAAGGGCACAGAAAAGAAAACACACACACACACATACATAGTGGAACATTAAACTTTTTTATTTTACAATATGAAGACTACTTACAGAGCCGATAAGGCAATAAATATGCGCACGTTAGTTGTGTGGTAGACAGGATTATTATTAGGCATCTAGACGGACGCCTCGGTACACTCGACAACGAGGTTTTTTCCGACGGCAATTCGAATTCTCAACGGCGCCGTATATGACGTCAAATCTTCTGTGTTGTCCGCCTCAAGCCATATCATGCGCGAGCCTGAGGACTGTATTTTGTTGTTGTTACTTTGCTTTAGTGCTTGTACTAATTGTGTATTTTTTAACTTTATTATTGTACTTTCATATTTTGTTGAAGTTTTGGGATGAGGGCTTTTTCGAAGGGGACAATGGCACATTCCCTCCTCGAGTTTTGTTATAGCCCTGTTTTACGGTCGGTTATTGTTGGAGCGAACCTCACATGCGTTGTTCGAGAAGATCCAGGACTGCAGTAGATCAATTTTTTAGGATTGCGCCCACTTTTAAATTATTCTGGAGTCTACTTCACCGCTAACCATAAGAATAGCATATTCGATGGCACGTGTATTTATGTTGACGCGCCTCACCACTTATCACTTGATCGCCAGCCGACGCACTGTTCGCCGCTATCAGTGGACGTGTGTTGCTGCAATCTGACCTCCAGTTTTCTGGCCACAAGTTCGGCCGAAGAGAGATTTTTATCTGAACACCAAGTCTGCTCCCTTCATCCGCGTCACGACTCTATGACAATAGACAAACAGAGAGTTGAAGAGATGGCTCGGAAGAGTGTTTTCAGGGAAAATGTAGTATTTAGTACTATACGTCTTGCTAACTGTACGTTCTTTACTCAAGTAAATTGTTGCCTGAAAACCAGCGATAAAATTCCGCATCGACCTACGCTTTGTTCATCTTGCGCTTCATTTTATTAGAAAATTTACTTATTTATGAAGTGCATTCGCCCCAGCTATTCCAACTTGAATCTGTTATTCTGCGACGTAGACACCAAGTCATGCATTCTGCAGTTTTTCCTAATTATTTTCTTGAAAAAAAGTTCACAGCGCGCGGGAATCGCTCTGTTTCTGAAGGCCCTGAAGTTTTCGAAAACCCATTCAAACTTTGCTGAGAACCTCTTTTTGCAAATATGTTCCAGGGTACCATCGGGTATGTACCACAAGCGGCCACGGTGTTCAATGCCACACTGCGAGACAACATTCTTTTTGGGAAGCCGTACGACGCAGTTCTTTACCGACGTGTTCTGGAAGCCTGCGAACTAGCCAAAGACATTAACTCATTTCCTGCCGGAGACCTGACCGAAGTTGGCGAGAAGGTGCGTTGTTTCTTCATGCATATCAAAAGCTTTGAGAAAGTAACTGTTTCAAAAATACTGTGTTCTAGAGAACGTAAGGGGATTTGAATGGCTCGTTTTTGTTCGATAAACCAACGCCTCCTCTTCAAGAATGCCTGCCCCGCCAGCCAGAAACCACTTGTCCTTGCGTTTCCTCCATTCATCGCTTCTTTAGGAGGTGGTAGCTGTTGGTGTTCGCCGTGGCTGCTTGCGACACGCATGTTCGCATACGCATGCTACCCCTCTTAAGACCCAACCACCACGGTCCTACTGGAAACAGTAAGGCGGAATGTGGCGTCATCTTTCGGCAAGCGACCAGAACCTATGGTATTGATTGATTGATACGTGGGATTTAACGTCCCAAAACCACCATATGATCATGAGAGACGCAGTAGTGGAGGGCTCCGGAAATTTCGACCACCTGGGGTTCTTCAACGTGCACCCAAATCTGAGCACATGGGCCTACAACATTTCCGCCTCCACCAGAAATGCAGCCGCCGCAGCCGGGATCCGAACACAACTTAAGGCAGGACGACTATACAGATGTTATGATTTATCAAATTTCACATAATACTGCTAGATTGCAGGGCTATATTGTAGAAGTGGGTACAAAGCAGCACATTATATAACAATTAAAGCAGTACAAATGAGGTAAACGCAAACAGCGACAGGTCTTAAATAACCAAAAATAGATTACAGATAATTATACAACATTGCAAAGCAAGAAGTAAGGATTAGTTGATACCGTCGTTTAGTGCCTTCCAAAATTCAAATTTTGGTACTGAACGAATGTGACCTGGTATGGAATTCAACATTTCAATTAATCGGGGGGGAGGGGAGTGTAATTGAAGAAGTCTGTACGATGACGAAACACAGGTACTTATAACCATCAGCGCACAGAAAAGACAAAAACAGAAGAAAATGCACGACGCAAGCGCTTAGACATACACATCACTTCTTGTGTTCATTTTTCGTGTTTCGTTGTGTTCTCGTGTTTTTTGCCTTTTGCGTGCAGCGATCGCGATGAGCATGTTCTAACTAGCTACATCTATCAAATAGGAGTACGTTGAGCGCAAGGCTATTTCTGGTAGATGTTGTTTTGCAGGTTGAGCAGCTAATTTTGTAGCTAATTGAAAAGAAAGTGAGAAACTTTCAGAGGCTCGATGCCGCATTTTTTAAAAAGTGAAGTCATAGCAAGATGCGTTAGGTTGGATATCGGTGAGAAGTTGCAGTCATAGCGTCCGCATGTCAAACGAATGGTATATTTTTTTTATAATTTCTGGGTGGATTATATGCGTTTGCATCCCCGATTTGGAAGGGGTACCTTGCAGAGGTGCGATATTCAAGAATTCAACCCGCGAGGGTTTTTCATGCTACAATTTTGTTTCCCTAGAGGCTAAGCGTAACCAGCACTTCAGATGTGCGAGTTTTTTCAGAGCTTCGCTTTAAATTTTGTCGATGCGATCAGACCACGATAAGTTAGCGGTAATAAGGAGGCCTAGGTATTTATATTGTAGGTCCCGCTGTACTTCGTGATTGCTGAACGAATAAATGAACGCTGGTGAGGTTTCCATCATGGTTAAGCACATGGCAGCTGTCTTTAGAAAATTAATGTTCATTTGCTTAATCTGACACTAACTGTATAACGTTAATGATAATTCTTTGAGAGAAAGATAGAGCCCAGGGGAATGGATTGCATGATACAAAATACAATCATCATCGTAAAGACAAATGTTAGCAGAATCTATGCCTGGTAGGTTGTTTATGCACAATAGCAAAAGTAAAGGCTCTAACATGAATTCCTGGGGCAATTCACAAGAAGAAACGTGAAACGCAAAGCGAAGCAAGAAAAGCAAAGAGGAGGACAACACAAGTGCTGCACGAAACCAAAGTGGCTGGGTCTTGAGCATACGGGTCCAAAGTAGGACTGCCCTGTGTACTAGAAATGCATTCAAGAAGAATGGCTATTTGGGGTAGTCGGTTAGAATCCATGGTGATAAGGGCTTCGCACCTTCGTGCTCGCGCTGCAGCCCTTATCACCATAGATATGTTGACATTGAGCTTCAAAATTCGCTGCGGTCACTTTTAATTTTAATTGTTAAGCGAAACCCCTTAGCAGTGATTATTTTAACACGAACGGGTTTTCGCTTCGGTCCACCGAGGTATCAGTGACATGACGATAGTTATAGTGGGAGAACAGAACGATGACACAGAGACAAGAAGTAGGCGAAAGGCATGAGCGCTCGTGTCCTTTGTGTCCTTCTTGACTCTGTGTCGTTGTTCTGTTCTCGCACTATAACTATCGTCATGTCATGCCAACTAGCCCTGGCTGCCACGTATGGGTGACGTATTTCCGCCACAAAAAGGACGTTGAAAAATACGCACTGTCAAAAGATAAACATTTCCGTCAACGGTAATCGAACATATGGCCTCTTGGCCCGTGGCTATACATGCCGGGCACGCTATGCACTGCGTGACGGGCGCACGTTTTATAGATTATGGATCATAAGCCTTTTAAATCTATCATTGTGATGACCCAGTGTTCTTGGTAAAGTGCTGTAATGCGTCAGAACTGTGGCATCCGCGGTCAGTTTCTTCAACGCGTCATTTCTGAACGCCCGTGCCATTCGCCGCGTTCATAGTTGGAGTATTGCAATTTTATGAAGGCCTTAAGACACTCCCAGGTGGTGACATTACCCCACGCAACGGTGTCACTCATAGAATTCATCGGTACCTAATAGTTTGGCGACGCCAGCCGGCTTCTTCTTGCTTCAACTCCACGTTCCCCAGTGACGCTGCTCGAGCGAATAGTCGTGACGGACCAAAGGAAAGACGCGAGGCACGTTGCGTTTCCCTTTGGTAAGGCACAGGTGTAAACATGCCATGAGTAGGTGACCTTAGCTTCAGGTCACCATGCGTTCAGTCACAGCATTCTGGACATCACATGGCGTTCTTTGGTTCGCCTCTCACCGTTCGCTACTACAGCTACCACAAGCATAAATAATTGCAAGGGTTCAGCCAATCAATAATGCGAACGTTAGTCGTACGGATGTAGATGTATGACTAAGCGTTAACGTGGATGCATCCACGTTAAGCTTCGCTGAAGCTGTCAATTATCACTATACATTGTGAAAACTCTCTTATATTAAGGTAGGAGAAATACTATGCCACCTAAGCAAGGGCATGTTCTACTTTTGTGTTTTACAAATTGCTATAACAGAGGGATCCACGAAGTTTTTTTTTCTGCGAAGATCTCGCTTCACTGCATTCCAATCAACTATCCGGAGAACATAGATAATGCGACTTACACGCCTTAGTCTTGCGTGTCGACGATTTGTGTGCAGTAATCCCAATTCATTATCCACGCGATCTCAGGATTTTTTTCTTTCTTTTTTTCGGGGCATATGTTTCAACACATTTTTTAACAAAGTTTTCGAAATGACAAAAACAAAATCTTCGCACCACGTGTTTAGCTGACCTCGGACCTAATACATGTAAGAGGGCTTCGCGGTTGGTGTACGCTACAGCATCTCATCTATGTCTATAAAGTGAGGATCCGTGGTTTTCCGAGAGGACAGCATCCGTAGCAAGGAGAGGCAGTCTTTGTAGATGGGGACGTTGCTGCAATTTTATTATGGACACATCTTAAGTAATGCTATAGTCGTGGTAACTTGTGTATTCGTAACGACGTTTGGGGACTGCGTAGTTATTAGAGAATAACACGCCTTTAGAATCATAAACACTACTAGCGATTTGAAATTTAACTCCCCTTTCAAATACTTTTATAAAACAGAGGAGGATCGCCTCCTTTCAGATATGTGGCACGGGAGCACAAAAACCGGCGTCATAGCATCGGCCGTGCATTTTTGGGCAGTCATGCATGTAAAAAACAGCCCAGAGAGGACAATGATGGCGCCAAAAGACCTTCAACGAAAAGGTCTGTTAAGAGAAGCTCTCAGCAAAAAGCAGTCTGGTGTAACACTGTTTCTTGTGGCATCAATTACCACTTGCTCCAGTCCAGAATTTCATGAAAAAGTAACCAACTTCCTACAAATTTGCAAGTTGGGTGCCAGAATGGGACGTGAATGCCCTGAGATGCCGGGCACACTGAAGTCACCCATATGCAAATCAAGTTACCTGAATAAAGCCCTTTTTGGCTTGTGAAACTACTGAGTAACGGTAACTGAGTACCGATGGACAGCCATCGATGGACCGCGGGGAGACGATAAGGCACCCACAGTTAGAGGAGTGTTCGAGATATCGGCCTTTAAACAGGCGGTTTCTGTATCTGTCGGCAATCACAGTACAGAAATCTCTAATCAGATGACAAAGAGAAGGCAGCGCTATCGGGAATAGGAAGGTTTTCCTAGTATTGCAAACGAGGCGGCGTGGCTGAAAGAACTTACGATACAGACTCCAGAGGGCGCAGCTGCTTGCTGGCAGAGGCACGGTATGTAGTGCGTGTGGAGAGGAAGAGGAAATGGCTGAATATTTGTTAATGTTTAGTGAAGGGCTCCACCCTATAGTCCAGGATAATGGCACGGAATTTTTCAAAGCATTGGCGTTTAAGGACCGGGAAGACAATATAGACTTTAAACGGTAAAAATAACCAGGAGTAGGCTAACTGATTGGTGGCTACAATCAAGGCGCGAGTGAAATTTAGTTCTTAAACGTATTGCCACAAGGCAGTAGTGGGATTGGGGCATAAAGCGGTAGAGGGTCCCTGGCTGAAAGAAAAGACTACGAAGTGGATAGAGACTGGTTCCAGCCCGCCAGTGCGCCAGGCATTGTCATCGCGTGTAATCGTTGTTAATATCTGTAAATATACGTTTTCTTGTAAGATTATTGGTGGAGGAGCCGGGGTACGCCTACCTGGCTTTTCCGGCAAACCAACACGAAACTTCGGAGTGGTCGCCACCTTCATTTTCCTGCAATGGCTCAACAGGCCCACCCACAAGAGCAACAGCAGCCGCAGCTGCAGCAGCAGCAGCAGCAGCACCAGCACCAGCGGCAGCAGCACCAGCACCAGCACCAGCAGCAGCAGCACCAGCTGCCTCCTCTGATTCTCCTGCCTCCACGAGACCCCGGAACCTTCTCGGGCACAGGCAAGGACAAGGTGAATGTTGAAGATTGGGTCGCTTTGTACGAGCGCGTGAGCGAATACTATAGGTGGGACCCTACGTTGATGCTGGCCAACGTTGTATTTTACTTGCGGGATACGGCGCTCACCTGGTATGAGACGCATGAGTCGGAATTGACCAGCTGGGACGTTTGCAAATTGAAGCTTCTCGAGTTATTCAGCAGGCCACTTGGGCGACAGCAGGCCGCGAGGAAAGACCTTGAATGTCGCGTGCAGACATCGACAGAATCATATGTATCCTACATACAGGACGTATTGGGCCTCTGTCGAAAGGTGGACGAGAACATGAGCGAAACTGACAAAATCGCTCACATATTGAAGGGAATTGCCGATGACGCCTTCAATTTGTTGATCGTTAAAGATTGCGCCACCGTCGACGCGGTTGTGAAGGAGTGTCAGCGCTTCGAGCACGCAAAGAACCGTCGCATAACCCTCCAGTTTGCGCGTCTTCCTAATACTGCAGCCACTTCGACCTGTGAAGACAGCCCCAAGTTCACGCAAACTACATCGTCCGAAAATGTCACCCGAATCGTTCGTCGTGAACTCGAAGCAATGGCTCCTGCAGCCATCGCCTCTGACGGTCCTCAAGACAACGCATTCACCGTCTCCCTCATCCAAGCCGTCGTTCGCCAAGAAATAGCAAATCTCGGCATCACACCTGTTTGCGCCGTTCGCACCACCGAGAGCTCGGCTTCTGTTAACCAGATTCCGGTGTACCTTTCACGCTACCCTTCCCGCTACCGGAACCCTGCTGAATGGAGAACGTCAAATGATAGACCGATCTGCTTTCACTGCTCTCGCGCCGGCCACATTGCACGGTACTGTCGCAATCGTTGGTCATCCAATTCATCTTGGAACACTGGGACATGGCGTCGCTTTGAAGGCAGTTCTCGCCGCTTTCCTACTCCGTACTATCCACAGCCTGCTCCTACTAATGTTCAGGGCCGAAGGTTCAGCCGGTCACCATCACCCCAAGGCCGCCGATCTCTCTCGCCGATGATTTTTCTATCCAGATCCCCTGCACGACCTGGGCCCTCAACTTCGGGAAACTAGACCATGCAGCTGCCGGAGGTGACGCTGCATTAACGACCCATTCTGCAAATCCTCTGTTGACGATTCCTACACGCCGCAATATTTTGGACCTTTTGGTGGATGACGTTACCGTTACAGCCCTCATAGACACTGGTGCACAAACTTCAGTCATGAGCGCTGCTCTCTGTATTAAACTGCGAAAAGTGATCACGCCTCCTAATGAGTGTGCAGTAATGCTTGCCGAAGGGAGCACATCTGCCGTTCTCGGCATGTGTACCTCTCGTGTGTGTATTGCTGGGCGCCAGACCATCGTATTGTTCACCGTGCTTGAGCAGTGCCCACATGACGTGATTCTTGGCCTCGACTTTCTCTCTGCGCACTCCGCCCTTATCGACTGCTCGACGGGTCTTCTTCAGTTGGAACTGCCTTTTGACGCCGCTGTTTCCCATGACGCTCAAAGTCACCTTTGTGCCACCGAGTTCCTGCATCTTCCGCCGCAAGCCGCGACTTACGTGCAGATCGTGTGTGATCCGCCTGTGCGCGATGGTGAATATGTCGTTTCACCTATTACCGACGTTGTGCTAAAGCACTCCATTGCTGTCCCGCACACCGTGGTGAGAGTATGCCACAATCAGACCCATCTGTCTCTTTTGAACTTTGGTTTCTCCACGCATGTGCTGCCTGCTGGTATTAAACTAGGCGTCATGTCGTCGTTGCAAGAGTGTGATATTTCTGAACTGTCGGCTCAGCAACCTACTCCGCACGTTAACTTGCTCACTGCGCCCAACCTGTCAAGCATTGACATTGCCAAAATGATAGCGCCAGATCTTTCGCCCTCCGAAGCACAAGACCTCCACCGTCTGTTGACATCCTATGTGGACATATTCAATCTTGACAACCGCCCTTTAGGCCAGACATCAGTTGTGACCCATCACATCAACACCGGTGATGCCAACCCAATTCATCGCCGCCCTTACCGTGTCTCCGCTGCCGAACGCTCTGTCATCCAGAAAGAGGTCGAGAAAATGCTCGCCAAAGGCGTCGTCGAACACTCATCTAGTCCGTGGGCATCCTCGGTCGTTCTTGTCACGAAGAAGGACAACACATGGCGGTTTTGCGTCGACTATAGACATCTCAACAAGGTCACTAAGAAGGACGTTTACCCTTTACCAAGAATAGATGACGCCCTTGACCGCCTTCATGGCGCAAAGTTTTTCTCGTCCATTGACCTTCGATCTGGTTATTGGCAGATCGCTGTTGACCCACGGGACCGAGAAAAAACAGCATTTGTAACCCCCGATGGGTTATACCAATTTAAAGTAATGCCGTTTGGGCTTTGTAATGCGCCGGCCACCTTTGAGTGCATGATGGACTCCCTTCTGCGCGGCTTCAAATGGTCCACTTGCTTATGCTACTTAGATGATACAATTGTTTTTTCACCGACGTTCGCAAGCCATCTAGAGCGACTGTCCAGTATTCTCCAAGTATTTCGCAACGCTGGTCTCCAGCTGAACTCCTCCAAATGCCGTTTCGGCCGTCGCGAAATAACTGTACTTGGTCACCTCGTTACCGCATCTGGGGTACAGCCCGATCCGGACAAAATTCGCGCATTGACTCAATTTCCCGTGCCCTCTTCTCATAAGGTTGTCCGGAGCTTCCTTGGTTTGTGGTCCTATTTCCGCCGCTTCATCCGAAATTTCGCCGATATTGCGCGGCCTCTCACCGAGCTTCTTAAAAAAGACGTCCCATTTACTTGGAATTCGCCTCAGAGTGCTGCATTTTCGGCGCTCATTGCAGCCCTCACGACTACGCCAATATTAGCCCACTTCGATCAGACTGCCCGGACAGAAGTTCGTACGGACGCGAGTGGCCACGGAATAGGTGTTGTTTTAGCTCAGCGTCAGCATGGACGTGACTGTGTCATCGCCTACGCCAGCCGCCTTTTATCCCCTGCCGAGAGGAACTATTCCATCACCGAAAGAGAGTGTCTTGCTCTTGTTTGGGCTGTCGCTAAATTTCGCCCGTACCTCTTCGGCCGCAGTTTTACTGTTGTAACTGATCATCATGCACTCTGCTGGCTTTCCTCGCTAAAGGATCCCACGAGACGTCTCAGTCGTTGGTCTCTACGCCTTCAAGAATACACCTTCTCGGTCGTCTATAAATCTGGTCACCTCCATCAAGACGTCGACTGCCTGTCACGGTATCCAGTGGATCCACCAGACGCCACAGAGAGAGCTACGGAGGCTTGCGTCTTATCAATATCAGACTTTCTTGATATCGCTTCTGAGCAACGCCGTGACCCGGATTTACTTCCCATGATAGAAAGCCTGAGTTCCGCTACTCCACCCACTTCTCCGAACTTGTATTTCCTTCATGAAGGAGTTCTCTACCGCCACAACATGCGCCCTAATGGTCCTGACCGCCTTCTCGTCGTGCCTTCCCATTTGCGTGTAGATGTTCTCCGACAGCTTCACGATGAACTTGCCGCTGGTCACCTAGGAGTCACCCGCACTTAAGATCGCGTCCGGCGCCGTTTTTTCTGGCCACGCCTATATCGCTCTGTGCAAAAGTATGTCGCCAGCTGCGACCTTTGTCAACGTCGAAAACGACCAACATCGCTTCCAGCTGGCCTTCTTAACCCTATTGAGATCCCTGCTGAACCATTCTACCGCGTAGGGCTCGACCTTCTCGGGCCATTTCCTACTTCTGCATCCGGGAACAAATGGGTTGCCGTGGCGACCGACTACGCGACACGTTACGCGATCACCGCGCTCTTCCAACCAGCTGCGCTACCGATGTCGCCGACTTTCTGCTACATGACATCATATTGCATCACGGCACTCCTCGACAGCTCGTTACTGATCAAGGCCGATACTTTTTATCTCGCGTCGTCCAGGATATCGTACGTTCCTGTTCCACGAACCACAAGTTCACAACGGCATACTATCCACAAAATAATGGACTTACAGAGCGCCTGAATCGCACTATCACGTACATGTTGTCAATGTATGTTTCTCCAGACCACCATGACTGGGACGCAACGTTACCCTACGTCACCTTCGCTTACAACACCTCCAGACATGACACCGCAGGCTATTCCCCGTTCTACCTTCTTTATGGACGGTAACCCTCTCTGCCTCTTGATACACTCCTTCCCGCTGGTTCAAGCTCCCCTGTCACATACGTCCGCGATGCCATAGAGCGAGCCGACGCAGCACGACAGATTGCCCGAGAACGACTCATGCTTTCTCAAGCCTCTCAGAAAGATCGATACGATCGTCACCACCGCGAAGTTTCGTATGCACCAGGTTCTCTCGTACTCTTGTGGACCCCATGTCGTCACATCGGCTTCTCGGAAAAACTTTTATTTCGCTATGACGGACCATACAAAGTCCTTCGCAAGATAACCAACCTCACCTACGAGATACAGCGAGTCGTCGACGAAGCGCACTCAATGCCACCACCATCCACTGTTGTGCACGTCGTCAGACTGAAGCCTTATGTGTCACCCAACACTCCTCTTTCGTGACAAGCGCCGGGTCGGCGCTTTAACGCCGCGGGGTAGTGCCACAAGGCAGTAGTGGGTTTGGGGCATGAAGCGGTAGAGGGTCCCTGGCTGAAAGAAAAGACTACGAAGTGGATAGAGACTGGTTCCAGCCCGCCAGTGCGCCAGGCATTGTCATCGCGTGTAATCGTTGTAAATATCTGTGAATATACGTTTTCTTGTAAGAATATAGAGATAGTATAATTAACATCATGGCCACGCGGCTTCATATCGGAGCCACTGCCCGATCTAAAGGGCACAGCCAGATCCATCCATCCTTCCATCCATCCATCCATCCATCCATCCATCCATCCATCCATCCATCCATCCATCCATCCATCCATCCATCCATCCATCCATACATACATACATCCATACATCCATACATCGAAGAAGGATGAATATTTGGGCTAGTTGGTTAAATTCTATTGTAATAGGTGTTGCAGCGGAAGCACAAAAGTGCTGGAAGCAAGGCAAACAGAAGGCAAGAAATGTCATTCTCTTTGCGTTCCGTTCCTCGCCTTTAGTTTGTCTTTCTTCCAGCACTTTCGTACTAGCACTGCAATCCTTATTACAATGGCAACCATCCATCCATCCATCCATCCATCCATCCATCCACAATTTTTATGACCAAAGCAGTGAGCACTAGATACAAAAAGTCACGCTAGAAATAGCGGATAAAAACAAATTTTTGGACGTGTTCGAAAATAATGGGGCTGAGTACCTAAGGGAGCACGAGCAATACGTAGTGACTGAGGGGAAACGAATGCAGCTGTAATGAAAAATAGGGCACTGTGGAACTACAATAGTTAAGATGTTGTGAGAGGGATTTGGAAAGATGTCATGGTCCCGGGTTTGACGTTCGGCAATGTGGTCATGCGCATGAAGTCAGAGGTTCGATCAACAATGAAAATTAAACGTGGCATTGGTAGACTTGATTTGAGAGCACACGGGGATACCCCAAATCAGGGAATACAGGGTGAAATGAAATAGATATCGTTTGAGTGCGGAGAAGCTACCAGCAAGATAGAATTTGAGGAGCAATTCATTAAAATGGAAGAGGAGCGTTGGGCTAGGAAAGTTTTCAGCTGCTTGTACATGAAGAATATTGATACTAAATGGAGTAAGTGAGCTCGAAAACTGCCAACAAGCAAGTATTTAGACAAGAGGAGAATGCGACGCCAAAAAGAAACATTGGTAAACAAAACGGGCGAAATAAAAAAACGGGGAGAATTAGAAGAGTGGAACTCTTACGAAATCATCACTGGAGACCTACCGGACTTCAAGAAAGATTGGAATGCTTACGAAATTATCACTGGAGACCTACCGGACTTTAAAGCAGGAAATTGCAAAGGAAAAGATCTACGGTAATTTTTGGGGTAGTTCTCTGGTCATAACGGGAGTATTGTGGACCAAGACGTACCGAGCAAAATACGAAGGCATTGACACGGTATGTAGAGCGTGTGGATAGGAGGAGGAAACGGCTGACCATTTGATGATGTTTTGTAAAGGGCTCCACTTTATAGTCCAAGATTATGGCGCGGAATTTCTCAAAGCATTGGGGTTTAGGCACAGCGAAGGCAAACAGACTTAAAACAGGTAGAATTAACCATGAGGAGGCTAACTGAACGGTGGCTACAATCAAGGAACAAGAGAAATTAAATCGTTAAACACATAGCAATAGTACTTACTTTAAGGCTGGGTGGCGCGAGCTACCGCCCGATCGAAAGGGCTAAGCCGGATCCATCCATCCATCCATCCATCCATCCATCCATCCATCCATCCATCCATCCATCCATCCATCCATCCATCCACCTATCCGTCCGTCCGTCCGTCCGCCCATCCATCCATCCATTCGTCCGTCCGTCCGTCCGTCCGTCCATCCATCCATCTCTCCAATCCAATCCAATCCAGTCCATTCATTCGTACATCCATCAATTTATTCATCCATCAATCCATCTCTCTATTCGTCCTTCAGTCCGTCAATCTATCCATCCGTCCATCCATTCAGCCACCCACGCTTCATTTGCGCATGTCCGCCCACACCCTGACCAGTTTTTTGCGTTGAAACAAAGTATAGTGGTGGCGGCATAAGCATGTTGTTTTCGATACAGATGGCGGTGAAAAATTATACTTAGGGAAAACAACAAGCCTGGGGACTATGCATGCAGGTAAGCGTCTTCAGAACGCCATATGCCGGCGGCCTTGATATAGCGTGCACAGAACATAGATGTGACGTGTTCGGGGTTCCAGTTCAATAAAATTGTGTTTGCAGCCATGTGTAAATACAATGAACGAAATGGTCAAAGGAACTATGGTGCTAACATAGCAAACACAAAGTATATTAAACCATGAAATATGCGCCATGACAGACATTCTGACGCAAACTGTTCAGAAAAAAAGGCGCATATCACTAAAAAATAAATAAATAGAAGTAAGAATAAAGAAACAGAAAAATGATTTTAAGTACACATAGGAGATTTACTTGATGTTTTGCACCAACTCTTGCTGCTGTACTAGCTCCGCAGGAGATCTGAATTAGGGGATACCTTTTCTTCGCACGACTTCATTTGCATAACGACACAGAACAAGTTCTCTTTTTCTTTTGAGGCATTGTGCATTGGAGTGGTTAGGAAGTATTTCAGTGGTATATACGCAAGCATAATGGGAACTATTCAAGACTCACTTCGAAATAAAATAGCAATGGCCACCAAAATATTAGTTTTGGATGCATGTGCGCAGCGAGAATCTTTTTTTGTGTGTGGGCAGGGGGCACCTTTTTGACTTCTGGAGGGGCACCACCTGGAAGTGGTAATGTCTCTCTGGCAAAGAAAAAAATTTTGGGGGGGCATGGGCCCAATGTGCCACACCCTGGCTACGCCCGTGAATGGATCCATGTTCAACAGGAGACGGGTACGCCTAACCGAGCTGCTCAGTTCCCTTTCATTTTTGTTAGCGAAACATATTCAGGCATCATATTGCCCCTTTTTTTCTGCCCTACGCATTGAGTTGTTAATCATGAACTCGCCATAGAGAACGTCGTCGCTGCGTGGAGCTTTCTGCGTACGGAACAGAGATACTGCCCCAGTAAAGTACAGCGGTTACGGTGCTCGGCTGCTGACCCGAAGAACGGGCGTTGGATCCCGACCACGGCGGCTGCTGTTCGATGGACACGAAATGCCAGAGGTTCGTGTGCAGTCCATTGAGTGCACAATAAAGAGTAACAGATTGATTTTCCAAGCCCTCCAGTACGGCGACCCTATATATCGTGGCTTTAGGGACGTAATACAGATCAGGGATACATGGACGTCGGTTCTTTACAAGTTATTTATTATGGTAGAAGTGCAGCTTTGAATTATCAAAAAAGCAGGCATCTGCTTCTTATCTGCTTTATTTTTGTTATCTCTCCGGTGCTAACGAATCGAGTATTTCTGCTTTTAATTACCAAATAAAACGTCCTTCTTCATATAACAGCATGTGTGCAGTGGTTGGAAATGAGGTTCAATGATAGGCGACTAAAGAAAATACTGGAAAATTTTCGTTGAATATCACACCTAGCGTGGCGGTTAGGTTTATGCGAAGCCACATTTACAGCTTTCAGCAAAGTGTTACAACATGTATTTATATTAGTTTGAGTTAATTCAGTAATCTATTGACACGTGCGGTTCTTTTGGTTTACGAAGAAAGCCGCTATCACTTTCTGTTAAGCGCAACGCAGGCCGCGTTTATCTTGTATGCCACTCTGGAATGCGTTATGACGCGTGTATAAAAGACTGACACGTGCGGTTCTTTTATACACGCGTCATAACGCGTTCCAGAGTGGCATACAAGATAAACGCGGCCTGCGTTGCGCTTAACAGAAAGTGATAGCGGCTTTCTGCGTAAACCAAAAGAACCGCACGTGTCACTATCAAGTTGAGACTCGCGCAAGACGTGGAATTCACCGGCGTTCAAAGGCTAGCGCAGGATTTTATCTCGTAAACACTACAAACGCTTAACGACGTATGCTTGTTTCATCAAATCACCTGCACGCTATGGTACTTGCAACGCATGCAACGCTCAAGAGTAGTGTATGTGCAACACTTATTGCATTTTACCACAGCGGCTATAGCCAACACCGCAACCACATTTGACATATCGCTCTGACATCATTACTAAAATCCTTTTGCGCAGAATCTTCAACCATCACGACGACTGAAAATAGCGCTAACAAACGGCGACAAAAGAAGAGGACACACAACACAGGCGCTAAGTTCTAACATAATCTTTATTAGCACCACACGCTCATCTATATCACCAGAAGAATAATATCACAAGACATGCATTAAGCGCAGCTAAAATAATTTCTTAGAAAATACAATTTCTTGTAACTGAGCATAAGCGAGGGAGTACTGACGCACTTAGAGCCCAGTGATGCAATAGCCTGAGCCTAAATATTCTTTCTAGTAAGCTTGTCAAACATTCTCTTGATAAGCGTGCATGCATTGAATATCCGTGCGCATCCGTAGGATTTACAATGACTGGCCAGCCAACTCCGGCAAACCCAAAGGTTGTAATAACAAGCATTGAATTGCTTTCGTTCCCGGTATCGTTTGCGTTGTTGATCGTATCCCACTTTCTAGTGGTAAAAAACATATTGGACAGACGGGTCTTCGCCTTAATGATAGATTAAGAAGTCATAATGTAACGAGGTTTACTGGGTGAACCAAACGGGCAGGTTCAAGATTCGAGATAGCGACAGGACGAGCAAGATGGAGGAGCTCGAGTGCCAATCTCGTGGTGCCTTTCTCTGCGATGATGCTTGTTGTTTTCCGGTGTTGTCATCAGTCCTTCATTATAATTGCCCCCATCGAATAAGATAAAGCTATCCTGGCGATCTAACAGATGTGAACGAGTGGGTCGAAGTACGGCTTCCAGCGGTTCACGTGAACAATATTGTGTCCACGCCGACGATGGTCACCGAGCGGCGTAAGTGTTTCAATGGCGTAAGTGGCGAGTGATGTGCGCTCTGCCACGCGGTATGGACCATGGTAATTTGAAAGTAGCTTGGTAGACAAACCAGGTGCACAGGGTGGTACATACAGCCATACAAGGGTTCCAGGGGCGCACTTTGCGGCAGGAGGGTGGTCCTCATTGCGGGCCTTTTTCTGGCGATGATGATCAGCCGTAGTAAGCTGTTTCGCTAGTTGGCGATGTTCTTCGGCGTTACGAGCGGCTTCAGATACGGTCGTGCACTCAGATACATCTGGTGCGTATGGCACCAAAGTGTCCGTATAGAAGGACACGTCCGTATGGAAGGCACAATGGGGAAAAGCCGGTGGTGACTTGGGTAGCGGTGTTGTACGCGTAGGTCGCAAACGGAAGAACCAGGTCCCAGCTCATATGGTCAGATGCCACATGCGTCGCGACCATGTCACCCAGGGTCCGATTGAACCGCTCGGTAAGGTCATTCGTCTGAGGGTGGTAAGCAGTACTTATCCGGTGTACAATATGGCACTGACGGAGAAGTGCTTGAATTACGTCGGATAGAAATACACAACCTCGGTCACTGAGGAGCTCACGAGGAGGGCCATGACGCAACACAAACCTATGGAGGATGAAAGATGCGACGTCCTAAGCGGTTGCCGTAGGAAGAGCAGCGGTTTCGGCGTACCGTGTCAGGTGATCTACAGCAACAATAGCCCACCGGTTACCTGCTGTGGTCAATGGCAGTTGTCCATAAAGGTCCATTCCGACGCGATCGAATGGGCGGTCAGGGCTCGCAAGCAGCTGTAGTGGAGCTGCTCCTGCATTGTGTGGCTGCTTTCGTCGCTGACACTCGTGGCAGCCGCGTATAAACTGTCGAACAACAGTAAACATCCCACACCAGTAGTACCGCTTCCTTAAAAGTTCGTAGATCTTGCACCGACGTGACCGCATTGCGAGTTGGAGATAAATGATGCACAGATTGTAAAGCGCAGCTTTCGGGGAATAACGAGCAGCCACTTCCTGCCGTCTGGTGAGTAATTGCGCCGGTACAAGAGGCCACCTCGAATGGTGAAGTGCGAAGCCTCGCGTCGCATTGCTCGAGTGGTGGGAAGTTTAGGTACCCCAGATAAAACGTGCAGAAGCGAAGTTATGCCTGGATCGTCGCGCTGTGCAGAGGACATTGTGTCGATGTCAAGAGCTGACAGCGCGTGTTCCATAGAAGATTAAAGGCAGCCTCAGTGGACAGTGGTGATCGTGAGAGCGCATCAGCATTGGTATGTTAGCGGCTGGAAGGGTACATGACGCGGATGTCATACTCTTGAAGTCGCAGAGCCCAACGAGCGACGCGACCTGATGGACCCTTCAGCGGCGACAACCAACATAAGGCATGATGGTCTGTAACTACAGCAAAAGTGCGGCCAAATAAATATGGGTGAAACTTCACAATCGCCCAAACTATGGCTAAGCACTCGTTTTCGGAAACACTAAATTATCTCAGCCTTGTCGAGCGTTCTCCTGGCGTAGGCGACGACATACTCAGGAGATCTAGGCTTGCGTTGAGCGAGAACTGCACCGAGACCGACACCACTGGCGTCTCTATGGATTTCAGTTGCAGCCGTGGGATCATAGTGGCGCAATATAGGCGGTAATGTCAGGAGAGGGCGAAGAGTGGTAAATGCGTGATCACACTCGGAAGACCATGAGGAGATGTCGTTGGCACTGCTTCAAAGTTGGGTCAAAGGGGCAATTATGGAGGCAAAGTTGCGCACAAACCGACGAAAGTAGGAGCACAATCCTACAAAGCTCCGTAACTGTTTTACAGTCGTCGGTTTGGGGAATTAAGCGACAGCGCGTAGTTTAGACGGGTCGGGAAGAACGCCATTTTTTGATACGATGTAACCGAGAATGGTGAGCGTCCGAGCAGCGAAGTGGCATTTCTTGAGATTCAGTCGAAGCTGCGCAATCTTCAGACACATGAGCACATGTTTCAACCATAAAATATGTGTTGTGAAATCGGGTGCAAAGACGACGATATTATTGAGGTAGCAGAAACACATCTTCAATTTCAAACCCCGCCGAACCGAGTCCATCATGCGCTTGATTGTGGCCGACGCATTGCAGAGGCCGAAGGGCATGACATTGAACTCATATAGCCCGTGTGGTGTCATGAAGGCTGTTTTTGGGTGATCGGTATCTCATAAGGGCACCTCCCAATACCCCGAACGCAAATATAACGACAAAAAACCTCGGCACCGTAAATGCAATCAAGGGCGTTATCAATCCTGGGCAAAGGGTATACGTCTTTGCGTGTGATCTTATTTAGACGCCTGTAATCAACGCAGAAGCGAAAAGTACCATCCTTCTTCTTAACAAGAACGACAGGTGTTGCCGATAGAGTTTGGGAAGGTCGGATAACGTCGCGCTTGAGCATATCGTCAACCTGTTTGGTGGTAACCTGACGTTCCGTTGCGGAAACAAGGTATGGTCGCTGTCGTACTGGCGTGTTGGCACTTGTGTCGATGCAGTGAAAAAACTAGGAGTTCAGCCAAGGGAAGGTTGAGCAACGTCAAAGGATTCACGAAAGTGGTAGTGCAGCTGAAGAAGCTCAGAGCGTTCAGATGGGGATGGTCCGTCGGTGATCAATGAATCGAAAAGCTCGGAAGGTGGTATATTGGAAAGATTAAGGGCACTGATGGCGTCGTAGTCACCTGAACATTGTAGCAAAGACAGCCTGCTGCGTAAATAATATCATACGGCGCAACAACCCTTTCAATGCATCCTTTTTCTACACTACTTATCAATCCACTAGAAATGTTGTGCCTGGTAACTTTAATCCCCCCCCCCCCCACAACGAACGCGTATGGAGAGCGTCAGTTGCTGTTTATAGGAGCAAAAATATGGAACAGCTTGCCGCCTGAAATAAAGCCCGAAATTTGAACACTTGTATAAAAAACTTTTCTTCTAAGCTTGAATGATGGGAAATAACTTTGCGCTTTTTTGTTTCCTGGCACGCGGCGTTGCAGTCGCAAAAACGTCTTACGAGCTGGATGGTTATTTGGTGTGTGCAATTTTCAAAATGCGTGCCGCTGTTCTGAATTGTGAATCTTGTTGTGGCGTAGCAACGAATGTTGTATTTGTATTGCCTTTGGGAATACGGACACTGGTATTGTTGGTTACTTAATATGTCTCTGAGTTTTGTTTATGTTATTATGGACACTTTAGTGATTTGCTTGCGTTGGTGCACGTTTTTGACACTATCGCGATTATAGATTTTATTGTCGTTTAGCACGAAGATCGCATGCTAAAAATGCTTGTCGTAAAACTGTACAACACCCTGTGGTTTTGAGTGTTAGTTTCTTTTTTATGTAACAGTAAGCCTGCATCACTGCATACATTTTCTTTTTGGACCCAGGACTACCCATTGGCTACAGGTCCAAGCAGTCTGATGATCTTTTGTATTGTATGATTCAAAAAGTAAATAAATAAAATAAATAAACAATCTGCGGGATGTTTAATATTTGTTCTTTATCAATGGCATGCACGTGTCCAAGATATTTACCTTGAAACAGTTCGACGTTATACGGAAAGGAATTGATGAGGCAAAGAGCGCTGTATCCTTCAGAAATGGATAGGGTTGAATAAGGCAGAAGAAGTCATCTTCGAATAAGGAAGAGGCTTGATGGTTCAAAGAATGTAGCTCCGTCCCTAATGCCGTCACAGAACACGGGGAGCAACACCGCTGCTTCCGAAGGAATTTCAGTGTCTTCTTTGACGATGAGTTAGTGTACGGTGGGCTGAATGCGGCTTGTTTGTTGGTCGTAAAACGGGAAGAGTTCAAGTTCTGATATTGCGCAATCAATAACGGCAAGGTTACGTGATAAAAAATTCCATCCTAGTATGATGTCGTGTGAGCATGACGAAAGGACAATAAACTCAAAAGTGTAGTGGTCCGTCGAGATCATCAGTCGGACAGTACAGGCGGCTACTGAACCGGGTCCCCATTCGCTGTTTGCAAGGACATCATATCAAGAGGCGTCATCACTTTTCGGAGCTTGCGGGAAAGTTTAGCGTCTATTACGGAAACAGCAGCACCGGTAGCTACTAGAGCATATGCTCGAGTACCTTCTACAAAGCCTTCGACAATATTTGACGGCAATGTTCGAGGACTTGAGCATTTTGACAGCGCTGTTCTTGCCTCCTGAACTGTAGCGGTTAGTTTCAATCGTGTTCAGGAGCTGGCCGACGACTCATAGGTGACAGGGCGCGACGACGAGGTGAAGGTTTGCAACCAGACATAGTACGCGGACAATCACGTGAAGGCGAGTTTGACTGAGGATCGGAATTATCCAGACGAGATAGAGGAAGGTCCAAGAAGCTGTTCCGTGTCCGGGCGTATGTGTATCCCGGCACGCGACGACGGCAGTAACAGGCGATATGGCCAGGGCCACCGCACGCAATACAGATAGGCCGGTTATCGCGCGTATTCTGAGTATTGGTGACGAGGGGAGCAGCCTATGCGGCAGACGGTTGAGTTGAGGCTGCGGTAGCAATGGGAGGAACCAAGGTGGTGGACGGCTGAGTCGGGCCTGACCTATACGGCAGTCCCTGGATCGGCGGGGGGTGGTGTGGCTGTTGCCACTTTAGTGCATCAGCATAAGTAAGAGGTGTGGTGACGGGGGGGCTGCTGCAAGGGCACCGGCGTAGCCTCGGAAATCGGCTCCTGGATCACATGTCGGAGCATGGGAGCCAATGGTGGTGGGTGTCACAGTGGCTGTTGCTGCGAGAGCTTCTGGCGTTGAGCAAAAGGCAGCAGAGAAAGCTGCCGAGCCACTTTCTCTCGCACGAAGTCTTTCATTTGTGCGAGAAGATTTGTCTGTTCAGTCATGACGTCCAGTGCGGTCACTGGTTGAATTGTCTGAAATGAGCGCCGCGTCTGAGCTCATTGCCTCCGCGATTCATCATTGCTTTGAGACAAAGTCAACACTTCGGCCGCAGTGCTAGGAAACTTCGAGGGAAGCATCCGGAAAACGTCATCGTTGATGCCCTTCATAATTTGCTGTATCTTCGCACTCTCGCTCATGCAAGCGTCGACGCGCCAGCAGAGATCAATCACATTTTCTATATATGAGGTGAAAGTTTCACCGGGCTCCTGTGCTCGTGTGTGCAGACGTTGTTCGGCGTGTAGCTTCCGTAAGGCGGGGCAACCGAAAACGACAGATATCGCCTCCTTGAAGGCGGTCCAATTCGCGAACTTGGTTTCATGGTTCGTATACCACAGCTTGGCCACGTCGGTGAGATAAAAATTGAGAGTGCCATTTTAGCAGCGTCATCCCACTTGTTCGGTCTACTGACTTTCTCGTATGACGACAGCCAGTCCTCGACGTCCTGGTTTTCGGTGCCCACGAAGATCGGGGGTCTCACTGGTGAACCGGGCTGGGGCAAGTAGCGGCCGCGAGAGGTATTGTTTGTTGGGCAGCGTCAACTTGCATGGTCGACGGCAGGGTGCAGGATCGGAGTTCCAGGGTGTAGGCGATGTGACTACCCAGCAAGATCCACCAAATGTAACGAAGTTTATTGGCGAACCAAACAGGCAGGTGGAAGATTTGAGATATCGACAGGACGAGGAAGATGGAGGAGCTTGAGTGCCGATCTCGTGGTGCCTTACTCTGCGATTATGCTTGTTGTTCTCTGGTGTTTTCATCATTCTTTCATTAAATAATAATATACCGTGACAACAAGCCAAGAAGTTGTCTGCAGAATGCGAAAGTAGTGGCAACTCGTTCGCTGTGGAATGCAAAAGTGGTGTTTGCTCCAGTACAGCGAAGCGCGATTCAATAGCCTCAAACCAGGAGTTGACAGAATTACGCAATTAGATGACAACTTGTGTTCATTTGACCAGACAGCATTGGCGCAAATATTTGGGAAACAGAGCATTGATTGTGCGGATTCGTGCTTGATGCACAGCTATGTTTCGTTAGATGAGAACCAAGAGAAAGTTTTCTCAATGAAGGTCTTTAGTTAGTGACATTAGAGCGACCTGACCTTTGAGTAGGCCCCACGTTGAATTCAACATCACCGCATAATGAGGCAATGAACAATATCAGCATATGGGCAGTATACACAAATGAGCATGAATGGGGGAAAGGCACCAGCAGCAAACATCTATCGTCTGAACGGAAGAAATAAGCGGTATTCAAATGCACAAGAAATGGTCAGTCATTAAGCGTTGTGCTAGTACTACTGAGACAACGTATCTTTCATTTTAATGCCTGTGTAAACGCACGATTATCAACGGGAGCCGTCGGTCCGGCTTAATTCGGGGAGTGGCCGTCATGCGGTGCTATAAGAGGAGTCGAGCTGCTCGCGTCACACATGCGTCTGAGCGCTTTTGCCTAAAGATGCGATAGACGTGTTTACCATAGGAATGTTACGCGTCTGTCAGATTCCCTCCTTCAGGCTCCTTTTTTGTGGCTCAGCCCAATGCCGCCGCCGCGTCACAGCGCAGTGCATACAGAAAAATTGTAGTGATACTTCCCCATTGGTTGCCCGCATAGTGCCACCGACGCCGACACGCTTATCTAAAACTCAGAGCTGACGTGACTGCATTGAGCCAACGTGATATTTCACAGAGCGAACGTGACTACCAGTGTGACTGCATTGTGAACGCGAGGAATGCAAGACGCCAATCCACGGATCTGTACACAACTGAACAAAAATTACTTATGATTTTCGTCATGAGGCACTGCATGAGTGGCTACTCTACCCCATGACTGCAAAGCACATCCGAAGGCTGGGCGCCGAGAGTGTGAGAGTGTCATTGAGAGTGTGGGGACTGTTCGTGGTCGTTTGTGTGATTTTGAATATTATGAGATAATATTCCTAAAGTGGAAGGGGGGGCAGTGTCACAAAACGAGCGCTCAAAAAAGGGCGCGCCGCCAAATTCTCGTGACGAAGCACCGAGAGGTCAACGATAAAAAAAGAAAACAAACATCCAAAGACTCACCGGGCGCACGACTCTCTCCCTCGGAAGCGTAGGTTCGCCGACGAAACCTCCTCGCGTCGGCAGCTGAGCAAGCCCTGGAATTTTCTCGATGGAAAGGGGCGTGGTGATGCCGGGTTGAGTCATCCGTCGCGGATGGCCCCCATATCGTCTCGCCCTTTCCCCCAGCCTTCGCTGCGTATCGCGCCGACGAAATGAGGAGAACTTTCTGGAATCTCGCGCGGAAGGTATTTAATCGAGCAGCCGAGATGGGAGATCAGGAGAAGACGGAAGTTAGCGCCAGAGCCCGTAGGGTGTTCCGCCGTGTAGTCGGCGAAGGTTTTCTCCTTAGTGACAAAGGTGGAAAAAAGAAAGTATGCACCAGAGTGCGTAGGCTGTTCCGCCTTGTGGGCGAAGCCTTTTGGCTTCCTTGACAAAGGAGGAGAAGAAGAGAATTTCCACCTGAGGGGTGAAGGCTCGAGCTACAGGCAAGAGCGTGTGTCTACCGCTATCGAGAGAAGACGCGTGGCAACAGCTGCGTGTGTGAAGCCGACGTGTTTCCGGCGAAGAAGTTTGAAGCTTGGAGATAGGCCAATTGAAGACGCGAGGTTTCCTGAAAGAGAAACTTCCGGGGCAGCGGAACGACAACAACGCTGGACTTCGAGTGAGTGATTCTCGGAAGAGTATCATTCAGACTTCTGTTCAAAGAACTTTGGACTGAATAAGTTTTCTAACTTTTTAGTATTTAAGTGTCTTGGTGTTCAATGCATGTGACTGCATTGTAGTGCGTATTGTTGTCTGTGTCCGTTGTTTCGAGTGTGCCTCATTGTACTGTGTAGTACATTGTTTGATTGGTGACGTATTGTATTCAACTATTGTCGAGTGTGCATATTTGTGTATCGTTTTTATCTGCCATTATTGAGAATATAATTTTGTTTTGTTTATCAACTCTCGGCTCTGACTTGTTCTTTGGGCCACAGCCGGCGTCCGCTGGCGCGCAAAAAAGGAAAACTTCCAAATTGTCCACGCTTTCGTGGTGCGGTTCGGGGGGCCGACACTTCGGCCCTTGGAACCAGCCTGGCGACCGCTTCCCGAATTAACGGGACCAGTGACACTTGCAGAACGGCCGGCATGCTGATGAACATGCCGCCGGGCGGTATGGCTATGCTCCGGGGGTGCGATGCAGGAAGGGCTGAGGTTCTCGCGCAGATGGTTTGCTCTGAGATCACCCAGCGGCGGCCATGAAGACAGTGCGGAGCGCGTGATAGCAGCGTTGGTAAAAATGCTAACAGGAATGCGCGTGGCGTTGAAAACACATGTGGGACTGTGTCCACGGCTATGAAAGAAATACCGCGTGCGAGCACGTCAGCTCAGTCACCAAGTAAAGATTTTAACAGTGCAGAGAAGTCAGCGTTATTGTCGTGCTATTTTTTTAGGGGCGAAGCTCCTTATAGCGGTACCTGTTCGTCCCTCGTAGCCGTAGTTGTAGTGTGTAACCAGTATTACATTTTGACCTCCAAGGTGGTGCTGGTGAGAGATTTCATCTGTGCGTTCTTGAACAATATAACATAGTGCTCAGTGTACATGCCATCGGCTGCTAAGGGGGAATGAGAGACAGGAGCATTCGGCTTTTAGTGAACGCACACGCTGAAAATTTTTATTGTTCAACAACGCACAGAAGACAAGAAAGGGTTGCTACGTTATACTCACTGGGCGTAACCTCCTAGGTTTTCAAGGGCCACTCACCAGGTTTGACAATCTCGAGCTGACAAGCGCAATGCGTAGACGAGGCGTTCATGATTACGTCTGCCAAAATTTGCAACGCTACGCGCCGCGGAAATAGGTGAAATTTCAAGATGAAAGCTGCTCGCCCTCCCCTCTACCTGCGCACGCGTAAAAAATGAGGGCATGACGTGGGCGTAGGAATGACCCTACGTACACAGCACTGCGGTCACGTTGGTCTTCAACGTAGACGACTCTGCTCTGACATTGTCAACAGTATACCACGTGACATGGTAAAAATTATTCAACACAACATGCGTAGTTTATGTATTTGTTGCTTTAAGATATGAGTAAAACTTGAAATAAATAATGAGACGCAATAAAAAATGTGAACGTTTTTCTTACATGTTTGTACCGTGAATTGCTACGAGATGCGGGGCTAATGTGGCAGCGTCTCACATGCGTTCGGGTTCCCATGGTCGGCGCATTAAGCAGACGACCACCGTGGAACGCTCATACGCGTTCGCGCACTCATTTTGCTCATCTACTTCAGCGCGTCTAAGTCAGCGTTTCCAAACAATCCCACAGAAACAGGCAGAAGACCACAAAATAACGCTGGTCAACAAAGCAACGCCGCTCGCGTGCACGGGCGCTGGGCTGGTTCGGGCACGTCATGCGAACGTCACCGCTTGGTCGGATCAACGCCGACTAAATTTCAAGGCCGAAAGGCTGCCGCAGTGACGTCAGAGGTTGGGGGCGCAGTTGCCCAACTGAGCATGCTCAGTAAGACTTTTTTTCCACATCTTTTATTCGGCCCAATGAAGCCGCAGCAGCTGCGAGAGTGAGAGCGTTGGTTCTCCTAAAAACGTGAACGAAACACAGGCTTTCCGCCGCGTTCGCGGTGTAACTGAGCCCCCACCCTCTGACGTCACTGCGGCAGCCTTTGGGCCTTAAAATTTAGTCGGAGTTTGTCGGATGCCGGAGAGGGTGGGGAAGAGGTTTGGCTTGCGAAGGCTACGCGGAAGAGCGGCACGGGTTTCAAACTCGTCTCCTCTCACCCTCGTTTCGCGCCGCTTCAAAAAACCTGTTTTCTCCTCTCGTAATGAAACGATTCGAGAAATTTTTGCGGCAAAACGTTCCTCATCGAACACCCAACAACTTCCACTGTCTAACTGAAATTTGGTATGGGGCCTGGTGAGTGGCCCTTCAAAAAGGTTTTGAGCCGCAGTGCCATGAATACAGTGAACTAGTATAAACAATGAACTCAAGGTGAACGTGGGCTTGAGGTGGTCAATGAACTCGAGATGGTTAATGGTGAGAAGCAGACACGAAGTGCAAGTCGTAAGAAAGTGTGCGTGTGCCTCCTCTCGTTCAGTCCTTGGAATGTTCGCTGGATGGCGGTGCTTCGATATCAGGAATGTATGATGAAAAGATGCGAGATGGTGGTACTTGGAGTGTTGAATAGGTGGATTAACAGACACACAGACAGATGCATGGACGGACGCACGGATGGCTGCACGGACGTATGAACCCATGGACGTACGCAGAAGCGGATGCATAGAAGAAAGCAGGGACGCACGGATTGGCGGATGGACGCAGGGACGGCCACACAGACGCACGAATGGATGGACGGAAGCAAGAACGAATGGACGGACGGATGCTTCGCCCCACTATCCATCATTCACTCCGTAAATATGCTGTCATTTTTCTCTTGCCAACTGAACAAGCGCGTCGCACAGGCGTGTTCATGGGCGTGTGTCGACTTTGGCTCAGTTTTCCGTTCAAACTGCAGCATGGAAATTTTTACACTCGAAGGCAGCGGGGGTGTAAAGGCAGCACTTCCGTGCTCCTCGTTTCGCCTGTATCAAAAATTGGAGGTATATGGACCTTTTCGAAAACGCCTCTTTGGGCGCCGCCATAGCCCTCTTTGGGCGGCGCATTCTGGCGTGAACTCTCTAAAATGCTCTGACAAGGCTGCACCCTTAGCCTTTATACTCCCGCGTGAAGCCCATCATGGCGGTGTTTTAAATGCTAAGCATTTCTTGGCTAACTTCGGCGACTTAGAGCGTATCTATCCTTCTATCTATCTAGCCGCTTACGACTCTTAGCGGCCCTGGCCGTTTGGATGATGGTATCAATACTAAACCTTGTATGACGAACATAACTGACTAGTCATAAGATGAAAATCATGACATCGCTGTCATGAATGTCATGATTTACATTTCATAGTCCTCAAGCTCTTGCGGTGGTTTCGTTCACATGACATGTTGTGAAATTCGCATGGTATGGCATCACTGCATGGTGAACACAAGAGACCGAACTTAACGTAGAAATGATGACATGCATTTCATGTAAGTCATGATTCATGACTACGTGCCACGCTGGTGGTACGCTCCCAGTCGTTTCGCTAGCTTCCCATATACCAAATTTGGCGTTACGGTACGTGAATAGATGACAAAGGTATGTGACTGGTGCAAACTTGATAATTATGCGATGCGTGTCATGTAAAGCATGAATACATGCTACGCTCATGATGCGCTCATGGCCATCTCGCTAGCTTCACATGTACCAAATTTGGTATTACGTGGCGTGAACGAATCGATATGTGGGGTTCAACGTTCCAAAACCTCCATATGATTATGAGACACGCCGTAGTGGAGGGCTCCGTGAATTTCGACCACCTGGGGTTCTTTAACGTGCACCCAAATCTGAGCACACGGGCCTACAACATTTCCGCCTCCATCGGAAAT
This sequence comes from Rhipicephalus microplus, assembly GCF_043290135.1. Lineage (NCBI taxonomy): Eukaryota > Metazoa > Arthropoda > Arachnida > Ixodida > Ixodidae > Rhipicephalus > Rhipicephalus microplus. The sequence continues at coordinate 124,162,200 of NC_134708.1, forward strand.
GCAGCCGCCGCAGCCGGGATTTGAACCCGCGACCTGCGGGTCAGCAGCCGAATACCTTAGCCACTAGACCACCGCGGCGGGGCGTGGCGTGAACGGACGACAAAGGTGAATGACACGTCCAAACATGATCATAACATGCATGTCATGTAACACCATGACTACGGCCCACACTGGTGATGCGTTTGTGGCTGATTTGCTAGCTTCAGATATGCCAAATTTGGCATCACATCACATGATTGGTTAACGAAAGTATGTGTCTGGTGCAAACATGATAATCATGAGATGCGTGTCATGTAAGAACATGACGACATGCCACACTCAAGGTGCCTATACTCTTCGACGCGACCCAGTGCGCGTGCGCGCCGCGTCCGTTTCACAGCGTCACGCCAACCAGGCCACGCCAGGCACCGATATCCCTCTGGTAGAGATCAATGGATCTACCCACTGACCTCCATTGTGGATCTGCCTGCCATATACTCGCAGTCGCGCGCTGCGTTGCTTTGACGCATGCCCGTTTGAGAGCACACGGCGTTTCTCTATAACGAAGAAAGACAGACGTGGTGCCGTCTAAGTAACGTCATCGGTGCGAAATACAGCGTGTCAAATATCACGCCGGTTGCCGCTAGGCCGCACCGACGGAAGCTGGTTGTGCCGGTCGCGTTTCGCTAGCGTGGCGCCGCTGCGCCCAGCCTGCGCGTGCGTCCACGTTGCGTCAGAGTATATTGTGCCCTTCATGACGCACTCATCACCGTTTCGCTAGCTCCACAATTGCCGAATTTAGTATCGCGGGAAGTGAATACACGACGGTGGTAAATGACACGTCCAAACCTGATAATGATATTATGCGTTTCATGTAAAACATGACTACATGCTAAGCTCATAGTGTTCTCTCAGCCGTTTCACTAGTTCCAAATATACAAAATTTGATATTACGTGACGTGAATGGACAACGAATGTAAATGACGCGTCCAAACATAATAGTCGCTATCGGATGTCATCTAAAACATGACTACATGCTACGCTCATAGCACGCTCGCGGCCGTTTCGCTAGCTTTATATGTAGGCACCCCACACTGGACCAGAGGGCGCGACGAAGCTCTTTGGGCCGCCTCAGCACTGTTGGTACCGACCGCCAGGGATACTAAGCGAACGGAAAGATCACTGAACACAGTGACACGCTGAAGTGTCAGTGCCCTTTTTGGCACGTTTTCAAAGAACGCTTCCTGGGCGCCTACTTAATCAGGCGTGACGCCCTTGCTCACAACTAAAAAAGAAAATGGTATGCACGTGCAAGTTCGGTTTTGCTGCGCCTACTCGCTAGGCTGGGTATTTTGGCGCTATAATCAGATCTCGTAAACTGCATTGCCAGGTGGCTATACCAGCGTTGGTATCAGATGATGGTAATAGATGACGAAGGTAAATGAAACGTCCAAACAGAAAACCATGACATGGAAGTCCTGTACGGCATAACTTACCTCCGTCTCGTAACGTTGTGCTTATTTTGAATTGACCTATCAACCTTCCTCATTCGTGCTTCACATATCATCGATTCCCGCTGAACGTGAGATCTGCCAATGTTTTCCGTCCTGTGAAAAAGTGCATATAGAAACCGGTGGTCACTAGGGGCGCTTGCATCAAGTCAGCAACGCGACAGGGATCGAATACGCCGTGAGCACAGTGAAATTTGTTGCGGGACATTGTAGCTGCGTGGTGACATCACTTTTACTTTTGCGTGCGTGTGTGCAAAGTCAGCGCGATTATTCGGCCAGCGTCCGATGCGAGCAGATGCATTTCGAGCACTCTCGGGCAATATTGACACTTGGCCGGTGCTTCGCTGTCAAGCCACCGCCACAGCTGTTGCTGCGCTAGGGGTTTGCTCGCAAGATATCTACCGTCTGCAGCTGATGCTGGAAGGCTGTTTTCTGAGTTTGTTGGCGGCACTGCCGCCCGCTGGCTGTCGGCTGTTATTGCTGTTGGTATCACCCCGTCAAGGTTTCGAGTTCTCATGGCCTCTTCGAAGTTCTGCGTGCTACCAACTGACGTGCCACTACCTGAGGATATGAACCTACAAGCTTCAGATGACCTGACTGCTTCGGTGACACCACCGACTTCAGCAAACGATTCGGCTTTCGCTACCATTGCTTCAAGAGTGCTGCTGCTGCCAGACACCGACCTATTTGCCCCAATCCCGATGCTCGAGGAACCTTTGAAAGCAAGTCTGACTATGATTTTCTTCAAGGTCGCATAATTTCTACCACAACGAACGGAGAGAAATGTACGCGAGGCTCGCTTTTGCCGACGCCCGAACTACGGCATGCCCAGGAATCACTCCCAAATGAGAAGTGCCCTCGTTACCAAAACTAAGAGGATGATTTGATGCCAGCTCGTTATCACAGAAAGCAACAGAACCGATTGGTGGTGGCGGTGCCGCCGATCTCAAACGCCCCACGCTTTTATCAGCACAGTGTAATCCTTCGGCCCATGCAACATGGATGAGCAGTTCATACTATTGGATAGAGTAGTAACTCACCGCATTTCAGCTCAACTCAACCTCTCTGAGGAAGACCCACTACCGGAGTTCAGGATTCGCCATTTAGGCCATAGCAATCAGCTAGCAGTCGACGTGGCTAAACCGGAGGTGTGCAACGCCCTCCTCGCGCTAGCGCCTCTGCCAATCGGAAGAAAGGAAGTACCCTTTCAAATATAAGAAGCAGTTATTTGCAATCAAATCAGAGGCGTCATTCGCAATGCCGAAGATATGACTTCTGAGGAAATGAACTGATTGCACTGCCACAAGAGCAAAATTATGCAGGCACGCCCACTTGATGACAAAGACAGAACCGTGGTCACATTTGAAGGTAACATTTTACCCTATAGGGTCGGCTTGCGGTCATTTACAATCCGCGTTTTTCCGTACCGTGCACGAGTGGCCTTTTGTGATATATGCCACAAAATAGAGGATCACAAAGAGTAATGCCCCAGTATTTCTGCAGCTAGATGTTCGACATGCGGTCTGCGGCAACACAAAGAGGGTACGCAATGCCCGAGTACAGAAGTGCCACAGCTGTGGTGGTCCTGACATGGTCACATTCATGAACTGTCTGAAAAGACAAGAAGTGAAGAAGAAAATTCAACAAAACGCAAGCTCGCTGCCAAAAGGCAAAGCAAGAAAGGGAATACGCAGAAGCAACAGCACTGCTCCTCTGCGACACAAGGTTTTTGAGACCCACGCTTAAACCGACACGCCAGGATTTTTACACCGGGCTGCCAGCACCATCAGCTGCACTGTTAGAGAGCGCTGCGGGCACCACCTTTGCGTATATCTTTCGACAACTGAACGTGGCACCAACTGGTTCAAGTTATAATATACCAGGTCCATCAAGCTCACCACTGGCGTCCTGTGCGCCGCAGCCTGCCTCAAGTAGAGGGGCGAACCATCCTCGAGGTTGTGTAGCTCAGTCAACGGGGCTTCCACTTACCAGCGACAATTCACGCCCTCCCACCCCAGCGACACTCCAAGAATTCGAGCGGCGACTACAACACCGTGTGGCTCAAATAACAAGTCCATTAAATAAAGAGTTGAACAGCTTATTAATCCGGCCATTCAAAAATGCGTCCAAACCACCATGGAGCGCATCATCCTTTCCTACATGCTCCCTCTTGGCCCAACTTTGACAACCACAGGAGCACGTGTGATGTGCACAGCCTTGGTACCATCAAACTCCACCGCTTCTCATAAAACCAAGGCTCACCATGGCTAGTTTTTCAAAATCATCGCCATGGACAACTGTCTGCCAGTGGAACTGCCGTTCGCTTTGTCGCAAAAGGGCTGAAATGACCATCTGGCTCTCCAGCAAGGCTGACGATACCAGTTCATTGGTCATTGCCCTTCAAGAAGTCAATGGCTCTGTCCTTAAAATAATGAGCTATGAGGGCTACGCTCCGACTGAAGAACAAGCTACTTTCACAAAGACAGCATTGTACGCGCTATGAGGAACTACACACGTGCATCTAGACACTCAACCGTGATGCAGCACTACTTTTAGTGTTATCGCTTGCCGGCTGGAAGCCTCACCCCTGCGTACAATTCTTCTTTTCTTCGTTTACGTGGTTCCTGAAAGCACCAGGAATAAAGCTAAGAAGGCGCCGCTTGATCTCAGCTTCATGTAGTACTTCGGGATTATTCATTCACAAGATGTCATATTGTTGTGCGGAGACTTCAACACTTGTGCGGAGTGTGTCACCTGGAGATATAACAAACGCAGACTGCATGGCAGGCGCGTCATGCAGGACGCCTCGGAGTACAGGCTCACGCTTCTGAATAAGCCCCAGACACACACGAGGCTGGGACAGACAGTTCACCAAGAAGACACATTACCAGATGTTCCCTGGAGCACCCGTCCACAGCTGTTTTAGTGGGAGGTGCTGGATGATTGCATGGAAAGTGACCACTTTCCCATACTCATACGTTTTCGTACAGGTGACGCCAATACGAATATAGTCACGCGCCAGTACATGGTTGAGCCACATCATACACTATAACAAATACCGCGATTGACTACAGGAAAAGCCTGCACCCAAAACATTACCCATCTGTTATCTCAGCTATGTACAGCGATGGGGCAAGCCACCAAAAACCTACGGGCTCCTCTTGACAACCCAGAACATGATAGGCATCTTCTCACTTTGTGGAATAGAAGACCACGTATTCTGTCCCAATACAGACGGTATCGTCATGCTGCGCATCACAAACCACGGTTGCGCGAAATACAGCATTATTCTGAGAAATATACGAATACACTAGCATCAGACTGCTAAATTGGAGTTTGTGAAACCGTCCATGGGCAGACCAACACGTCAAAGGTTTGGACAATCCTGCGTTCTCTACTTAACCAACGCAAGAGTTGCAATGGCGTGGCTCATGTGGGCCTCCGGGAAGGCCTCATCGATCAGGAGCTCGCCGAACAAGCTATTAATGTTTTTCTCGCAGACATCTCACCCCACAGACAACACGTACCAGAAGGATGCAAGCACTGAAGACACTGAGCCATTTAATAGCCCTTTCAATGTGCTCAAGCTGGAGTACGCCTTGCAACATGCTAACACACGTAGTGCTCCAAGAGTCGATGGAGTATGCATTACTCATTTACGCAATTTGCCACTTGAGGACAAACAAGCCCTGATAGAAGAGCTCAACACAGTCTGGGATACCGAAATACTGCCTCCACATGGAAGTTTCCTGTAGCCAAGCCCATTCCGAAGCATGGTAAAACACCCTATACCTTATCCAGTCTTCGGCCAATCTTTTTAACCCCGTGCGTCTGTAAAGTAATGGAGAGCATAGTTAACACACGCTTGATGTAGTACCTTGAAGATCGCATCCCTTTGGCGCCAAGAATGTATGGATTCCACGCCGGCGTATCAACCCAACATGTACGCCTTCGCCTAAAAAGGCGTCTTCAATCTTAACTTGCTGCACCCACCGGCTGTTGTTGCAGTGGACATAGGCAAAGCATTTCATTGCGTACTACACAGTACCATCTAGACGAAAGCTTCTGCTCGTGGTAATAAAAGAAAAATGTATAACTTCATTGCAGGTGAAGTTACCAATTCGTAATCGGCCAAGACACCAGTACTGTACGAATCCACCACGTAGGCATTCCCCAGGGCTTCGTTAACTCACTCACCCTCTTTTAAATGGCCATCAACCAGCTACCGAGACGCCTTGCTGACGTACCGAGCCTGAAACACGCGGTGTATGTCGACGATGTAACCGTGTGGAAGCATCAAAGATCTGTCGGTGAACTGGAGGATGTCTTACGAAGGACCCTCAACATTATTCACGACTATGCAATGGACCCATGTTTACACATCACTCCTGACAAAACAGTTTTTCGTCATTCATGGCGGCCGATTCAAGCTCGTCAAGCACGAAGAAAAGTGGTCTCTTAAACTTCACATATGCAACCAACCTATAGTAAGATAATCAACTATCCGAATACTAGATATGCACATAGACGAGAATTGTGCAGCGAGCACTTAGTTCCAACACGTTACGAAGACTAGCAAACAAATCCTTCATGCTTTACGCAGAATCTCTAACCTCACACGTGGAGTAAACGAACGCGAAATGCGGCAGTTTGTCCAAGCTTTTCTCGTCTCACTTATCATGTATGAACTGCCGTATCATCCTGTCAACTGTACGCAGGTAACCGAAATCGAAGGGCTACTTAACGAGGCCCACTGCATGGTTACCAGGCTTTCAAGGCGCGCACGCGTGAATGTGCTGAAGTGCTGCAGCAAGCTCAATATTCTGACTGAGCTTGTCTACATGCACATCCTCACACAGGAGGTGCAATGAATGCCGAACGATACTCGCTCATTCTTCTCGAGCATGACATCAACACACTGCCTATGCTGCCCAACAAACTACCACCTTGGAAAATAACGGTAATCATCAATGCCAAGCCACTTCCGTTGAATATTGATCTTAATCAGTGAGCGTGGCGCCTTCACTACGCCAAGAGACATGCTAGGACTACGAGTTCCTTTTCGATGACTAAGCGCGTCGTATACACTGACGCTGCACTTCCTGCAGACGGTATCAGTAACTCCTGTTATGCCACTGCATGGTACGACCAGACAAATGAAACTCAGAGCCCACGTTGTCATATCTCAGCAGAAGCGATGCACAGCACTCGAGCAAAGCTAGTGGCCATCTTAAGTTATTTGGAGTGGGTACTCGAGATGTCACTTCAAACTGACCCTCTTCACCATCGAGTGTACACAGTTTCCCAGGCTATCCAGCGCTGATATTCTTTACACGGATCCTGTACTTCAGAAGATTCGACAACACACGAGCCTGCTCCGCGAATGTGTTCATGAAGTTACGATACACTGTGTCCCCGGGCATTGCGGTATCCCCGGAAACGAGAAAGCTTACAGATTAGCGCATGCTCATCTATCCAATGCGCTGGCCAGAGCTTTCAATACTCCTTCCACTGTTCCAACTACCCTACCCGAGCTAGCATATCTGATAGCAGATAAGCATAATACCGAACAACGTCGTGCCGCCTACATCACCGCAGTGGGTAACCCCACTCTCAATACCATCGCTTGCTTCGGAGGTATTCACACGGTGAGAGTCCGTCCTGCTTCAGAGAATTCTGGCAGAAACACTCCTTACACCTTTCTTGCTTAACCGTTTTCATAGGGGTAACACACCACCACTCGTTACAGGTTTTTGCTCCACGTGAAACTGCCGGGCTGATCTCAACCATTTTTGTTGGGAAGCCTACTTGGCATTAGGTAGGCTTCGTGCCCTGACCACCACGGGGAACCCGACTTTCTTCTCTCCGGACCTGGGCCTGCCCGGAGCCTTCGCCCCCAGATCGCGTTCTCAAGTTCTGGCGAGCACTCATCTTGATCCTCAAGGACCCGGCCGTGCCACCGGTTAATGACCGGCTCCGTGACAGCCACAATATTCAAGTCATTGAAGAGGCCGCCATCTCGCCACCTCCATGACGTTCGTTATAAAATGGAGGCAGTTCAACCCCCTCCCTCTTCTCTAGCGCCCTGTCCCTGTCTATCGCAGCGCCCTCGATGTGAACAAAGAGGAATAAACGTGGCCTCATCAATTCTTATTCTGCACGATAAAGCTGATAGATTACTCGTGCCGCTCGACATGAGTAGCATGTCGAGCAGCACTCCTCGGCTTCAGCAAACATTGGGGGCATACCCGATCGTCACCGCGGGCGTCCGTCACACTGAAGAACGGGTAAACTCGGATACAAGCTCGTTGATTTTGACCCAAGTTTAACTCAGGACTGTGATGGTGCCCGTGTGGCTGTCAAGTGTTTGATGGGTCGAACGCTAAGCGTCAGCTTCTTTGCATACAAAATAATTTGGTGAGAATGCTAAGCGGCAGCTTTCTTGCATACAAATAATTCTGTGAGCATACACTACTTGTGCAAGTTTGAAGTCACAGAGGAGCTTGTGAAAACCTAGCTTCTTGCAGCTGTCTAAGTTGGTCATCTACGCCCAATCCTCTGGTTCGAAAACACCACCCAACTTAGCCGACCGTTTTTGACGCGATGACTGGTTTCATTGTAACCAATGACGCTCAGTGCCCTGAGGGGTACTGTTTTGTACTGTTGGCTCGTTAATAACGAGGTGTCACCAGAGCTCGAGAATATCCCGAGTTTCGTGAAACTCGGCTGAACTTGCATAGTGCCCCGACTGGAGGACAGGGCAGTCGATGCGCATGCAACCCGTAGCTCAAACTTCAATCCTCAACAGGTCATGAGACACGAATCACCGAAGATGTGGCCACCAAGGGTGTGGCCGCGCCAACGCAATACTGCGCAAAAACAGACACCGATTAAGCAATGCTCTAGTGCTGCTGTGACCTTGTCCACTTGGGGCTAGCGAACGACGCGGCAGACATTTGTAAAGGAGGCCTTGGCGAAGCGCTAATGTAGACAGCGCGAGAAAACAAGTTATTACAGCATAACTACGGGAGAAAGAGACATAGAGAGGAAAGCAAGCTTTTTCCTTTCCATGCTTCTCTTCCTTCCGCAGATACGCCGTAAGAACTCGCTTTCTTGCGCTGTGAAAATATGTTGATTCCAAATCACCAACTACCCCTATAGAATCCGTCTTATCAGACTAAACACAACATTAAAACTTACTGACAAGGAAAGCGAGAAAACCGTATAACAGTGAGATATGTTACTTGTATTAATCCTAATGCATACATGATCCAATTATCTGGGTCACTAAACCTGGAACAAAAAGTGTCGAAAACCCAAGGGCGTCAACGCCCGCTGACGATTGAAGCGTGATTAGGTAGGGAGGAGTGAATAACCAAACATAAAAGCTCATGATTTAAATAGTCCTAGCTTCATACATATCAGAGTTATCCACAATGTTACATAACTTTTCTAAACGTATGGACTTCTATGGTGCCTTCACTGCTGGTTGTATACATATATATCAGCCTTGAGCGATCTGTTACACTCTAAACAAAACGTACTCCGAGGGCCGAGTAAAACTCTTGTTCTCTAGTGCACCCCTTTTCGGAGCAATTTTTGCTCCGGCTCACCGAAAGAATTGCGTAGCGTACCCGGAGTACCTTTAAAATACATTTCACTCCGGCTGACAGGAGCAATTGTGTGGCGCCATCGAAGTACTTTTTACGGATATTTACCTCCGGCTGGCAGAACTAATTACGTGGCACCTCCGGAGCATATGTCGCGGCTTTTTCACTCTGGCTATGCAGAACTTTTCTGTGGTACCTCCGGAGCATTTCACGAACGTACTTACTTCGTCCGGATAAAGTTTTAGTAAGGTGGACTAGTTAATTTTCAAGGTGTTTAGTCCACTGTTTATTTATTGTATGCTGATCGTTTCACGCATTGGTTATATGAAGAAAGTTCCTATTCTCATGCAAGCACTGCAGAGGTACTAAGTATTAATTTCCACTGAGCTCTAGCAGAATAAACTCAAGAAAACATTTCATTTCCTATTCTTTCATTTATTCAAAATACGCAGCCAATTCTGGATGATTACCTAGCATTTAAGAAAAGGAGACAAGAATAAAAAAACATGAAAAAAGCTACCAAAAACAAAACAAAATCTGACAGATCGGATGAAATCAACAACACTGAAGTTTGAGGCGCAGCGCATCAAAATGAACCCCTTAATGCTGCAAAACGATGCATGACAAACAAAAAAAAGGTTGGCCACCAAAAACAACTCCTCAGCATCCCCGCAGGACCATCTATAAGATTCATTGATGACGCAAGGGTTCAGCTAATTGCTTCCTGCATAATATAGCAAAAAATTAAATATGCATGGGAACTGCAAATCTTGCGAGAAGCCCAAAAATTATGAACACTCAAGCTACGGACACTCTATAGTCTGTGAGTCTATGAAAAGAAGCAACTTCTAAAACACACACACACACACACACACACACACACACACACACACACACACAGGATGATTGTTTAATATCAAGAAGCACATCTGATGTAATCCTTTGTGAGACAGCCCCAACATGATAAGAACACACCACCCTGACGCGAACCAAGTCGAAAACTGGCCAAAGTTTTCTATGTATTTGTATATCGAAAGCTCTACCTTTGCTTAAACATTTAAAAGCAATTTTCGACTAAAATAATCCTCTTTCGGTACCCGTAGGTCGCAGGACTGCGTTCCGGCTCTGGCGACTGCAGGCCCGTGTGCTCAGATTTGGGTGCACGTTAGAACCCCAGGTGGTCGAAATTTCCGGAGCCTTCCACTACGGCGTCTATCATAATCATATCGTGATGTTGGGACGTTAAACCTGACATATCAATCAATCAATCTTAGTTTGGTACCCTTCTGGACGCCACTAGCAATGCCCCGCCCCATGATTTTCTAATTTATCAAATAATGATTTGATTATTACAGTCTCAATATAGTACGTGCTCATCGTCATACTTCTAGCATAGATGGCCCTTGCAGGTGGCGGCCTGTCTTTACAGAAAGCCTAGCTTCACATCCTTTGTAAAATAATTTTTGAGATAAGTTGGCATTGTTTTATTTTTTGATTTGCACTGCCCACTCTGTTTCGGTACTTGTCGTTGGTGAACATTTTTCAAAGTACTTATTGTATGAGCATGTATTTTTTCAAGACGAACAGCTTAAAGAATAAACGAAGAAAAAGTTCACTACAACGTAACAAAATAAATAAGCAATAAAAGGCACAAGCAATAGCCCACTTAAGCCAACTGCATTTTCAAAGCAATAAGAGAAGGCTGACCAGTTTACTGAACTGGAAGGTCCGTGCTCCCGTTCGGGGGCCCCAGAAGGTGAGGCACGTGGAGGCATCACGACAAGCGTCCCAGGCTTCAAGAAATTTTCTTTTCCCCTCTTCTGTTCGCAAGCCAGTGTCGTTGCGTTTCGCAGGTCTCAGCACTGTTCGCATTCCCGTCTCCTAACCCCCCTCCCCCCAGAAAAAAATAACTGCAGCCACAGTCATGGCACCACAATTGAAAAGAGAAAAAAACCTTCCAGCACCAAGAAGAGTAATCTCTCCCATCACCCACGCGGAAATTACAGCAAGTCTTTAAAAGGGAGCCTTTTCTTTCCTCTCTTTCTTTTACTGCATGTCGCCTCTGTCTTAAAATGCTGAGTCAGGCTGTCATCAAAATTAAGTTTACAACCCCCCTCCCCACTTTTCATTTCGCAGAAACGTCGAGTGCTGCACGACTCGTCCTGCCAAGCAACCCCTCTCTTTTTTTTGCATTCCTCGTCTCTAGTATTGTCAGTTTGTTTCACCCCTCTATTTCTTTTCCTCGATGAGTCTAGTAGACTTCTTGTATAGTCAGACACCATTTATCCAACGAACATAACTTTTTCACAAGTATGAGGGCGTGTATGCGTTCTAAAATCTGTACCAAACACATTGCCCTACCTCAATTCACTACACTCATAAAGAATTAACACTCCATGTAGTTATTCAAGTTTCATTAGTTCGGCTTACTTTTTTCTATCAGAATAATTCTTACGCATTGATATAGCTCAACCTGGCATTTAATTATATGGAAAGAGGACAAATGTTACCGTTTATGTGTACTGACAAGGCCAAAAACATCTTTTAACCAGTTAGAATTACCTATAACAATTATCACCGTTTGAGAGAATCAACCTTAAAGGATAATATTTTTTATTGTTCCATATCGGATCAGTGCTCTTAATATTACAGCAACTTTATTCAATTCACCGAAGGTCTTATGGCGTTAATGCAGCGCAAAAAAGGACGATTACAGGAAAGGTAACAACGGCAAGCACTTGTGATGTTCACTTTTTTGCAGTACATTTATGCCATGATGAATTAGTATCAACTTGGTCGCCTCTTCGTTCGCCTTTACTGAAGTTAAGTTAACGAAAAAAAACACGTAGTACAAACAACGCATTATCGGAATTCCGCTGATTTTTCACTGTCTTTAGGGTTGAGAGCTGGGCTAGTTGGTGAGACATCATTTAACCATATGGTGTAGTAGCGCAATTTTCACGGGGACAAAGAGGACAAGAACGAGTGAAGAACGAGTGTAGCGAGTGTCGTGTGTTCTTGTCCTCTTTGTCCCCGTGAAAATTGCGCTACTACACCATATGGTTCACTGTCTTCTCGTCAAATCACCCAAATATTGATCACGTGTTTGGTTTATAAATCTAATATTACCAAATCCTGGCACTACCTGACAAGAATAACACAGGTATTTCACGAAGAGCTCACTCACCATTTTCTCGCCACACCAGCAACCACTGGGTTCCTCAACTTTCGCGAGATCACAACGTGTCGTTCGCTGCCAGGAAGCATCAAACGATTACCGCTCGCCCAAATCTCTCATGTCGATAACCTTCGTTGCTCATTCTCGCATGCGATATCCAAAAGGTGTTCAGAACAATTTTCTTTTCTACAACGCGGCCGAACGCTTCGCACAATACTCACTGCACCGGCTTGGTCTGCGCAATGTTGGTTTGTGGGGAACGGCCTCCCGGCGGTGAAGCTTACGTCACTCCTCCAACAGCTAATGAATGCCAGTGAGCGATGACCCGCAGCAATTGGGGAGCATTCACCGAGGCGAAACCAATGCGTGGGAGCATTTCAGAAGGAACCACGGAAGCATATTCAGGGGATTGGCCCTGTTTTGCACCGGGTTCCTTCGTCCGGTGATCACCAGAGGAGAATGGGGAAAAACGAATGTATTTGCTCTGGTAGAACCCGGTGTGACGGAGGTCACTCGAGCAGACTGGGCGCATCCTTCTTCGATTCCTCCCATCTGGGTATATTTTTGTTTACAGTGTATCATAGCTTGTGTATAGTTTGGCGTGTTCTCTGGTTCGGTGCCTTGCCGGATCTACGGGCCATTGCTCGCTTTTCCATCGTGATTTCGTGCCTATAGTGGGTGACAACCTAATAATAAAGATAAGCTCTACCCACGAGGCCTCAATGCTCTTATTTTCCATTCCTCTGAGTCAAAAAGGAAGTAGTTTCCAAGCAGTGGCCATAGTTTTCACGCATTTATTCATTACCTTACAATACGTATTGGGTGTTGAAATAGGAAATGCAAATCTCGATAAACAAAAACGAGAAAGCGCATACTTCCATGGCAGCTTAGAAATATATTTCTTGTTTTAAATCACACCCCCATTCGCTCACTCTGGACTTCACAAAAAGCAATGCACATCTCTCGAAGGCAATGTTTCTGCGTGGTGCCTATGGCTGTACTTAACAAACAATGGCACAATTAACGTAACGCTTAAAATTAAGAAATTGTTTTTTCGTGGTTTCTCTAAATGTAACAGGGGTAATGACCACGTTTCATTGGGTGGTTCGCAACTTTTTCACGAAAGTTTCGGTGCCAATTTTCGTCGCTGCCTTCTGTAACTATGGCAGCTATGATTCAAAGTGAAGAATGAAGAAGCGATCTGAGATTGACTTCACAAATTTCAATACCTAAGTGGCCTCAAATATCAAATATGCGTTTCGCGTCACCGTACTCGTCATCGTGTTTGAGCGAAACACCAATGTTTCATTCTCCGCTTTGTTTTATCGAAATAATAGCGCGTAGTGTACATTGTACTTATCCTTCGGGACCATTGCATATGTTTTCGTTAAGTTAATGACCAAGCCGATGTACGCGGCTAAACTGGAAGTGACTAAAAGCTGTAGATGAAGTTTTTCTTGCTTCGACAACTTGGACTCCATGGTGTTGCCATCATGCCGTAAGCCCTTGAAAATTCAACTTTTTCAAAGTGGGGCCCAGTTTTGCTGCAACAGGGGCCACTGCCTTCAATGAGTGTGTCTATGCGAAGGTGTGTCTGTGCAGACAAGGAGGTTTCCGCTCTCCGCGAAATGCGAGTGAATTGCATGCCATACTTTGCTTTCACAAGGTAGTGCAATGCATCCATCTTTTCTTTCGTAAGACTTCAATTGAATATGAATAGGTTATCTTTATGCACAATGAATGACGCACTACCACCGAAATGAAAGAAATATATATATATATATATAAATAATACTTTCTAATATTATATCGTTAGGGATGATACAATGTTTTAAAAAAACAAAATGTTTTAACTTTTTTTTGCTCAACAATAGTTTTAGCGGCATCACTTCACTGACGATTACGATCGACGTAACTAATCCTGATTGATCGTTCTCGCTGCGTCGATAACGATTGATGCAGTGATATTACATAGCGCGTGTCGTTTCCCGGTTTGAAGAGCCTCGCACGGCCTTTTTCATGCAAGGCGTTTGTACTTTGAGCGTGAGACCAGTGCTTGCGCAGCAGACACTTCGAGGTGGCACGTAAATATGAGCCGGTGGCGATAAATTCTGGTGAAATGGCACAGCTGTGCCAATTGCACAGGTCAAAATAGTCTCACACACACGATAACTACAATTTGCTATTTATTGCGCATACAAATGCATATTCTTCCCGCCTGCTTTTTTCACTCTCGTACGGTGTGACGCTGGCCGGTCCTCTCAGTTGCTTTTTTCTCACACCTCACCCACACTTACAACAGTCATATGGGTGCAACACATAGCGCATATCGTAAACAATCACAAATATTCTCACGCTGCGATGCCCGCATACGCACATGCACATGCATGTGCGTATGCCACCCACATACGCACATGTGGGAACGCTGATGCCACACCTTTTGCGGGCGGTAAACCACAGACGCACACATTTCACAAAACACACACGCGTACATTCAGAACTCCTTCACCTTACTGCACACGAATGACCTTTACGACAATCATCGAGAGTGGCCATCCTAGCGATGCAGAGAATACACGCGATGGTTGTGGTGGTAGAAACTTTTATTTGACCAAGGGATTCAGGCACGTATGGCTCAGGATCCCCGCACAACCCCCACTGCTCTATGCGTTCATGAGTTCATGCAGTTGCATGACATGGGAGGCCCGGTCAGTGGCGGTCTTCTGCTTGGCCGGGTCCGTCGAGCGCAGCAAGGTCTCCCATTTCTTCCATGTGGTCAGTGGCTGCGCGCCCCGCGGGGAAGGGTCCGCCGGGCATTCGAGGAGGATGTGGGTAAGGGAAGCGTGGGGGTGAGCGCATTGAGCACAGGATAGGAAGTATGCTCCTGGGTAGATGCGGGAAAGGAAATAGGGGAAAGGAAGTGTGCGGCGGCGCCGTAATATCTTGTGAAAATTGTCCAGAGATCAATGGGGTGGATGGTATAGTTGGCGTTCCACACAGTATGCTTCAGTCATTTCGCTGAAGGAATGTATGCGCTCCTTGGAAAAGCCCGGCTTGGAGTCCGCCGCCATCTGGTTGATGAGACCTCAGGCGTGGTCATTGGCAGCTTCGTTACCGGGATTTCCAGAGTGAGCAGGCACCCAGATCATCTCCACATGGCGGGCCGGATGTTTGGGGGGACAGGCTGAGTGGCCGAACGGTCTTACGGACACGGCTTCGCGCAAAATTTAGAATTGCGGCTTTTGAGTAGGAAGGGACGTACCTAGCATCAGTGCAAGTGAGGGCAAGTGCGATCGCCCCTTCTTCCGAGAATTCCGGGTTGGATGCAGAAGTTAGGTGGAGAGTTGCGATGGGCTGGAGTGTGCGATCAACGGCTTCAACTGCCGCGTTATCGGCCATGCAAGCTGAATCCACCCATACGGAATCCTCCTCGGAACCGTAGTATTTGTGCAGAGCTTTTGCTCAGGACTTGCGGCGGGCCGAATGGTACACAACGTCGGTGTTTTTAGGGAGAGGCTTTATGGTGAGCGGTGTGTGTGTATGTGTGGAGGGACTGGTAGGACTGAGGGGTCGGCCTGTGGTATGTGAATGTGGAGGGTGTCAAGTATGTGGCGCCCAGTAAAAGTCGTAACTAGACGAGTGTATTAGGCTTGTGTGTGGGCTTCTATCACTTCGTGTGTAGTGTTATGAAGCCCAAGTCGTAGAAGTTTAGTGGTTTGCGTGTTAGGAGGGAGACGTCAAGGCGCCTTGTAAGCCTTTTGAAGCATGGCTTCATGGGTGGCTATGTCTTCTTGTCAAAGTTGTAAATATGGGACTGTACAAAGAAAGCGGCTCAGTACTAAGGTATGAATGAGTCGACACAAATTGTGTTCTTTCATGCCATAATGCTTGCCAGAAACTCGGCGGACGAGGTGCGAGGGTGCCTCCGGCCCCCGCTTGAGTTTCCGGAGGGTGAAAGTGTTACGGCCATTGTTTTGGGTGTGAAGGCCCGGCCCAAGATCCGGAGTGTGTACACCTCCGGGATAGCACGGCCGGTCAGAGTAATGGTGATAGGAGTAGTGGGAAGAGTACGTGGTGAAGATTGTATGACAAGAAGCTCTGATTTTCCAGGAGAGCAGGAGAGACCAATGCTTTGTGCTTGCTGCTCAGTGATGATGGCAGTGGTTTTTAATGTTTCCGGTATGTCACCATCACTAATCTGGGCAGTCCACAAAGTGATGTTGTCGGCGTAGAGGGTGTGGTGAAGGTGAAGGATATTGGCAATAACAAGGGCTAAGGGAATGAGTGTGTCATTGAAAAGAAAGAGGAAAAAGGTTGAACCTTGCGGAATGCCTATTCCACCAAGTGTGTATAAAGGGGACGCATGGGGGCCCTTATGAACCTCAGCCGTGCGTCCCGAGAGGAAGGGTTGTAGGTAAGCGTACATGCGAACGCCCACATTGAGGGACGCGATCAGAGGCCTTGTGTGCGGCCAAAGCCAAGACGGCTTTAGTATGAGGGGGAATTGTAGGACCAAGGATGTCGTGCGTCAGTTGAAGCATGGCATCTTGGGCGGAGAGGCATGGGCGGAAGCCCATAATAGTCTGCGGGCGTACATGATGGTCGTGCATGTGTTGAGTTAGGCTGTTAAGTGCAACGTGTTCGAGAAGCTCCCCGAGACATGATGTGAGTGGAATAGGCCGAAGGTTTGATATGGCAAGGGGTTTGTTAGGTTCACACTCTAAGGCAAAATTGCCCGAAAAAGAAGTAACGGGCCCAATGGGCGCGTGTGATGAAGAGATTAAGGAGCAGCCATTAAGGAGCAGCCGCTTGTCTGCGGCACTCCAGTTCGCACAGCTGAATTCTCCGGCGGCGTCTCATTCTCCGGCAGCGTCTCCGTGCTTGCACGGGAACGCTGCACTGCGTTAACATGGACTCCGAGCCCTGAGCGCGTCCACTTGGCGCGGTTGCCCATTGGTTCAACGAACATTCAAAAAACAAAAGCGAGCCTTCGAGCCGGGACCGCGTAGCAACGCATCGCCAGAGAGAGGAGGACAAGCCGAGATTCGAGCCGGGACGGCAAAGCAACGCATCGCAGAGTGAGCCGAGACGCGAGTGGCGTCGCACGTAGCCGATCGAGCTCCTGCGCCGAGTCCAGTTTCCTTGTACATGTAACCACTGCCGATTCACCTGTAACTTAGCACAATACAGTTTTTCTTGAAATTTGAACCTTGCCTTGACTACATTCATTCGGACATCTCTGACTTGGTGCAGCCGACAGTATGTGAATCGACCGAGCTGAATGCGGAGAAGAAAACGACGCCACGAGACGGATCGACGCCACGCCGTATATCGTCTCGGGACTCCGAAACGACCATCGTCGAAAGCGTGTTCATGACGCTCGACCACAGCACGGTGGCCAAAGCAACGAAAAAGCAACTCGACGACGAGCTGAGAGCACGATGTCTACGGTGCTCCGGACGAAAGGACGAGCTCTTCGCAAGAACCATCCGCGACAACATCACTCGCCAAGCCCTAGAGCCGACGGACTCGTCAACGAAGGACCAGGTTGCCTACTACGACGACAGGCAGGCGCACCTGGAGACACTGTCCGCCGACAACGCGAGGCTTTGCGCTGAACTGAGCAGCCTGCGAGCCCAGCTTAACCGTGCGACCACGAGTGAACATGAGACATTGCACGAAGCCCATCAGAACACTTCACTGCCAACGGAACGGGTGACGACTTCAACCCTCGGGCTGAACCATTCTGTCCCTGCTGACATAACGATGTCCTCGGGTTCGGCGCGGCCACCGTCACTGAACGAAGGCACCAACCAAGACGCAGCACGCCCCGCCGCATCGACCGTTTCAACGCACAAGGGAGAACCTTCCATGGCCCAGATCCTCGCCGCGCTCGGGAACACACAAGACCTGCTTGCCAGGACGCTGTCTAAAGGTCCACCGACGACGAGCCCGATCCAGATTCATTCCACAAGCGACACGTCATCCTCAATCCCCTTGTTCGATGGGACGCCGCAACAAAGTGCTCACGAATGGATTACGCAAGTGGAGAGAATCGCAGCGCTCGCCCACTGGACGCCATCGCTGACATTGGTGACAGCAGCAAGCCGCTTGACGGGATCTGCCAAGGATTGGCACAGCGCCTACGGCTCACAGTATGACACCTGGGAGCAATGGAAAGAAGCGCTCATTCTTCGATTCAAACGAAAGCTGACAATGCAGGAGATCCTCGAACTGCAGACGAAGCGACGCCTTCAGAGCCACGAGACCATCGTCGAGTACATGTACTCGAAGAACGCCATTTTGAACAAGGCGCCGTACCGTTAAGCAGAGGAAGAACGAATTTCGCTCATTCTTAGCGGCATCGAGGACGACACATGGGCCAACCCACTCGCAGCGCAGCTGCGTGGCACAGTAACCGAACTGATTGACAGAGCGGCTTTGCTCGACGCGAGGCGTCGCATGACCGTGTGTGCCGAGAACGACAAGAAACTGTCATCGTCTACAGCGAGCCGTGGTCAGGGTTCGAACCAGCGGGTGCCAGCCAGCAGCTCTACCAACTTGCCGAAGGCCAACCCGCGCAGCGATTTCTCGGGAGCTCCACACCCGCGGCCCATCTCTGCTCGTTCGTGCTTCAACTGCGGCGACATCGGTCACCTGTCCCGTGATTGTAGAAAGCCGAAAACGCCAGCAACGATCAGAGCGGACGAGAAACGAGTGAAGAGGGACAATAGCATCCACGAAACAGGTACTACGTCACCTAGGCAAGCGAACTGTTTTTTGCATTCGACAGGCGGCACATTACCAATAGTGTCCGGTACTGCTAACAACCGACCCGTCCGCGGGTGCATTGACAGTGGCGCCAACTTATCCATCATGAGTGCCAATGCCTTGACGGACGACATTCCCACGTACACATGGGTATCGCGCGAGAACATCGAAGTTCTCAACCGCAGCATATGCCCAACTCTCGCTGCAACGCTTGATGTGACACTGGCCACCACGAATGTGCGACTCGAAGACGTCGTGGTAACGGAACTGCCCAGCGGCATCGACCTGATTCTGGGATCAGACTGGCGACGAGTCGCGAACGTCGACGTAACGTTTCACACATCAAACGATGTGACTATCGTTCCAGTCAAGCCCTCCGGAAAATTTTCATCGTCCGAAGTGCCACCCCCGAAACAAGGCACACCACACCGCACCGAGGAAACGCTTATTGCGACGTTCTGCCGGCAATCGGACGAGAGTGTTTCCAAAGACGAAGGGTACGTGCGCCTCAACAGGAAATGTCCCGCACCCGACGAAGACTTCACGAGTCTAGTCGAAGACGCCACACGGAAGATAACGAAGGATGCCGCCGAGGCAGAGAGGGAACAACTTCACGCAATTCTGTTAAGGCATCACCAAGCGTTCACTTCCAAAGGCGACACTTTGGGCGCGTGTCCTCACACTGAACACAGCATCGAACTCAGAGACAATATACCAGTGTGATCGAGGCCGTACAGGTGCTCACCGGCTGATCGCAACTTCATCTGAGAACAGGTGAATGACTACCTCTCCAAGGGCATCAAAGGCCGAGCGAAAGCGAGTACGGTGCTCCAAAGATAGTCGTCGACCAACCGCACCACCCGACGACTCCACGAAGAATGGTACACGACTACCGCAAGCTCAACGAGAAAACCATCAACTTTTCTTATCCAATGCCCGCCATGGAAGACGTTATTGACGATGTCATACGCGACAGATCGGCTTACTTTACTGTGTTGGACGTAAAGACGGCATTTCTGACTATGCGAATGAAGCCGGACGACGTACACAAGACCGCATTCGTCACTCCAGACGGAAAGTACGAATACCTTCGAATGGCCTTTGGGTTTTGCAAGGCTCCTCAGACCATGCAAAGAGTCATGCGTCGCACGTTCGATGGCTTACCTAGGACAGCTACGTACATGGACGATGTCGGGCAGGGAGCCACAACAGTGAGGGAGGCTTTGGATTCACTGAACAAAGCACTCAGGAGAGTCGTGATCAACGGCTTTAAGATGGATCTCCAGAAATGCCAGTTGATTCAAAACAGAGTATCTTTCCTGGGTTACGTGATCTTCGCCGAAGGACGAACACTGGACGAATCCAGAGTTGTTGCTGTCGAGAAGTTCGAGCCGCATCGCAACGCAAAGAAGCTGTACTCCTTGCTGCAGTTCGCTAACCACTACCGAAAGTTCATACTGGAGTTTGCAAAGGTCACGCACAAGCTACGGCACCTTCTGGCGAAGGACGTTCCTTTCGTATGGACTGACGCTCATGAAGCAACCGTCAACGCCATAAAACATGCCTTGAAGAACCCGCCGATTTTGGCGAGCTTCCGCCCAGACTGCCCGACTAACGTTCGCGTCGACACTTCGCAAACCGGGCTGGGTGCGGTGCTTTCTCAAACTCAAGACGGAAAGGAGCGAATCATAGAGTACGCAAGCAGATCACTAAACGAGCACGATCGTGGTGTACACTCTATGATGCTCGAGTGCATGGCGCGCCACTGGGAAATCACTGAGAAGTTTTCGGTCTACCTGAGAGGAGGCCCTCGTTTTACAGTGTTCACGGACAACTTCAGCTTGTCATACCTCGTCCAGAAGGGAGCCAGGAACCGCAGATTTGCGAGGTGGACGCTCGACTTAGCAGAGTACACCTTCGACGTCAAGCACAAGCCAGGACGCCAGAACTCCGCTGCTGACGCACTCTCGATGCAGTCGGAATCTGCAGAGGCTTTCAACCAGGGCGTTTCGACCCGAGACCTCCACTGCTACGCAAAAGTGGTCGGCAAACACAGTCGCCTACGCGAGTTTCAGGAAAGGGATACTGACTGCTAAAGATTTCGGTAGAAGGCCAAGCACAAATCTTCAGAATACGAGATCGAAAACGACATACTGGTGAAGAAATCTCTCGAGGGAGGACGAGTCCGTCAGAGGGTGATCATTCCCGCTGCCCTCCGAAGCAGTGTGATGATCGTTTTCCACGACAACAATGGCCACCTAGGCGTCGAGAAGACAAGAGACCTGATCCAGCGAAAGTACTGGTGGCCATCGATGAGAAGGGACATACGCGAGTATGTTGACTCCTGCCACACGTGCCAGACTATCAACGCCGGCACGACACGGAATGAAGGTTGCCTCATCTTACGCAATATTCCTACTGAGCCAAACGCGGTGATATCCCTAGATCACATGGGTCCGCTAAACGAGAAGGGAGACCACATCCTCGTGTGTATCGACCATGCCACGAGATACATGGATGCCATGACCGTACCGAGCACTTCGTCGACGCACTTCCTTGACTTCATGACAAACCGGTGGATTCCGCAATTTGGAGTTTCCAGCGTCATTATTATGGACCAGACCAAGGGATTCGTGAACAAGAAAACCAACCAATTCCATCACAGACTCGGAATTGCTCATCAGAACTCCCCACCGTACTGGCAACAATCAAACGGACTGATTGAGCGAATGGTAGCAACATTGAAACAGGTGCTACGCAAAATGCTAAACAACAAGGACAAATGGCAGAAGGAACTACCCCGAACAACGCTAGCAATCAACGCCACGAAGCATCGTCACAGTGGCCACAGCCCATTTCGACTCATGCACGGCTACGACCAAAAACTGCCAGGAGAGCTGAACCTCGCCTCAGTCGAGGGAGACATCGACGAGTTTCTTACACTGCACGACTTGGCAAGGGGACATGCGGAGACAAGAGAGAGGCTACTGCAGAGTCTGCGCGAAACAACGGTCCGATACGACAAGAAGCGGCGAACTCCGAGGTTCATAACGGGGGACCTCGTTCTGCTTGAGTTGAGTGCTCGAGGCACATTAGATCCTCGCTACGAAGGTCCGTTCGAGATAACGGCCCTCGTCGGAGGAAACAGGGCCGAGATCCAAAGAGTACCCGACACACCGGGCATGATCAACAAAAAAACCGTCAACGTGGAGCAGCTTCGTAGATATAAAGAGCCGCTCCTAGAAGTTACGGAACCATCGCCATCTAACGACATGCACGCCTGAGGAGAGCCGTGTCAGCGAGAGAGCTGCTGACACGGCACTCCAATTTTTGGGAGAGCCGTGTCAGCGGCACTCGAGTTCGCACAGCTGAATTCTCCGGCAGCGTCTCCTTCTCCGGCAGCGTCTGCGTGCTTGCACGGGAACGCTACACTGCGTTAACGTGGACTCCGAGCCCTGAGCGCGTCCACTCGGCGCGGTTGCTCATTGGTTCTACGAACATTAAAAAACAAAAGCGAGCCTTCGAGCCGGGACCGCGTAGCAACGCATCGCCAGAGAGAGGAGAACGAGCCGAGATTCAAGCCGGGACCGCAGAGCAACGCATCGCAGAGCGAGCCAAGACGCGAGTGGCATCGGACGTAGCCGATCGAGCTCCTGCACCGAGTACAGTTTGCTTATACATGTAACCACTGCCGATTCACCTGTAACTTAGCACAATACAGTTTTTGTAAAAATTTGAACCTTGCCTTGACTACATTCATTCGGACATCGCTAACACACTGAAGAAAGCGTCCCGCGCTAAACCACTTAGTCTCCAAACGCGCTCCAAAGGGATGAACCACCCGGTAATTGCAGGCAGTGCGAAAAGCGTTGCCAAGGTGACTAGCTGTTCTTCTCATCTTCTCCTGGCCCCGTCTTTCTCCGTATTTTCCGGCGATGGTTCACGTTGGGTCGATCTAGGAGTGCTCGACCAAGGCCACCTGTATTCGACAATCTAGGAATTATGACGTGGTGCTTGTGTGTACGCTTTGATGAGCGTGGGATGCTGCTTTTGCATTTTGCTACACCCATGAAGTCTGGAGCAAATCTCGACCCGTCAGCACGCCGCTCTGCATATCTCTGGCTTCAATATAGTCATGACCAACACAGGACAGCAACAGTTGGGAAAGCCAATATGGTGGCCAAGAAGACAGCAGGCCTATCGGATATATACTTCAGTCCGACTCAGGCCAGAAATCAGCGCTGGATTCTAAAACAAGTAGGTTATCATTCTTTATTCAACTATACTTGTCGCGTGTGCGATACGGATCGCGCTTGCCGGCAATGGGCTCGGTCGCGTTGTATATCGCACGCAAGAAATGCGTCGCGAAGTTCAGCTTCGGCGTCTGCAGTTCGCCTGTGCTTTGTGATCACCTGGAAATTGGCCGCCATTGCCGTCGGCCTCCCGTACGCTCGCTCATCGAGTGCTCGCCTGTCTTCACCCTTGCGATGAGCTCCGGGCTGACGATATTGGGCTGACACCTCGTCGCTGTGTCTGGAGTCGTCAAAAACATTGCGGGTTCAATGAAAGAGCTTGGTTATAGTATGTCACGCGCTGTCAGTGCACCAGCACGGGCTGGCGGGGCTTTCGCTATCGTCGGAACTCACTGAAAATTGGTCGCCTATACCGTTGGCTTTCCCGTCAGTCAGTCGCAAGCAGCTCGGCGCCGTCGGTTGGCCGCGGCGGCGGACTCGCGTTTGCGCGCTGCACTCACTCGAGTTTGTGGAAAAGGGCCGCATTAGCGTCGATTTCTTCAGCGCAAGCTCCGAACCAGCTCGGCACTGTTCTTTGCGGCGGTCAAGCATGCGCTCGCTCTCCTGTTCGAAGTTGGCTGGCGGTGGACACTCCGAGTGCAGCGCCGTGTTTGGTCTCGCGTTCGCTTGCTCGAGCTGAACGATGTCGCTTGCTTAGAACTCGCCGACTTGTTAGCGGCACGGTGATGCGCGGATTTGTGGCTGCGGCCGCCGCTCCTAAGCTGCTGCGCTACGGGGATCGAAATGAGTCTTTGACAATGTGTGACATCACGGTGAAATTATTAGCATGTCGTATCTTACGTATGTTTTCATTTCACCTTGAACGTATTTCTCATATGCATTTGTATTCATCCTCGGTCAAATGTGACTGACTATTTTACATGCATATTGTGCAGCCGGGGCACACACCGTGCTGAAGACTGTGTGCGCTGGTGTCTGCGATGCCTGTCATCCATCTCTTAGGTCAGAGCAGCTTCAGAAAGGCTGTGCGGGATGTGAAGGTAAAGTTAAATTGTGTGCCTTAATTTAACGATAGTTTTTATTTGAACGTGCATGTATTTGTCATATGCGTGCATCTTCATCTTGTGTCACGTGTGTCTAACTATTTTTACTATATTATTGTACGGGCAGCCATGGGAACACAACAAGCAGAAGGCTGCGTGCGCTGGCGTCTGCAATGCCTGTCATCTATCGCTTCCGCCGGAGGAGCTCCCGAAGGAGGGAACAAGATTTGACAACGAGACTTAACTTGTACACTTCATCATGAATTCACTTTAAAAATGCAGAAACTTCATGTGTATGTAGAAAAATAAAAGATATCGGTGTCTCGCTCTTGTCCTTCGCTGTTGCCGTGACTGCCAAAGCAGTTACACATAGGGGCCAAACTACTTTTTCGCGTGTCCTTTTTTGCGCAATTTGTTGCTTACTGCGTATAAAAACAGGCGATTAATGTATTAGGCTTGGCGCGAAATTAACAAAAAACCATGTTTGAACTGGGGACAAAAAGTTCATCCGATAGGAGTAATTGAGTAGATCAACTGTTCGTCCGGCAAGGTGCATCTGTGAGGACTAGCGGTAGCCCGGTAAGATGTAAATATGGGGATTACCAGTTGCCTTATAAGGTGCAATTATGAAGAATAAATGTTGTCCTTTGAGGTGAATTGTGGAACTAACGGTTACTCACAAAGGTTTAAACGTGAGGACTAAATGTTAGCCGCTTGAGCTCGTACGGGACCGCTAGGTGGCAGTGAGCAGTGGTGGATGCGTACCCCAGGGCTCCCGACACCGATGAAACTTTCATCAGTCGATGCCCGTTTCAGCCTCTCTGCACTACCGGATCATCACCCGCAAGTCACTCGGAAAATTTGGATACTAAATTTACCCGGTAGGCCCCATCCTTACCTTTTTTTGAAGTTCAATTCTGAACTCGCAACCTAAGCGTTCCATGGCCTTGCACGACTACGCTCTCTTGGCGCTGCACCACCCGGCGCTCGCCACCGCAGCTGCAACATGCCCCCAGAAGATAGTCGATGGTGAAGAAATCTCTCCCGAAGCCGCCGCTTGATGTGGCTGGCTCTAAGCGTATCGTCATCGTAACGCAAGCAAAGCAAAGGCCACCGCCAAGAAGCCGCAACATGTCTGGAAACTTAGGGCAGCAGTTGGCTCCAAACCGTCAAGTCCATTTAAAAGGCTTGCTGTTGCTAGCAAGTTGCCGAATCTACCCAAGGATGATTTCAGAGTTGTCGTTCGCCCGGGTGGTGGCCTCGACGTACGTCTCTGCAGTCAACACAAGGTTTTCAACGCACTCACGATGGCCGCACGCCTGCCGCCGTCAGCTACCGAAGAAGATATCGTCTGCTCGAACTGGGTGCAGAACATTTTCGTGGTGAACACATCGCAAGAGACGAATGCTGTTGCTCATTGCACCGTTTAAGAAATTATTCTCACTGAACAGCGACCCCCAGTCGCTACTTATCTTACCCCACCTGGTCACTCCTGGCGCGGGGTGATACGCGGCGTCGACATCGACTTCACGGACGCCGACCTGCAAATCGTGCTAAAAACGCCACGAAACTCAACCGTGCTTGGTCCACGTCGAATCAAGAACACTACCACGGTCGTGATCCTGTTCAACGTTCTCAAGGTACAGAACTATGTTTACTGCGGACCGATCATGTATTTCTGCACTCTCTACAAACGCCAGATAGACACTTCCCGCAACTGCAGCCAAGTGGGTCACCGCCAGGACGTCTGCCCGAGCTCCACCGACAAGGTGTGTCATGAGTGTGGTCACTGCCCTCCCGGACCGGACGACGTACGTTCTGCACTCAAGTGTGCGCTGTGTTGAGGCACGCACGTAACGGGCGACCGGACCTGCCGGAGCCGCTATCAAGTACCCTACCCCGTGCGGCACCGTCGGTGACGTCGTCGACGTCGAAACAAGAGCCGTTTGTCACCGGGGCCCACTGCAAGCTTCCTGCCTTCAGCATACACCCAGTCCACACCTACAAGAGCAGTTCAACCACAAGACCAGGTCACACCTGGCAGCTCACAGGCCCCAGACACCACTAAGTCCACTTTGGTCGACAAGGTCGCCGGTACAGGTGAAACCCGCGCCACCGCGCGCTCCGGATCATTGTCACAGCCCGTAGCAGACAGAGTTCAAGCTTTAGAATGCGAAAATACTGTTCTTTGCAAATAGATTTTCGATATCAAGGCGCTTCTTAAGACGTTAGAGCCTCAAGAGCAAGGCGAGAGCAACGCAAGTGAACCTCCCACTGCCTCTAACCCAGCACGCGGCGCGAAATAGCGCGCAGGCCTCGAGCTAGAGGCCGAAGAACCTCTAAAGATGTCGAGCATTATTGCACACCTGACGGCGCTGCAAGAACAGTTTCGTGCTGCCATACTGTCCGATATCAACCCACTGAAGCTTCAAATGACTGAAATGGCAGCCCGAGTACAAATACTCGAAGCCGACCGGCATCAAAAGATGCAGGGCCGACCAATACTTCATCATTATTCATGGCTACCTCAAACAATCTCACCATTTGGCACCGGAATTGCCTTAGCTTCCCAAAACAGAAAGACGCGTTAACACAATTACTGCGCTAAAACGCTGAGAACCCTTCTGTCCGCCTGTTTTAGGAGACGCTCACCGAGCGTCCCGCATTGCGAGGATACCACGTAGAGTCAATCTCGAAGAAGGGTAAACGAGGGATTGCCACTTGTGTTGCAAAGTCTTTTTCGAACACTAAGCATGAAGTTCGTCCTGACCTCAAGGTCGAACACATCTTGGTAGAACTCATTTTGAATGCGCACCTCAAACAGTCGGTCTTTCTTCTTAACGTATACAGCTCAACTACCGACAGCAGACAAACCTTCATAGCTTTCTTTCAGAAGGCATGCAAGATAGCAGGCGAACCCGCAATTGATTTCAGGTGATTTTAACGCAGCGCACCCCGATTGGGGTTACGGATACCTGCACTCGAAAGCAAAGCTCTTGCTACGCAGATAGCACACCGCTGTCTCACTCTACTCACAGAACCCGCGTTCCCTACAAACACGGGTAACTTGGTAACAAAAGATACTACACCACACTTAGCACTAGTGCGAAACATCCGCAACTCTACATGGATTAACACACAGTTCATCCTAGGTAGTTAGCACTACATCTGTAGCATCACCATAGCCGCATACTGTCCACCACCACGTAAATTCAAGGTAGTCGACTGGGATCATTTTCGTTCTTTTAGAAAGCAAGATGACAACACCTACAACTCCGTTTGAGACCTGTTCGCTCGGTTACAAGAGCATTTAACGAGAGCCGCAAAAGAATTAGAAGCCACTCGCGATGTTGAGCACATGGTTAGCCGACTTGCTCACCCCATCGAGGCGCAGCAAAATAGAAAACTCAAAAGCTTAACCAGCGTTTTCGCAACAAGATCGCGAGCTCAACAAGCAAATCGAAGGGCACAGTCGCACTTTAGCTAGACAGCAATGCGACGAGGTATGCAACTCGGTAGACACCCAAATGAGTAAAGTATTGAAATGGAACCTGCTTAAACATCTGTTGGGGGACAAACTAACGAAATCTAATCAGCAACTCAACATAGATCGCTTAATTCATAAGCTTCGCAAGGAAAATATTACGGACGAACAGATTACACACGACCTCGCGTCGCGCTAACTCTGTACCGAATCGAGCTCAGACACGGATTACCCCCCACCTGCAATGCACACGGAAGAAGACCATTTTGTTTCTTCATTCACTAGTGCGGAGGTGCGGGCAGTACAAGCTGAGCTGAATTGTAGATCAGTCCCTGGCCCAGGCGGGATCATAAACGAACTACTGAAAAATCTAGAGGGCGTAGACCTACTCACTACACATCAACGAGGTATGGGAATCCGGTGAAATCCCGCTTGAGTGGCGTGAAGCCGCCATCGGTCTCATACCTAAGCACGGCAAACCCCTTGAGCTTGGCTCACTCAGGCCCATCTCTCTCACCTCGTATGTGGGCAAGGTGGCTGAGCACGTCATTCTCAAACGGTCCACAAACATGTGGAAGAGAAACACCTCCTCCCTTTTAATCAAATAGGCTTCCACCTGTCCATGTCGCCACATGACGTCATGCTTATTTTGAAGCACAAGATCTTAGCGGACAAGTCTAGGGACATCGGGGCTGTGCTTGCACCAGATCTAGAAACTCGCACATACTACAAGCAATTGCTGACGCTGGACTCGGTAACCGCTTCTATGCCTACACGCGGTCGTTTCTCGAAGACCGCAAAGCCACCTTTAGACTAGCCTGTTTGGGTTTCAAGACGTAGGACTTAGGTCCCAGAGGCACGCCGCAGGGAGCAGTTCTTTCTCCACTTCTCTTTAACTTAGCTTTGAGTGCTCTCTCGAGAGAATTGAGCTGAATCAATGGCCTGGGGCATGCATTCTACGCCGATGATATTACCATCTGATGTGGGGGCGGTAGTGACGGGGTCATCGAGCGCAATTTACAGACAGCGGTGAACATTGTGCAGGCCTTTCTTCGACAGACGGGCTTACGTCTATCGGCCAAAAAATCTGAACTTTTTACTCTACAGGCTGAAACTAGGCCCTTGATAGATCTCCCACTCACCCACCTCGGTATACACAGAAGACGGTAAGTAAATACCACAAGTCACTTCGGTTCGTTTACCAGGAGTGATCCTGCCGAAGGTAGGCAGGAACGAACTCAGCATAGAGCACATTGCCACTAAAGCAGACTCCACGTCTAAGCTAATCAAACGCGTCGTCAACAAACGAGGTGGACTATCGGAAAAAAATCTACGGCGTCTCTCCGCGCTTTTCTCATGAGCCACACCAATTACGTAGCTGTAGCTCACCGCTGGACAAGAGAAGATGAGAACAAGCTTAATCTGATCATTAGAAAGAGTATCAAACAGGTACTTGAGCTCCACATACAAACCAACACACAGAAACCTATGGCGCTAGGCCTTCATAACACTTTCAGTGATATTGTTGAGGCCCAGAAGCTATCCCAGATTTCTCGACTCTCCTTGACTGAGGCGGGACGTCAACTCCTGGCGTATCTTAAATTAAGCTCTCCAATCATCAACCAAGGAGAGTGAACGCTGCCGTCAGAGCTTCGCGAACGCCTCATCGTTTTCCTGCTCTCACGTAGCATGCTCCCGCAATACAACCCGGCCGACGTGAGGCTTAAGCAGCCGCCCTCTTCGAAACGGCTGCAGCGATTCCCGATTCAGTAGCTTTCGTGGACGCCGCTCAATATGTTAGTTTCAAGCTCTTCGTAGCAGCCATTACGTCGCTACAAGGTTAACACCTCACTTCTCTAACAATCCCCAACACGGATGCAAATATTCTATACAGACTCCAAAGCCGCAGCTTGGGCCTCTGGCGCCGGCTCGGTTTGTAGAGAGGCAGCCCGCGTGCTCTCGCGTGCAACGTGAGCCGATACTAAACACTTGATCTGGTTCCCCGGCCACGTGGGCCAAGATGCTCACCCCCTCATCCCTAACGCCAACGAGCTAGCTCACTCCCAGGCGCCAGACCTTACTTGCCGCGCCAGGAGAGAGGGCGGCCTAAGGCCCAAGGCCGAGCCATAGCAGCGGGATCCGCTCCTAACGTACAAGGAAATTTGTCAGCACTAATGCCTAGAGCGCAGAAAACTTCCTCTACCTGATCCTCATCTAACGAGACCGCAAACTTCCACTTTACGTCTGTTGCAAACAGCTGCTTACCCTTCGCTTATCCCTTATTCATGTTTTATTTGTGAAATAAAGCCGGGCTGCCTTCGATGTGGGTTCCCGAGACGCAATTTGCATTATATGCTGTGGAAGTGAGCCATGCTGCGTGCGGCTTCACGGTCTCCAGCCACGGAGGAACAGTGTACTGCTCTCCTCACAAGTCCGAAAGAGGAAGATTAACTTCGGGCTGTCCAGAGAGCCGATAACCTGGCCGTCGAATTCCACCTCCCAGTCCCGTCATGGTCGCAGCCCGCGGACAAGCCCCCTTAGCGGGACTTGTCTTCTCATGACACAGTAAAGATCACTTCAGTCAGTCAGTCAGTCAGTCAGTCAGTCAGTCAGTCAGTCAGTCCTTGAGCTCGTCTGTGGGGACTAACTGTTGGACCTGGTGCCGTTAGTTCTTAAAGAGAATAATGGTTGTGGCAGCCTCATTAGTCCCAAAAAGGACCAACCACACATCCTTTTGCCTTGTAGTGTGGGGATAAAGATAATGTTGGAATTGCGCCAGGATTGTGGCAAGGTGCCTTCTTTTCAGCATTTATTAAAGTATATGGTAAATGGGCAATTGATTAATCATCCAGGTTACGGAATATAGAGTTAGTAATAATGTCTTTTTCCGGTGCGGAGTTCGTGAAGTTGTTCTGGAGGGCCATACGAACCTCTTGCTCTGAAATTTTCTTGTCCATAGTCTTATTCGGGGCTCCTGTGTAGAGTGGGAGAGGGGAGGAGGTGCAGGGTTTTGTGTGCGTTGTG
Source organism: Rhipicephalus microplus (assembly GCF_043290135.1). Taxonomy (NCBI): domain Eukaryota; kingdom Metazoa; phylum Arthropoda; class Arachnida; order Ixodida; family Ixodidae; genus Rhipicephalus; species Rhipicephalus microplus. The sequence goes on from NC_134708.1 coordinate 124,193,053, forward strand.
CGGAGTCGGTCCAGAATACTGTCAGGGAAAAGCTTTGAGTTGTGAACGAGGCCTGTAATGTGATGTGACGTTGTGCACGAGTGTGTGGGATTGATAAGGTGCCGTAGGAGGTGCTATTTTATTTATTTATTTATTTTGTTTATTTATTACTGCAACTTACATCGCCTAAGTAGGCAATATTGTAGGTGAATGAGCAAAAAAAAGTAGTAGTACAGTCAAAGAAAGCACACGTTTGCGCCGTCAAAAATGGCATACATTTGCGCAGCAACTGCTGCGAATTCACAAAAAGCACAAATCTTGTAGTGATGAATGGAATATCAACAACATACGCATCCAAACGATTCCATTCCCGAATGGTAAAAGAAAAAAAAATAGGCAAAGGCACCAGTTAGACAGCTGACCTCGCGTTTTTTTTAAGTGAGCATTTCTCTGTGACACGTAATGTGGGCTGATCATGTTTAGGCCTCTTCTTAATGCGGATTTCTTCACTGAATATAGAATGGAAAAAACATTAAGTGCTAGAAATTTTTGCGCTGCTCAGAAGGCTTCTATTCTAAGTTATTCTTATTGCATGTAACACTGGAGTTAAAATTGTAATTTTGTCTGATTGAGCGTGCCGCGCGGTTTTCTATGCATTCAAATTTATAGATTCGAGCTTGATCATGAGGATCCTACACTGTAAGGGCATATTCAAGGATAGGTCAAGCATTTGGAACATACGAAACCTCTTTCATACTTTTTAGGGCAGACTTGAAATTGCATTTAATAAAGTTGAACACACCGTTCGCCTTGCCAGTTACGTACCCTATATGCTGTTTCTAAGAGAAATCGGCAGACCAAGGCATTTAAATTGTTCAACACGGTCAAGTAGTGCGCCTGACAAGCTGTAGGATAAATGAAAAGGTTTGCGTTTTCTGGTAAAACTAAGGAAGCAGCACTTGTTTACATTCAAACACATCTTCCATTTTTCACACCAGCTTACCACAGTGTCAAGAACGCGTTGTAATGCACCAATTGCGTCCATACTGTGTATTTATTTATGAATATCACAATCATCCGCATACAGCCTCACGTTTGATGTTAGCGTCTCTGACAAGTCATTTATACAAACCAAAAAGAGGAAATGACCAATCACCGTACCCTGTGGCACCACAAAATTAGGCTGACGTATGAGGGAGACGAACCGTTTACTTGGACTTACTGTTTTTCAGAAGTTACATATTCACTCAACCAACCAAGAACAGATGCAGACAGGCCTAAAAAGATGATTTATGTAATAAGAGAGCATGCGTAACGGTGTCAAAAGCTTGCTAAAAGCCTACAAACACCAAATTGACTTCGTAACCCTTATCATGTGAACTTAAAACATCATGAGAAAATTCGCACAGTTGTGTACATATGACAGAACACGCAGACCTATAACCATGCTGAAATGTACACAAAAAAATATTTCTCTCCAAGTGTTTTATAATACCACTATATATAACGTGTTCAAGAGTTTTAACACATACGCTGGTCAAAGAAAATGGCAGGTAGTTGGCAACATTAGTTTTGTTTTTAGACTTAGCTATTGGTACAATATTTGCTAGCTTTCATTAAAAAACAGTTTCTGACCTTCAAGCGATCTTGAAAATAAGACGGCTAAAAATGGTGCTAGAGCACTTGCGCACCTCATTAATACGTGATTAGAAATCGCATTCGATCCCGGAGCCGAGTTTGGTTGAAGTCGCTCAAGAAGAGTACACACATCATTAGCCGAAATAACAATGTCATTCCTAGATTCAAATTGCTGTGTTGTCTTACATGACATTTCATCTTAAAATGGTTCGGAAAACAGAGATTGAAAATATTGGTTTAGGCTGGCTGCCTTCTATGCATCTTTCGAAAAGGTTGTTTCACCATCTGTTATGTCCGGAATGCCGACATAATTCATCTTATTTGATTTCACATATTTCATAACTTGCGTTGGATTAGTAATCAGCTTTCGTTTCAGGGAAGAAAAAAACAATCTTTTGCTTCTCCTAATCGTTGTTTTTACCAGTCGACTTAACTCAGGATTTTTTTCTTGGACATCGACAGTTTCTGATCAACGAAAACGCTTGAAAGTGCGATATTTTTTATTGTTAACTTCCTTAGACTTATGGTATTCCAGGGTTTGTCAGCTCTTCATTTTTCCGGAAATAACTTTGGAAGGTACATGACTACTGATAAAACTAGCAAGCTCGATTTTGAAGAGTTCCCACAGACTGGTGCTATTCCTGATCGAAAAGCACTCTCGGAACGAAGTGAAAAACGAAGTAAGCTTGGAGGATAGTGCTTCATAGTTACAGTTTTTATAAAACTAAATCTTTCGCGCTGACAGTTTTGTAAGCTTTAGTTTCGGGCAAACCAAACCTCTAACTACCACGTCATGATCACTTATCGCAGTAATAGTTGTAACTGACGTCATGAAGGCGGAATGATTACAAAAAAGAAGATCTAGTATGTTAGCTCATTTCCCAGTGCACATTATGGGAGATGCAAGGAACTGATGCAATGTGTGTTCCCCAACGAGCTCTTCCAGTGCTAAGTACGGGCCAGACCACGAGTGCAAGGCTGGAGCATGACTTATCCAGTAAACATGTGGAAGGTTGAAGTCGCCTTCTAGAAAAGTTTATTTATTTCCTAAAGTAGCCACTGCTTCAGACAAAGCTTCCAATGGCTGCGCACTGATGAAGCTAGGCGGCTGATGAAAACAGCCAGCCACAACGTGCTGCGGTTGTGACAGCTCAGTTTTACACCACACGGCTTCATGCTGAAGGCTGGCGTTTCAGAAACACGCGCTGTTGAGTATGTTATTAAACAATATGAAAACTCGCCTACCGCGCGCATCGCAATCTTTGCGATAGACGTTCATATGTGAAGAAAACACTTTCGCGTTTTAAGTACTGTCGTCGAGCCGCAACTCAGCGCCTAAAGTTATATCGGCATTCACAGTAGCTACAAGGTCTCAAAACGCATCCTTCTTATTTTCTATGCTCCGATAGTTTACAACGATAAACACCAATTCTAGCTGTTCATGCCCTTGACATCGAACGGAAGGCTTTGATCGTTATTACAACGGGTCTACGACATCACTGGAGGAATTCTATATAAATGTCTGGGCCCCTATTATTCGTCTGTCTTTGGTTCTCGTTGTACATTTGATTGCAAATATGACACAAACTTCGAGGAAACTACTGCTTTGGCTTACAGCAAAAAAAGAAAATCAGAAGAGCAACAATCGAAGCTTACTCTATGATGTCTGGAAAGTTTGGCGCTTGCGTTGGCACACCGTCAATAGCACTCACAGATAGACAAGTGGAATGTTTAGAGAGAAAAATATTGACGCGTGTGTATTGGTGGAGAAAAACTACGATACGGGGATTTGGCGGACACCACGTAGCTGGGCTTTGGCTGTTCGAGGATGAAGAAAGTGATCTTGCTGTTCGGCTGCTGAATTACATTGTGGCCAATCCTCCTTGTGGGTATGAGCTAGGATTTTCTAGGCAACAAGACAAGACAAAAATTTCTGTGGCCCCTCGCGGTGGTCTAGTGACTAAGGTACTTGCCTGCTGACCCGCAGGTTGCGGGATCGCATCCCGGCTGCGGCGGCTCCATTTTCCATGAAGGCGTAATCGTTGTAGGCCCATGTGCTCAAATTTAGGTGCACGTTAAAGAATCCCGGGTGGTCGAAATTTCCGGAGTCCTCCACTACGGCGTCTCTCATATTCACATGGTGGATTTGGAACGTTAAAGCCTCCTCCTCCTCCTCCTCATCATCATCATCAAGAAAATTGCCTGCCTGATGCTCCACATTCCCGCTGGGAGCCATTCATTAGGCCGGAGGCGTGCTGCCATCCCAAGTAATATATAGGAAAAATGCGGGGCCGATATGGCTGAAAGCGGTGACGTGATCTAAACGCACTTTCGGTCTTTTTTTGTTCATTTTCGTTGCTTTTCAAGCAAGATGGTGGCGCCCACAGAGTGGTTTTGCGAAGCTGGTTGAAGCTGTATTTCGTAGAATTTGTGTGTGTTGCGCGTGGCTGTGCAGATCGTTTTACAATGGACGCAGTGGTGCTTAAAATTAAACCGGGAGTGTGTTAGCAAATGCCCCTTCGCGCGTTATCATGTATTTGTCATGATGCAAAAAACTTTGTTAGCGCTGCGGCGCTGAAGCCCTGCTCTGTGTAGATTGAGTCGCCCATGCACGGAAGACATGACGGACGCCGAAATGTTTGAGATTTTTGCTGCCGGATATTTTTGTTGTTGCTGGTGGTGTATACGTGGATCTGTTCACTATGGACAACGTGGTGTATGCGGAGATTGTGTGGTGATGGGCGAAGTGATGCTCAACGTAAATCCGGGAGCACGTGCATGTCCCAATGGCGTGATGTTTATAATGAGATCGTGTGTTTGCCACGACATGAGAAACCCTAGGGCCTGATTTCACTCGTGTATGAGTGCAATCTTACTCAGCTACGGTGAAAACAAAAAAAGACGAGAAGCGATTTGCGAATGATGTTACGGGAGAATAACTTTACTTTGTAAAACGAGGAATAAACTCGGTGGTGGACAAGATGGCGCCCAGTTGGCTCACAGATCTGACAACATCGTCCTCCTCTTTGTCTTCTTCGTCGTTTTCATCCTACCGTTACATGATTTCCCCGGCGGCTGGAGCACCGACCCGGTGCTAATCAGGAGGCACTGGAGTAATACGGTTTGAGTCGCGTAACATGCACTACGTCAGTGTGAGGGTGAAGGATGGCGGGGTCCGTAGGGGTGATTTCGTATGTGACGTCAGTTACTTGGCGTAAGATACGGTAGGGACCTGAATAGCGTGGGAGTAACTTCTCCGAAAGTCCAACGCGGCGCGAGGGGAACCATAACAGAACGAGATCTCCGGGTGTGAAGTGGACGTCACGATGGCGGGCGTCGTATACGCTCTTCTGATTGTCCTGGGAGTCCAGTAAGCGTCGTCGAGCAACTTGGCGTGCCGCTTGGGCCTTCATTATTGCATCACGAGCGTACTGAGACTTGTCATTTAGTCCGGCCGGCAGGAGGGTGTCGAAAGGTAGCGCAGGGTCACGGCCGAACAACAGAAAAAAAGGAGAGAACCCAGCGGTGTCGTGTCTGGAAGAATTGTACGCGAATGTTACAAACGGTAACGTAGTGTCCCAGTCGCGGTGATCGGCGGAGACATACATGGAGAGCATGTCGGTGAGAGTGCGATTGAGGCGCTCCGTTAGACCATTTGTTTGTGGATGGTAAGCAGTCGAGAGCTTGTGTTTAGTGGCGCAGGAGCGGAGGAGGTCATCAACCACTTTGGAAAGGAAGTAGCTGCCTCGGTCGGTAAGGAGTTGTCGAGGGGCGCCATGATGTAAGATGACGTCCTCCAAAAGGAAATCGGCCACGTCAGTTGCACAGCTGGTTGGAAGGGCCCGTGTGATCGCGTATCGGGTAGCATAATCGGTTGCTACTGCAATCCACCGATTACCCGCAGCTGACGTAGGAAAAGGGCCAAGCAGGTCCACGCCAACACGGTAGAATGGGTCTTGTGGGATGTGCAGTGGCTGAAGACGTCCGGCCGGAGGGGCATTTGGTTTTTTCCGTCGTTGACAAGGGTCGCAGGCTGCAATATAACGGCAGACGTCGCGGTACATGCCAGGCCAGAAGAAGCGCCGGCGAACTCTGTCGTAGGTCCGTGACACGCCGAGGTGACCCGCTGTAGGTGCATCATGAAGCTGGGCGAGAACAGTGTGACGCAATTGAATGGGAACGACGAGTAGTCTTTCGGGGCCGTCAGGACGCATATTGCAACGGTACAATACACCATCATGTATTTCAAACATTCGAAGGGAAGGGTCGGGCCTCTCCGATGTGAGCCTTCGGATAATACCGTCCAAGAAAGTATCTCGTCGCTGCTCGATTCCAATGTCATGAAACGCGGATAGAGAGAAAACGTCGATAGGAAGGGTGGTTTTAGAGGAGTCGCCGTCTGGAGGGTCGACAGGATACCGGGACAAGCAGTCCGCATCTTGATGCAGGCGGCCGGTTTTATACAGGACTGAGTAATCAAATTCTTGAAGGCGCAGCGCCCAACGGCCAAGACGGCCTGAAGGGTCTTTAAGGGACGAAAGCCAGCACAAGGCGTGGTGATCTGTGATTACTGTGAATGGCCGGCCGTACAAATAGGGACGAAATTTACCGACTGCCCAAACAAGTGCCAAACATTCCCGTTCGGTTATTGAATATTTTCTTTCAGCAGGCGAAAGAAGGCGGCTGGCATAAGCAACAACACGGTCTCGTCCTTGTTGTTTCTGGGCGAGGACTGCACCGATGCCATAGCCACTTGCGTCTGTACGAACTTCTGTTGGAGATGAAATATCAAAGTGGGCGAGGATAGGCGGAGACGTAAGCAGACACACTAGATTTTGAAACGCATCTGCTTGCTCAGGGCCCCAAATGAAGCCAGCGTCTTTTTTGAGAAGTTGAGTGAGAGGGCGTGCTACGTCGGCGAAGTTTTTAACAAAGCGGCGGAAGTAAGAACAGAGGCCAACGAAACTGCGAACGTCTTTGGTACAGGTTGGTACAGGGAAATCTCTTACTGCGCGTATTTTATCTTGATCAGGGCGAACCCCCACGGAATCAACGAGGTGTCCGAGGACAGAAATTTCACGACGGCCGAAGTGGCACTTTGCCGAATTGAGTTGCAGGCCCGCCTTACGAAAGACAGATAAGATTTTCGATAGCCTTTCAAGGTGCGTCGCAAAAGAAGGCGAAAAAACGATAACGTCGTCCAGGTAGCACAGGCAGATGGACCACTTGAAGCCGTGCAACAGAGCGTCCATCATACGTTCGAATGTGGCGGGCGCATTACATAAACCGAATGGCATCACTTTAAACTCGTAAAGGCCGTCGGGAGTGATAAACGCCGTTTTCTCACGGTCCATGTCATCAACGGCAATCTGCCAGTACCCAGAGCGGAGGTCAATGGAGGAAAAATATTTTGCGCCGTGAAGGCAATCCAGGGCATCGTCTATGCGTGGTAAAGGGTAGACGTCCTTCTTCGTTATTTTGTTTAAATGGCGATAATCGACGCAAAATCTCCAGCTGTTGTCGTTCTTCTTTACAAGTACAACAGGGGACGCCCAGGGACTGCATGAAGGCTCGATGATATTCCGAGAAAGCATTTTGTCGACCTCCTGTTGGATGATGCGCCGCTCTGCATGGGAAACACGGTAGGGTCTCCGATGGATTGGACTCGTATCGCCTGTATCAATCCGGTGCTTAACAACGGACGTCTGGCCGAGTGGGCGGTCGCCAAGGTCGAAGATGTCCCAAAAAGATGCAAGCAGGGAACGCAGGTCGTTAGCTTGTTCTTTCGGCAAGTCGGGGGCAATCATCTTGGTTAACACACTTTGGTCTGATGGAGGAGTAGACGAAGTTTTTTCGGCACTCGGGATGCTGTCATAACTTAGAGTGCAAATATGGCACTCTGCCGCCGGCACGATCTCGGCTAGAGATATACCACGAGGGAGGACTTGTGTACATAGTGAAAAATTCACTAAGGGTAGGCAGGATGCATTGGCCGTAATAGTGATGACGGTGTGAGGAAACGCAACGTTGTGCGAAAGCAGGACGTCAACATTGGGGGACACAATATAAACACCGTCTGGGACAGGTGGAACAGGGGAGACGCCTATGTAAGCTACTGTTCGTTGAGGGAGACGCAGGTGTTCTGTAGAACAAAGCCGACTTGGAGGGCAACTTGGAGGATCAACAACATTAGGTAGAGCGAGTTGCACTATACCGGCAGAGCAGTCTATCAAGGCCGAATGTTCAGACAAAAAGTCTTGGCCCAAAATTATGTCATTAGGGCAGTGTTCTAAAACATAAAACAGAACTGATGTGTGGTGTCCGGCGACGCTGACGCGAGCTGAGCACACACCAATTACGGCGACTTTTCCACCATCGGCCGTTCGGACCACCGGAGTTGGGCCAGGAGTAAGGACTTTCTTCAGCCGTGCTCTAAGGTCAGCGTTCATGATAGACACGTGTGCGCCAGTGTCAATGAGGGCTGTAGTAGGTACACCGTCGACGTCAACATTGATAAGGTTCTGATGTGCGGGCAAGGTCAGTAGAGGATTTTGGGATCGGGTCGGTATTGCAGCATCACCTCCAAGAGCTGCTCCCGTCAGTTTTCCGGAGGTGAACGCCGGAACGAGCTTGGGGACGGCGATCGGCGAGATGGGGGCGAGCGGGAGAAACGGCGTTGTGGCGAAGGGGAGCGGCTGGATCGGGGGCGCGAGGAATTCTCAGGCGTTAGCGGCTCTGTTTTCGGTGATGAGCGTGAATTCCAGACAGGTGGGCGATGGGGCGGAGGGTGAGGCCACGGAGCAGAGCTGGACCAAGCACGGCAGTGACGCGAAATGTGGCCTATACGACCGCAATTGAAGCATATCGGCCGGTCGTCTGGGGTGCGCCATACCGCCGGGTCGCGATAATGTGGGCTGGCAGAAAAACGTCGGTTGGGCGGGACAGTCACGGGTGGATTTGGTGTGGCGTAGTCTGGACGATGAATGGAGCAGACGTTTAAGCCGGCGTTGGCCAGTTCTTGCCTCACGACGGTCTGTATGAGAGAGACGGTGGCGTGATAGCTTTCGGAGTTGGGGGAAGCTGACACGAGTGGAGCTGCGGCTTCTATTTCCCGACGGACAATACGGACAACGTCACCGGGACTTTCCGTAGAAGGCAGGCGAGGGTCTTCGCATGTGGACGTTGCAGCCGTGTTTGGAAGCCGGGCAAACTGGTGGAGAACACGGCGGCTCTTCGCTTCTTCAAAGCGCCGGCATTCAGAAATAATGTCGTGGACCGTAGATGAATTCTTGAACACAAGAAGGTGAAAGGCGTCATCTGCTATGCCCTTAATAATATGGCCAACCTTATCGGCTTCGGACATCTGCGAGTCTACCTTGCGGCACAAAGCGAGCACGTCCTGAATGTACGTGAGGTATGATTCGGTGCACGTCTGAACTCGACGTGCGAGCTCGTTTTGGGCGGCGCGTTGACTTCCCACAGGCCTGCCAAATAGCTCCCGGAGCTTTTGCTTGCATAACTCCCAGCTAGTCAGTTCTTCCTCGTGCGTCTCGTACCAGACCTTTGCGGTACCTCTGAGATAAAAAATCACGTTGGCCAGCATGAGCGTTGGATCCCATCGCATACGTACACCCACTCGTTCGTATGACTTCAGCCAGGCTTCTACGTCAATGCCATCAGTGCCAGAAAAGGTACCTGGATCTCTCGGGGGCTCCAAGATGAGGGTTGACGGTCCAGTTGGAGAAAGCACGGACGTAGTTGGAGAAGGCACGGTAGACGGGGAAGGGTCGGCATTGTTGACTGCAGTCGCCATGGGGGAGACCACTAGGCGCCCGCTACGAAGCTCCGTTTTGCGTGAAGTGAGTACCCCGCACCTCCCACCAATGATGTTACGGGAGAATAACTTTACTTTGTAAAACGAGGAATAAACTCGGTGGTGGACAAGATGGCGCCCAGTTGGCTCACAGATCTGACAACATCGTCCTCCTCTTTGTCTTCTTCGTCGTTTTCATCCTACCGTTACAATATTTGTTCATTCAACTCGACTCGATGCCATTGCAAATAAACTTGATGCTACAGAAACGTAGGTAAGGAAATGTGTTTCATGAATAGCACCATTATAAACTTCTAAGCGGCTTGGGCTAAGTGTACCTCGGTTTGTAAAAAGCAGAGAGTTCCATCTCCAAGCCTTTCATATGAACTAATTTAATGTTAATCAGTGCTATGACTTGAACCTATTATAACTTGAACATGCTTATGTACATGCTGGTGAGCAATGCATTCATCAAATTGAGTGAGGCATGCAGAGCTAAGTAGTAACCTCAATGGGTGGTCCATTAGGACCATAGTGTCAAAACCAATAAAGGAACGAAGTACATTTAAGGGTTTGTTTTCTTTGTTATACACAATGTTGATGAGATCTAACAGACAATAATTCCTAACGAAAGAAGTGCACTTAAGGGCTAGTTTTTTTTGTTAGACACATTATTATTGAGAAGTAATCAACAATCATGCCAAATAGCATGCCGGTCGGTTAGATCTCTTTATTCTTGTGTCTAACAAACAAAACAGCCTTTAAACTTACTCATTTTCTTCGTTCGTAGTGAGCGTCTTGTTCGGGCAGACTTGTTGCCTTCTGGTAATAAACGAGAAATTATTGATCAGCTGCCAGCTCATATAAGCTCACGGACTACGTGACGCGAAATATACACAAAAAAGTGTTCCACACTTGCCATCATGGCTACTGGCCCCAGTCCCACGTTTAGTTCACATATACCCCATTAAATGGACGGGGAGATGGCCACCGTGATAACTCAGTTGGTAGAGCATGGAACGTTTTATTCGAAGGTTGAAATTCGGTCCCTGCCCGCGGCAAGTTATATTTTTGTCCAATTTTCTATCTGCACATTTACAGTACGAAACCAAAACAGGGAATATCGTGAATTAAAGGACATTCAACAAGCTTAGCAACGTTGGAAAAGAAGAAAAAGACACCTGAGTGCCCAGAAAACAATTGGCAGACGTCGATTTACGAAAAGATATCACTGGAGAATGTGGCCATATTTTGTAAGGTCCTCCTATGTCGAATAGGATACATGGTGGTGGAAGCACGTTTGCTCTAAGAGATATCTGAACATGCAGCTCCTTTACAACTAGCCTCAAAACCTACAGAAAATAAACAAATGAATGATGAATATACAACGTGGACTCACATTGCCGAAAGAATGACATATGTCGTGGTGTTTGAGCACAGGCTCTTCCTAATAAATGCAATGTGCAGGGTTCACTACTGAAAATAATATGACAATGCAACGTTTTGTGCCCTTCTCAAAAAGCGGTTGTTTTTCCTTTATATTAGTTCAACAAAAAGTACACTGTATCTCTGTAAGTACACTGTATTGTGTTAGATTCACTCTTGCCCAAAGCCAGAAGTGTGTACCAGACAAGCAAATAAAAACAAAAAATAAATGACTCAATAAATAAATCAAATGTTAAGACTCAAGCCTGTTGTGCTTACCAAGTTGTATTGTAAGCCTCTAAGGCAAGACTAATTTTAAAGAGCAATTTCTAGGGGAGTTCATGCTTGCTGAATAACATGATATCATGCAAAAAGTCGCTAGGCGAACGATTGAAACTAGCTAAGCTGTGGATGAACTGTAAAGAGAGCTACATTGGGTGGACTGTACAGAAACTATTCGAGCATAGGGTAATGATTGATTGATTGATTGATTGATTGGTTGTTATGTGGGGTTTACCTTCCGAAAACGACCATATGACAATGAGAGACGGTGAAGAGCTGCGGAAAAATTGACCACCTGGGCTTTGTTAATTAACATGCACCCACATCTCAGCACATGGGCCTAAAGCACTTAGGCCTCGCCCAGCCGCTGTGGTCTAGTGGATAAGGTACTCATCCGCTGATTTGCAGGTCGCGGGATTGAATCCTGGCTGTGGCGGCTGCTTTTCCGATGGAGGCGGAAGTTCTATAGGACCGTGGGCTAAGATTTGGGTGCACGTTACAGAACCCCAGGTGGTCGAAATTTCTGGAGCCCTCTACTTCGGCGTCTTTCATAATCATATGGTGGTTTTCGGACAGTAAAACCCACGTACCTATCTAGCATTTTGCCTGGATCGACAAAAAAGCCACCGCAGCCGGGATTAGATCCCGCGCCCTTCGAGTCAGTAGCCGAGTTCCTCAGCCACTGGAACCACCACGGCGGGGGCTTGAGCAAAGAGTAGGAGCACATATCTTTCTGTGATCGGCGTTATGCTACGATTTCATGTCATCTGTGCAAAGTATTAGAACACACAATTTGTTCCAAAATGAACACCGCTGCACATTTAGTAGTGTTCTAATACAGCTTCCAGTCAAAAATCGTTTAACTTTCGCTGCTGCACGGTATGTCAAATTGAAAACAAAAGTGTCAGTTTATGTTATCATGACATTATGTCTCCCTTAGATAACATGCATTATGAAGTACTCTTCTTCCAAATGGCGATTTCTTTCAAACAATGTCATGATTTAGGAAACGTATTTGCTGTTAATGTATTCGTAGACTAATTGGTTTTGAAACACAGTGAAGAGATAAATGACATGAAAGTGCATAAAAAAGGAGACAGGTGTGTGCAGTCACTCACAAACTGTTTAATTTTTAGAAGTACAGGCAGTGTAAAGCATTTTATTTTATGATTTTTAACGAGTGAATATGTCTCTCCCTCCTTCAGCCTGTCTTTTCATAATGTGTAATACTTCACTAATTTCTTGCCAGTTCTTTTTTTTAGCGAAGTGGTTTTTTCGCAGTTAATTTGTATATATTAGTATCAACAACGCTTTTTTGTATTATATGCTCAGTGACAGTAATAAAAATGCATAGAACTTTTCAAATACCTATCTACAAATACCTCGTGTGTCTGTACTGCACTTTACAACTATGGTTCTGAATTTAGTAGCCATGTATTGTTTCACGATACACTTTTTTGAATATTCAAGTTACATGACCGACTGTGAACTCTACTACTTGCACTGCATGCTTCATTCAACATGACAGAAATATGCATGCATTGAGATAGAATATACCATTATCTTCTTCATAATTCAAATTTTAAAACTGCCCAACACATTTTCGGACGTTAGTGACCCATCAGCTTGGGAGGAACAACTGTGCTATCTACGTTTTAATGCCGTAAGGCCCACGCTATGCGCATTTCAGGGTCCTTCCTAAATGCGGAGTTAGATCTGGGGCAGGTCTAGGTTACAAAAGTTTTACAACACTATATGAGTGTCATAATCCCTGTGCGTGTTAACAGCGCGCAAGCTGGCTGTGTGTCGCGTTTAATAAAGAGAAAAAAGATGGCAAACAACCCCTCGGTGAACGCATGGTGTAGCAAAATCAAAACCGCGTCAAAAAACGACGAACATCGAAGCAAGTTCGTTCCGTGTTAGTTTACGCGCGGAAAAGAAGACCACAGCACCAATTCCCCAGGGGATTCAACCCACTTACCTTAAAACAGTCAACACCCGAAGTAGTTCACTTCGCCGGCAGGCAGCACAAACCTACACGTAATATATAAATAAAAAATCCGAGCACACTATCTGTCTAAGAGCACAACTCGTTCCAGTGGCACTGTCAGTGAAAAGCCCTCACACTCCGGCGTTATTTCTACGAGCGTACAGCTTCAACAGGCTTCACACCGGCATATTGCAAAACTTGCGTCTAGGCACCAAACCATCTTGTTGAAAGAAAAAAAAAGAAACCAAAAGACCAGAAGCGCGTTTGGATCACGTGAACACCTCCAGCCAATAGCGGCACTGCATTTTCACCATGCATCGCTTGGGATATGATACGGAAACATGCGGCCCCGACGCATTGCCACCTATTGCAACTCCAGTGCACCGGTTCAGTAGACGGCTGCTAGACCTTGCGCCAGAATTCACTTGCTCTCTGGCACCGCCCAAGCACCGCTTACTTTATCAAATGGCCAACGCCAGTCCACAACAGGCGCCCCAATGCCCCCCACCGAGACACCCTTCTCATGTAACCGTGTTTCAAACGCTGGTTCCCGATCACTTTAGTGGCAGCGCCCATGCAGACATTGGCGACAGGCTTGAGTTCTATGAGCGTGTTGCCAAAAGTAATGAACAGGAGCAGGAAAAGCTCTCACGCGCCTATTTTTCTGTTTACAGCGGTGCTTGTACTTGCCATGAGAACAGAGAAGCCAGTCTGTCAACTTAGGGTCACTTGCGACAACAGCTCCTCGATACGGTCACCATTGAAACCGTTGCGATCTTAGCTGAGGGTATGACTCGCATTTTTCGTCAAGCTTACCCGAACATGACTGAAGATAGGAAGTTGAGCTACCTCATGGGCGGCGATAAAGAGGAAATATTCACCCGGCCACGGCGCTACCTTTCAAGCACCGTAATTGGCTTAATCATGGAGGCTACGGCTATTGAGTGGGTCCTTCATCAACAATGCAGGCAGTGTGACCGAATGTCTAGCAGCGCCCCAACCAATGCTGCCGCCATACTTGAGAATCATAGATTCTTTCGAGGCTTCATTAGGGAGATAGTTCGCGAAGAACTACAGAAGCTCAGGACTCCAGTTGCTCTTACTCCCGTTGCGTCCATCACTGAACTCATGCGCAATGAAAACCGCCACGCGTTTACAACCACTAGCCCTGATGACGAGCACCGTCCAATGAGCTATACCGACGCTCTCCGACGTTCATCTGCTAAATCGCCACCATACGCCCAGCGACAACGACCCCTTGTCACCGCCGCAAGAGCAGACCCCGAGCCGAACACTAAGCCTACCGTCGTACCACCAGCCGTTCACACCAGCACCATAGACATCGTCGCCAGAGGGGAGGCTCAGACGTACATCGCTCTGAAGAACAGAGGCATGGCACACAATCTACCGGTGTCCACTATGCTTCAACTGCGGAGGTGTAGACAATATTGCCCGTCACTGCTGGCACAGCAGTGATTCATTCTACCCTCTTCGACCATGGACTGACGGTCGACACGCCAACGATGACTACATACCACGCCGGAAGGACGCCTCTTTCCAAGGAGCTCGTTCTCACTTTCAAGACTACCATACTTTTAACGAGGACCCAGTACCTTCTCACAAGCCGGGTTAAGTATGTCGATGCCGTTCTCCTCCTCTCGCGCATTCGCCTTTGTCACACCGGCGTATCTTCGCGGACCTTAACAGAAGAAGGTCACCCAGCCCGCACCGGGAAAACTGAGGGCGGAGACCTCCGGCGGTTAGGCTGCAGGTTATCAAGTTGAGGATAAAAAACCCCCACTACACGCAACTCTAAAGCCCACAAAACATGAGAGGGGCAACATTCTGACTGCCAACCTTAGTGTTTTTTTTTGATGAATAAAAAGTGACAGTCTTCTCGACATTGGTACCCATTTTTTGAATATCAGTTGGGACGTCGCCGTCCGCCTCAAGAAAGTGAAGATGCAATGAACAGGCCCCCCAAAAAGAATGGCAGGTGGTCAGTTATTGATGCCCTCTGGAAGATGCACAGCGACAATTGACATCGGAGGTTTTCATTTCGTTGCGTCGTTCATCGTTCTCGCCGCATGCTGCAAGAATCATTATTGGTATGGACTACTTACGAGAGTAAGGTGCTGTCATCAACATCCCAGACAGCTTGATCATGTTCTGCAACAGTCCGGGCATACCTGATTGTCCACACGTGCGACTGAACCCATTTCGTCTAAATGAGGACAATGTGGTTCTCCCTCCTCAATAATGCACGCCTGTTTCTGTGGAAACCGCTGTCCAGTTGTACGGCGAAAAGTGTTGCAGATACAATAAGCTCGCTCCTTTCCACAGACGACATTTCCGTTGCAAAAGGTATCGTCAGTGTCGCCGCTGGACGCACGGACTTGCTTATGGCAAATTTTACTGCTGAGCGCCGGCACTTTCCACAAGGCATGGCCGTCGCTTACTTCGACGATATCACAGACGCCGAAGGCTGGTTGGCAGTAGTCGACGAGTCACCAAAACTTATTTCAACACCAGTTCTCGATTTTAGCACTACTTTGCTTAAGGATGAGCGACAAAGGCTTCTTGAGCTCCTGGCCGAATTACAAGACTGCTTTTTAACGACATGAAGAGTTGGCCGCACGCCTTTAAAGGGCCACTCACCAGGTTTGACAATGTTGCGATGACAAGCGCAATGCGTACACGAGGTGTTCACGATCACGTCTGCCAAAATTCACAATGCTACGCGCCGCAGAATTGGGTCAAAATTCAAGATGAGCGCCATTCCCCCTTCCCTTTGCCGGCGCACGCTTAGAGAATGAGGGCATGACGTGGGCGTAGGAATGGCCCTACGTACACGGCAATGCAATGACGTTGCTGCTCTACGTAGAGGACTCTGCTCTGACGTTGGCAGCAGTATACCACACGACATGGCAAAAATTATTTAACGTAGCATGCGTAGTTTGTGTATTTCTCGCTTTAAGACACTAATAAAACTTGGAATGAATAGTGAGACGCGATAAAAATTGTTCACGTTTTTCTTTCAGTTTTCCCGTAAAATGCTACGAGATGCGGGGTTCATGTGCCAGCGCATCGCATGCGTTCGTGTCCCCGCGGTCAGCGCATTGAGCAGACGACCGCTGTGGACCACTCCTACGCGTTCGCGCACTCATTGTGCTCAACTACTCCAGCGCGTCTAAGCCAGCGTTTCCAAACCAACCCACAGAAACAGGCAGAAGACCAAAAAATTGCCCGCAGCTTCCCTCGGGGGAACACTGAGGAGGATGCGGAGCATATAATTGGTTAACGGGGTGTTAAAGTGCGACTTACTTGGGTCGATGGCTAAATTGCTTAACGTGGTTGTGAAATGGGGTGTTAAATTTCGACTTACTTGGGTCGATGGCTAAATTGGTTAACGTGATTGTAGGAGGGGGTGTTAAATGAGTGAACACGTACACACGTATGCGAAAGGGCGGCGCTGGTCGAAGGGACGTCGATCATTGTGTTTGTGGATTCGTTGGAATTCATTTCACCGCGACCTTGGACGTCGACGCGCCGTACAAACCAACCGACGAGCGGCAACTGAGCGAGCGAGCGCCGACCTTGAGTATATATACAGCGCGACGGCGCATGCACTGTCAGCTGTCGAATGTTCGAGAAGGGGGAGAAGCGCAACGGCGCATGCGCGCGCGTCAGCTGCCGATGTTCTCGAAGCGCGACAGCGCATGCGCGCGCGTCAGCTGCCGATGTTCTCGAAGCGTGACGGCGCATGCGCGCTACATTATACAGCTAGCGAATGTTCGTGAAGAGGAGAAGCGCACGCGGTGTGTAGAGGAGGAAGGGTGCACAGATGGTGGAGGAGTGAAGCGCGCGCGGTGTGTAGAGGAGGAAGGGATGCACAGATGGTGGAAGAAGGAGGAGGAAGCTTGCGGACGGCGCCGCACTACAAGCCTCGAGTATTAGATGCTCCGCATCTAAAAAATAACCCTGGTCAACACAGCAACGCCGCTCGCGAGTTCGGGTGTTGGAATTGTTTGGGCACGTCATGCGAAGGTCACCTCATTGTTGAATGCTGGAGATGGTGGGGAAGTGGTTTGGTTTGCGAAGGCTACGCGGAGGAGCGGCAAGGGTTTCGAGTTCGCCTCCTCTCATCCTCGTTTCGCACCGCTTCAAAAAACCTGTTTTCTCCGCTCGTGATGAACCGATTTGAAAACTTTTTGTGGCAAAATGTTCCTCATCGGACACCCAACAACTTCCACTGTCTAACTAAAATGCGGTCTGGGGCCTGGTGAGTGGCCCTTTAGGCATTGAATAAGTATCGAGGACATGGCGAGGCCAATTTACCAAAACCCTTATCGCGTGGCTCTGAAAGAACGCGAAGTGATACAAGAGCAAATCAGCAAAATGCTTGAAGCAAGCGTCATTCAGCCATGAAAAAAAAAATTGCCAGCATATCCACGGAGTGCATGATGGAGAGTGGGGTGAAGCATTCGTCCGTCTATTCATTCTTCCTTCCCTCCGTCCATGCGTCCGTCTGTTTGACCGTTCATGCATCCATCCGCCCGTCCGTGCGCGCGTCTGTTCGTGCGTTCGTTCCTGCGTTCGTCCATGCATCCGCCCCTGCGTCCGTTCATGCGTCCATCGATGCATCTGTCTGTGTGTCCGTTTGTTCATCTATTCAACACTCCAAGTACCACCATCTTGCATCTTTTCGTCATATATTTCTATTATAGAAGCACCACCATCAAGCGGACATTCCAAGGACTGAACAAGAAGTGGCACACGCGCACTTTCTTACGGCTTGCGCTTCAGGTGTTCTTACTACCTTCAACCACCTCGAGTTTATTCATGGTATATACTAGTTCATTGCATTCATGGCACTGCGATTCAACACTCGATACACCTTTTTTAAAACTAAAGATGTTACACCCAGCGAGTATAACGTAGCAACGCTCTCTTCTCAGGTAGTGCTCAATGTACATGCCAATGGCTGCTAATGAGGATCGCA
This sequence comes from Rhipicephalus microplus, assembly GCF_043290135.1. NCBI lineage: Eukaryota > Metazoa > Arthropoda > Arachnida > Ixodida > Ixodidae > Rhipicephalus > Rhipicephalus microplus. Next base: position 124,211,182 of record NC_134708.1, read on the forward strand.
GCGTGCGCGTTAACTAAAAGCCGAACGCTCCTGTTTCACATTCCCCATTAGCAGCCAGTGGCAAGTACATTGAGCACTATTTTTTATTGTTCAACAACGCACACAAGAAATCTCTCACCGACAGCACCTTGAAGGTCAAAATGTTATACTTGTTTCATACTACAGCGGCTACGAGGGACGAATGGGTGCCGCTATAAGGAGCTTTGCCCTAAAACCCGGGGGCTTCACGTGTAGTCCTCGTTAATAAAAAAAGATGGCAGCCTGCGATTCTGTGTAGATTACAAAATGCTGAATCATGTGTCAAAGAAAGATATGTATCCACTTCCTCGTATAGATGACTCTCTCGACAAACTTCGACATGCTCGTTACTTTTCACTGATGGACTTGAGGAGAGGGTATTGGCAAATCGAGGTAGACCCGAGAAAAGACTGCTTTTCTTACACCAGATAACTTGTATATATTAGTGTTTTGCTCATTTTTATACTCAGTGCCTGCTACCTTTCAAAGTCTTATGGATACCGTGCTTTCTAGGTTTAAGTGGAAAATTTGCTTGGTCTACTTTGATGATGTCATAGTTTTCGCCGCAACATTTGATGAGCACCTTAAAATGCCTAAGGTGTTCTTACAAGCCATACGGCCCACGGGCTTGACATTGACACCTGAAAAGTTCCACCTTTGCTATGAAAAACTGTAATTTCTTTGCCGCGTCATCAGTCACGCAAGCGTTCGTCCTGATCCTAAAGAACGCTTCCTCGGCCTATGTGCGTATTCTAGGTGATTCATCGCGGTCTTCGCACGCATCGCACCACCATTAACCCGCCTCGAGAAAGACGTTGTCTTAGAGTGAAACAGCGAAGAAGAAGCTGTTTTGAAGAACCTGTGCCAGTGACTACAGAAGCCTCCAGTGCGTGCCCACTTTGTCGAGAAAGCCCCAACGATGCTACACACTGATATCAGCAATGTTGGTCTGGGAACTCTGCTTGTGAAGCTCCAAGAAGGCACAGAAAGAGAAATTGGCTATGCAAGTCGAGCACTAACAAGCGCTGAGGCTAATTTCTCCATGACTAAGAAGAAATGCCTCACCGTGGTAAGGGCGGTCACAAACCTTCGCCCGTATTTACACGGCCGCCCTTTCAAAGTCATCAGCGACCACCATTCACTGTGCTGGTTGACGAATCTTACTAGGCCTACCGTGCAATTAGCGCGTTAGGGTCTCAGGCTGGAGAGGGCGACATGGTGGTCGCACGCAAGTCAGGGAACTGACATATGAACGCTGGCTGTTTATGCAGCTAACTCGGCAACAATCGGCAACTCTACCCGATGATGAGTACACAGCATTCCTCGGTGTTCTCAATATGACTGTCATTGCATAGCAACAACGTGCGACCTTGGCTGACTTGCCTTATTATAATTACTTGAATTGCAGATCTCACAAGGCACCGACTGTTTTCGTAAGAGCAATGTCAACATTTTGATTACGGGGCGGAGTATTAAACAAAAGAAACTTCTCTTCAACAGAATCCGCCCATTCGCTCGTCAGCCCAGCACCCCTTCACACCGAAGCACTCGAAGCATGTCACAAGAGGTGACTTCAAGCTACTTAGGTTACACGAGAATGTTGGCCAGAGTACGGCAAGGATACTACTGGCCAAGACTGAACATAGCCATAAAGCAACACGTTCGTACTTGCCTCGACTGCCAGTGACAGAAGTCACCGCGGACTAAACCAGCTGGCCTCCTGAAGCCCGTGGGGATCTCAAGAACACCATTAGACCAGATCGGCATGGATGTTTTGGACCCACTTCCTACTTCTACTTCCGGAAACCACAGGGTTATTGTCGCTACTGATTACCTAACCCATTATGCGCCGAAACAAAGACTATCCAGAGAGGTACAGCAGCGGTGGTGGCACAATCTTTCATTGAGAATGTTATATTGAGGCATGATGCACCAAGCGCTTTGATCGCAGACAGAGGAACCGCATTTACGGCAGCTCTCTGGGATCAAGTCTTGATGCTGAGTGAAACAACCCATCGTTAGACCACCGCCTACCAGCCGCAAACGAACAGGCTTACGGAGCGTCTGAACAAAACCTTGTAGACGAGGTTTCATTGTATGAAAACGTCAAAGACAGAAAATAGGAACAAAATATTGCCATATATCACGTTTGCATTCAACACGGTCAAGCAAGAAGCATTGTGGATGACCCTGTTCAGCCTTATTCAAGGATGGAAGTACGGGCAATATTAGATGCGATGCTATTAGACTAATGTGACGACATCGACTCGAACGTCGAGATGTCTACAAAACGCACGGAAGCAGCAAGGTAATCAGCGCGCTTGCGAATCCAGTAGCAGCAAGAGAACGACGCGGGCCGCTACAATGCCTATTACAGAACAGTCATTTACCATACCGGCGACAGTGTATGGGTTTGGACGCCCATACGGAAACTGGAAGTCTCCGAAATGCTCTTCAGGAGATATTGTAAGCCATACCTAATACAGTCACGACTGAGTGATGTTCATTACAAGGTCGTTACCGACAGTTCGTGTAGTACGAGGTGTCGCCAGCTCAGTCCTGAACTTGTTCACGTAGTGCACATGAAGGTTTATGCCAGGGAGTGATTGCGCAAGATATACAGGAAAAAAAATTGGTTCCAACTCTGCATGTTACACCACAAATCTCGTCGAAAGACGATAGTGTTGCGTCTGGAGAGTGAACAAAGCGTTTATTTGATGTTCTGCGCAAGAAAATCGGTGAATGGTATTCTGCAGGCACTGCGTTAGAGTGCCTCGAGTTTGTAGCGGAGGCAAACGAGCGCATCGAGGCACGTTAGACGCAAGTGCCATCTGGCAGTTATCTTTGAAAACGAAGGCATGCAGCCCGCGGAGAAAGATGAGCGCCAGTCTCGGAGGTGATAAGGTGTAGAACGCAAAGCAACGGGCAGGTTCCACTGCCGTGACGTCATAGCAAAGCGTTGGAAACGCCTTTTTGAGCATCGTGTTGCATTGTCAGCGCAGAGAATTTATACGCTACATACTTTAAAGCTATTTGTGTGTGCCTCTTTCAGTATAAAGGCAGACATATAAAACATCGAAGCGTTGATGTGGCGCCTCAGATATGCGCAATATTTGCTTTTTATTTCACAATTGCGCAACTATGAATGCTAAACCCTGAACAATATTGGTTGGCGCTGCGAATGGGCTTGGCCGTTTGGTGCCGCCCCGCCGTGGTGGTCCAGTGACTAAGGTACTCGGCTGCTGACCGGCAGGTCGCGGGTCCAAATCCCGGCTGCGGCCGCTGCATTTCCGATGGAGACGGAAATGTTGTAGGCCCATGTGCTCAGATTTGGGTGCACGTTAAAGAACCCCAGGTGGTCGAAATTTCCGGAGCCCTCCACTACGGCGTCTTTCATAATCATTAGGTGGTTTTGGGATGTTAAACCCTACACATCAATCATCGCCAATGGACGTTTGGTGCCGTTTGAGGTATTGTTAAAGTAGACAAACAGACAAATGTACAGAAAGACCGACCTAAACTTTTCCGTCGAAGGTCCCCAAGAAAGACTATCGTCATTAAAAACTAAACTACTGATCTACCATCGGGGCGATGCTCTTTGAGAGCGAGGCAAATGACGCGTATGTACTTTTAGGCAAAAACTACGATAAGAAGATTTGAAGGACACCATGTAGTGGGCCTTTGGCTGTTCGAGGACGAAGAAGGCGATCTTGCTCTTTGGCTGCTGAGGATCACTGTAGGATATCCCACAAGTGGAATCATTAAAATACCTCGGAGTAATCTGTAACAAACAACTAAACTGGCTAGCTCATAATAAGTATTTCAGAACAAAAAGAGTCTGGGCAAATGTGTATTGTGCAGGCTGAGCAGCCGCAGATCAGGTATGAAAAGAAAAGCACTTCTGATGATCTACAAATTGTACATATGACCGGTACTGGAGTTCGGCTGTGTCCTTTTTTCCGGTGCGCTTCGGCCACAAGTCCTATTAGAGCGAGAGGCTTCACGGCTGTGCTTAGGCCTTCCGAAATATGTGGCCAATGCAGTATTATACATGGAAGCGAGAACACCACCCCTGTTAAACCGATTTACCCTCCTTACGGTGCAGACTTTCTTATGAATGTACGAAACACTGTCTAACCGTACTCAAATAGTTTTCATCTCTTATCCCGATACATTTTCTCCGCGCACTGGATTCCGCGAGCCACAAATCGTATTTGCACAAACATTACTCGATTCCCCGAATGTACAAACTCGTGATGTGCATCCTTTGACCACGGAACGTAAATTCAGAGACATTGTCTACCACAATATTATTCCGAACCGCCGGAAACTACTAATTCGCGGAATTTGAAATCGATTATTACAAGAACATCTAAATTATCTTCCCACGAATGTGGTTATTGCAACAGATGCATCGCAAACTGAGGAAAAATCTGGCATAGGAACATTTTGTCCTCAACTTCAATGGTTTTTTTTGTTACGACTGCCGGATTTTATTCCTGTTTTTATAGCTGAATTTATGGTCATAATATTAGCACTTCAAAAGTTACCCAGTTTGATTACAGTAGTAGCAATCATCACTGACTCATTACCTGTGTTCTCTCTCTGCATCTGGTGCAACGCCTCTTGAAAAGCTTTTCAGAGTACTAGTTCCCACGCACCTACAATGTCTCCACTTAATTTGTGTACCAAGACGCAAGGGTTGGCTGTTAAACGAAACCGCTGATTCTTTAGCAAAGGTGGCGCTTTTGATGCCAATCATTCCGGTTTTCCCACAGACAACATACGTTACATTTGCACGAGTTCGCACCTTAACTTTCGAAAAATGCTTATCAGACCCCGTCTTGATAGCTTCTTCAGAATATAAGCACCTATTATTTCCCTTAAAAAGTGAGTTATCGCGGTCGAGAATAATGGAAGTGGCCATAACTAAACTTCGCTGCCGGGTTACTTCCCTCAACGTTTACCTGCATAGAGCACCTCAAACGTTGTATCCTCTGCGCATCTTCCGTAAGGAGGAGAAACATTCAGTCATTAATTTTTATCTTGTCGCCGCTATAGGTCATTGAGAAAAAAAATTAATAGCACCACCTCTTCGAAACCTGGGATTGAAAATATCGGGATCAGTTGTTCTATCATTCGGTGCCTCTACTCTGGGCTACAGTCAGAGGGATGTTTACTACGCAATATAGGAATTTATCAGTCAGACGAAAAAAATATAGATCTAAATTCTTCATTCTTTTAAACAGTTAAATATTATTATTCAGTAGTTACTTGTTCTGAAACTTGTACCTAGCATATACGATTAGTATTGCGACGAAAAAAAAACACTCAGTGAATCCCCTGCGTTAGGTAAGAACCATGAGGTGAGGAGAACACGAAGAGGAAGAGGATTGCTGTGTCAACGTATATCTGCCTTTTGTTCGCGTTGCACCGTGACAATATATATAAAGACGAGTTTGACAGAAGAACGGGTTTCACGGCATAGATACCACCCCGGTAGGATTGTGCGTGGTTTGCTTGCAGTGCCCTCTCCCTTGTTTGTCACTCCAGTGACCTCACCACTTTTGAGTTTTCGTTTCATTAAATTCACTTGTTAGAATGGCTTTCTCTGTGTTAGTCTAGTCTTTTTTTTTTCGTTCCTAACTTTGCAGTGCCGCCTTTACCAACAGTATGTTCGAACTAACCCCAACACAAGCTTTGCTGACATATCAGAGCTAAACTAGCTCACCCAATGTGTAGATAGCCACTTTTGTGACTGCCGACTGCTTTCGCTGGCGCACGGCTGGAGTGCCCTCGCCTTTGGTGACAGTGAATGCGACACGCTAAACAACGAGATGCTGTGCTCTACGGTTGTCATTGATCTATTCTTACAGGGCCACTCCCCAGGTTTCACAATTTGGAGCTGACAAGTGAAATGCGAGGATATGGCGTTCATGATCACGTCTGCCAAAATTTGCACCGCTACGTGCCGCAGAAATGGGTCATATTTCAAGACGAACGCTGCTCCCTCTTCCTTTTGCTGGTACGGGTCCAGAGAATGAGGGCGTGACGTGTGCGTATGATTGGCCCTACGTACACGACAGTGCAGTGACGTTGGTCCTCTACGTGGACGACTATGCTCTGACGTTGCCAATGGTGGCACGCGACATAACGAAAATTATTTAACACAGCATGCGTATAGTATATGTATTTCTGGCTTGAAGAGATTAATAAACCTCTAGATATATAGTTAAATGCAGTAATGGAAGTGAGTGTTCTTTCTTTTTTTTCCCATGATTCGCAACAATATGCGGGACTAATGTACCGGCGCTTCGCGTGCGTTCGAGTCCCAGCGAATCCGCGGTCAGCGCATCGAGCAGACGACAGCCGCGGGACGCTCCTATGTGTTCGCACACTCATTTATAGCGCGTTGAATATTCTAGGCACTACACTCATTATGCTAATCTATTCTACAGCGTCTAAGCCAGCGTTTCCAAACCATCCCGCAGAAACAGGCAGTAGACCTCAAAACAACGCTAGTCAACAAGAAAAAAAAAACAGTGGTTGGGCTTGATCGAACACGTCATGCGCACGGGACCTCTCGGTCGGATGCCGGAGAGGGTAGGGAAGAGATTTGGCTTGTGAAGACTACTCGGAGGAGTGGCAAGGGTTTCGAGCTCACCTCCTCCTATCCTCCTTTCACGCTACATTAAAAAAAAACAGTTTTCTCAGCTCGTAGTGAACCGACTCAAGAAATTTTAGTGACAAATTGTTCCTCATCAGACACCCAAAAACTTCCACGGTGTAACTAAAATTTGGTAAGGGGCCTGTTGAGTGGCCCTTTAAAGCAGCTGTCTCGCTGCACTAATGAATGTTGGAACAGCGCAACCTAGAAGGAGTTAGTTCTTAACTACGGAAGCGAAAAAACAAGGACAGAAAAGAGCGCTGTTTCTGGCCTTGTTTTGTGGTCGTTTCCGTAGTTACGAAGTAACTACTTCTAGGTTGCGCTGTTCCTACATTCCGTTATGTCCTATCAATTTGCCCAAGTTTCCACGCTTCATCACTGCACTAGTTGTCGACGATTGGGCAACGTGAGTTTTCGAACTATTATGCCATTGTGCTCGTGAGCAGTTGTGTCAAAATTGCATCTTCGAAGTTTTTTGTGCACACAGTAAGCACGTCATTTGGCTATTAAATTAGCTTTGCTCTCTAAATCCACTTTTTTCCTTTTCTTCCCCCCTTGCAGTTAACCAGTCACTAGGCGCAGTAAAATGCCATAATAATAGGACACGTAAAAGGTAACTATCTAGGAAAAGTTTCACTTTCGCGCCATGCAGGAAAAATGCATGACGCCGCTGCCGTTTCTGGTCGGGAGGTCATATGTATGATTTTTTGCAGTTATGCCCTCCACACGCACATGGCGACAGAGGTAACAAGCCGCCAACTATTGAATTCATGGGCTTATATAGCAGTTACGCTACCAGTTCACATATATCTAGATGTATATGCAAAGTAAGTGAAGGGGACGCTAACTTGCCGCGGACGAGTTCTGTAGGGTGAACCTTCGAATAATGTGTCAGATACTGTGTACTAACTTGGCTACATTGATACACCATTGAGCCTGCTGTTTTGTTTTGTAGGGTGTACATGTGTATTTAAGCGTGGGAGTGGTAGTTTTCTGCCTGTTGGCGTCACGTAGCACGTTGATTTGATATGTAGAACTTATTGTCTCTAAACAAGCATATGATTATGAGAGACGTCGTAGTGGGAGCCTCCGGAAGTTGCCCCGCCGTGGTGGTCTAGTGGTTAAGGTACTCGGTTGCTGACCCGCAGGTCGCGGGTTCGAATCCAGGCTGCAGCGGCTGCATTTCCGATAAAGGCGGAAATGTTGTAGGCCCGTGTGCTCAGATTTGGGTGCACGTTACAGAACCCCAGGTGGCCGAAATTTTCGGAGGCCTCCACTACGGCGTCTCTCATAATCATATGGTGGTTTTGGGACGTTAAACCCCACAAATCAATCAAAGACTCCGAATGTTTCGTCCACTTGGTGCTTTTCATTGTGCTCCGAAATCTGAGCACACGGGCCTGCCGAATTTTCGCCCCCATTAAAAATGCGGTCACCGCAGCCGGGTTTCGATACCTGCCACCGGCGGGTCAGCAGCCTTGTTTGTACCTTAGCCACTAGACCACCGTGGCAGGGCGTCCCGAAGCATGTGATCTTTTTACAAGCTGCAAATTAACAAAAAACTCCTCAAATACTTTACTCATTGCAGGCACGTTCGCTCATTGTGAATTGCAGAAGCTAATTAAATAATGGCTATGCGATACGAGTGACATGCACATTTATTGTTCCCAGGGTTACAACTTAAGCGGCGGCCAGAAGCAGCGCGTGTCCCTGGCCCGGGCCGCCTACCACCAGTGCAGCATCTACGTCCTCGACGACCCACTCAGCGCGCTCGACCCTCACGTCGGATTTAAGGTGTTCAAGAAGCTCTTGGGCAAGGATGGCATGCTGAAGCACAAGGTACAATTGTGTGTGTAGATCTTCATTTTGTGTTAGCGCTTCTTGAACACTGCGCGACCAGATTGTGGCTTATACTTAGCAGAGTGTAACGTTAGGTGTGTCGGTGCATAGAATAAAGAAATATTTGTGGCACAGCAAAGAACAACAAGGAAAAAAATTGGCCTTGAAGCTGCATATTACCCTGCAAACGTCCCCGAAAGACGATAATCTTGCGTCTGGAGAGAGTGATGAAAACATTTATTTGATGTTCTACGTAAGAAAATTGGTGAATGGTATTCTGGAGGCACTGCGTTATTAGAGTGCCTTGAGCGTGCAGCTGAGACGAACGAGCACATCGAGGCACGTTACGCACGAGCGCCATCTGGCAGTTATCTTCAAAAACAAAGACGTGCGCGTCTGCAGAGAAAGATGCGCGCCTGTCTCGGAGGTGATATGTTGTAGAACGCAAAACGACGGGTAGGTGCCACCACCTTGCTGTCTTATGCAAGCGTTGCAAACACTTCCCTTTTAAAGACGATAGTCTTTCTTGGGGACCTTCGACGCAAAAATTTTGGTCGGTCTGGCATTTGCATGTTTGTCCACTCTTAACACCATCGGGTATTAAAACACCGACCCCATTCCGCAGCGCCCACATATGTTGCTGAAGGTTCAGCGTTCATACTTGTGCAATCGTCGATTAAAAAGCAATCATTGCGCGTGTCTGGGGCACCACAACAACACGTTTATATTCTGCATGTGCGCCCTTTACTAGAACAGCCACACATAAGTAATTTTAAGAACCGCAACGCCTATTTCGCTGTGCTGACCATTCAACGCCTGCTTGGAAAGGCGAGTGTTTCCAACACTTCGCTAAAACAAGACGGTGGTGGCACCTCTCCGTCGCCTTGCGTTCTACACCTTATCACCTCTGACGCGGTCACGCACACCCGTCTCAGAGCCACGTGCTTTGTTTTTGAAAAAAAAACTGCGAGATGGCACTCATGTATCACGTGTGACGTGACTTGGTGCGCTCGTTCGCCTCTGATGCACCCTCGAGGCACTCTAACGCAGCGCCTCCAGAATACCATTCACCAATTTTCTTGAGCAGAACATCAAATAAATGTTTTGTGCACTCTTTCCACACGCAAGACTATCGTCTTTCGAAGAAATTCGCAAATTAAATGCGGATACGGGGCCAATTTTCAGAGCATCGCGTTGCACTATCAGTGCAGTGCGATAAATGCTACAATCATTAGAATTACTTCAGTGTGACTCATCTAGTGTAAAGGCACACATACAAAACATTGACGTGGTGTTGTGGTGCCTCAGATATGCGGAATAATTGCTTTTTAATTGACAAATGCATAGCTCTAAATGCTGAATCTTGAGCAATATTGGTAGGCGCTGCGGATGGGGTCGGCCGTTTAATGCCGTTTGTAGAATCGTTCAGAGCGGACAAACAGACAAATGTACAGACAGACAGATCAAAATTTTTTCGTCGAAGGTCCCCAAGAAAGACTATCGTCTTTAAAAAAACACTCCTACCTCCCCGAAAGGAATCGTGTTAAAATGCAAATGCATTTCTTGCACCGAGAGAGGGTACTGTGCCGTCAGGCATTCGACTTCACCGACTTCTGCAGTCGCCTGCAGAGGCACCTAGCCAGCAGACGGTCGAGAGTGAGAACCCTTAAAAAATGGACTTTTAGTCTCAATTGACCACGAACCGAGGCCTTTTTGACTCAATAGGCGGTCAATTAAACTGCATCTTCACATGAGTGCACTCAATGAAAATTTAATTGAGATGAGGTACGAAAAAGTCAATTCACTCTCACTCTTTGCCTTTTTAATTGACATGCGTTGAAAATGTGCAATTGAGCCACAGTAATTACGATTTTAATTCACATGCGATAATAAATGTTCAACTGAACCGCAGTCACTGCATATTTATTTGACATGCGTTAAGAAACGTTAAACTAAACCACCATCACTACACGTTTAATTGACCTAGTACTGATCAGTCTCACTGAGGGATAGCTGAAGATGAATGTGGACACCTATAGCTACACCAATATTGGGGGCCCAATGCACAAAACTTGTGTGTGTGCGTGTGCGTGTTCTGCAGTTTTATTGCGGGTATATTTCTGGAAGATGTATTCGTTATTATGGCCCCTGCATCATGCATAGAGTTGCAGCACTCCGGGAAGCATGAATGTATTACCTAAAACTGTACCCAAGGAAATGTTTTCAGGTACTAGCTGTCCGACGCACGTGTTTCTGAATTGCGTACACGGATATTTATCTCATACACACTAGCGTGTCTTAGTCAAGAGTGGTAGATGCATTCTCTTAATTCACGCGAACAAAATTGGCCTTCTTGGATTAGCAAAATTGTTGTTCATTCGTTGTTTATAGCAATGCAGATTCTGTGCATTGACAGAGAGGGCCTTTATATTTATTATAATTCCTTTTATTTTCTTATTGTTATAATTTTTTATTCAATAAAAGTATGGTAAACACACGGAGAAGACGTATCGTGGTAGCAGTTCTCCGTGAAAAAAATGCAGATTCGCCACATCTTTCAAAGGTTGGGCCCTTTTTTCCCTGCTGTCGGCTCCTGTGGAGCAGATAAGTAGGCTACGGAATGCGCACTCCATTGTTCGAAATCTCGCCGGTCTGACTAGATATTTTTGAATTTTTTTTTATCAGGTTTAGAGCGGTGGTGGTTGCACGTGAAGTGAGAAACCACGGGGAGTTGGCAACCACTGAAGGGTTTAAAAGGCGCGTGAGCCCTTTTCCTGGTGCGATCCAGAAAGTAGAACGAGAAAAAAAATTTGTACTGTGTTTAACATTGCGTTATAAAAACTTGAAACTTAGTTCTTAAAGAAGCTCCACAATATTACCTGCCAGTTACACCCGTGCGAAGTGAAAGTATGAGATGGCCGCTTTGCGCTTGTTGTCTATCCCTCCATACGGCACTTGTTTCTTCACAATCGCTCACCCGAGTCACACGAGTGGTTCGTGCTTGTCACTTGATTATTCTTGCCCTGATTTCGAAGAAAGTGAGTGCCGAGACTTACGCAGACTATCTGCTCAAAAGTGAAGAAGCTACTCCGCTGCATGTGATGCAATTTTTACGGTACATGGACATTTGTGCCGGCGGCAAGGCTGTTCATCAGACCCAGCATCGCAACCTTCCAGCAGAAAAATGGACACCTCGCTTACATCCAAGACTCCAGCGCAGCTTCCTTTCTGCAAACTACAGAAATGGACGTCGTCACCTTGATTTGTGATCGAAAATCACTGCAATCGCTGGATTTGCAAACCACGTGCCTCCCTTGACTATTTTGAAGGTAAGTTTGTCATTTTTCATTGGCTCTATACGTTCTGTTTGTAAGTTAGGAAAACCGAAAAACGTATTGGGCGTAGGATGTTAGAATATTCAACTGCGTATTTCTTCGTGTTCACAATATTGATCCCTCCTCTCCTACATACTTTATTTTTACAACACGGCCTTCTCTCTTCTTTGCATTTCTTACAGGCAGGCGTCACCCTAGTGATTCCGAAACAGGTGCTCCACCAACTAAATGATCCTAGTTGTCTCTATTGTCGTTTTGGTAAAAATAAACAAAGATGCTAACAGATCTGTGTTTTGCTTCTTGGATTGAACAATTTATAGAACAGCGTGCATCACTGTGTACGTGCGTGTGTGGTATTATTCATGTGAATTGTGTATCCGTGTCCTAATTTGTGATTATCACTCAGTTTATACCTTGTTTGAGGGACTGAACGTGTTTACATTTGAAATAACACATGCGACTAGAAATCGTTGGTCGGGCAAGTATTCAATGATCACCCCTATTTATTTCTAACAACCGCTTAAAAAATAAACTGATAGCGGTTAATTCGGTACCGCTTCAGAAACAAAATAGTCAAGTGGTGAATTTTCAAGTAACGTTAGCGTGAATACTTGAAAATTGCATAACATGCTTGCTTATTGATGATTTTGACCGAACACAATAAGGGTTGAATATACACTCCCCTAAACTGTTTTAACTTACACTCGGTACAGAAAGTCACAAGCTGGTCAATAATTCCTTTTGACTCGCTCAGAAGACGCTCAATTCATGCGCAAAAATTGATATTTAATAGAAACAGGGTGGCTAATAATCTTGTGTAACTCAATAGAAAAACTCAATAGACGCATAAATTAAACACAGTACATCCTACGGAGAAAAGTCAATTAGGCCTAGATTATACCTCTACAAGCATTTTTGTAAGGATTTGGAGTAGACGGAAGAGGGAGCACCAGCGTTCTTGGCTCAGGGTCGGCGTTTCACTGCGACGCCTCAACAGGCCCCGGAAACTCTCAAGTTTCTGCTATGGCCGCAGAGGGCGAAAATATCGACCGTGGCGAGTTTCGTCCTTTGGGCGTATAGTGAAACTTTTGGCTCCTCTTTTAGCTAGTGCAATTTCCCAGTTAAGGGCACTCAACGCGGCTAAAACTTGTATTACAGAATGTATCAAAAAACCGTTAAAAGAGTAGTTACTACGTAGTTTTTCATAAAAATTGAACAAAATAATTTTGTCTTACTTTTACTAGTAATGTAAGAGCAATGATTGTTTTAGTTCAAGTATGGAGATTATCCTAACGCTCGAAGAGCAGGAGGAGCCCTTCGACATCGATTGTGTTTCTGTCGGTTAATTTGTTCGAATTGCCCGTGGTTAGCCGCGGTACATTTGGTCGATAGGCATTGCGAAGCTCCGTTTTAATTCACCTTTGTCATATTATTGCGAGCTTCTGTGTCACACTTTACGGGTCGCTACGAGAAAACGAACACGACTAGAGGCGGTAAACCATATCAGCTGCTGTGCTTCGCCCCACCGCGGTGGTCTGGAGGCTAAGATACTCGGCTGCTCACCTGCAGGTCACTGGATCGAATCTGAGCTGCGGCGGCGGAAATGTTGCAGGCCGATGTTCTGAGATTAGGGTGCACGTTAAAGAACCCTAGGTTGTCGAAAGTTTCGGAGCCCTCCACTATGGCGTCTCTCATATTCGCATGGTGGTTTTGGGACGTTAAACCTCACATATCAAACAATCAATCAATAAAGGCTACTGTGCTTCACCGACGTCCGGCTGCGCAACCTCCAGCGGAAAAATTCAACTCCGGCAAATCACTCGAAGACTGCCTTTGAAGACTGAATAATCTTCGAACAAGGGCTACAAAAATTTTGTCACGACGAAGTATGATCCCACTACAAGCTTTCGCCCAACTGTCTTGTTTGGGTGTAGGTGCCTCCCACTGCTGCACAGTTACCTCTGCGAAGATCGCCAGCGGGTACCATGCACTTTATCGCGTCATATAGAGCAAACTTCGGCCGTCACCTGCCTCACCGAACACCTCTCGCCCACTGCAGACCTGCGTTGCCGAGGCCGGGAAATTGTTCACGTGCATCATCTCAAACGTGTCGATAACCACTTGTCCTCAGGACACCTCGGAACACCTACTTGGCTTCGTCTTCGGCTAGGGGTTACTATGTATTGAAGAAGTAGTGGCTCATGCCAAGCTCCGTAGTGACATCGTAAGCGCGAAGCCGCAGAGGCTCAGGCAAGACGTAGTCACTGTTCTCGCTGGCTGGGCTTACGCTCCGGTGGTGCTGATGTAACCGTTCTACTTTTCTGGCTGTTTCAGTTCTTTACTATTCTAATACGTGAATTGGTGAGCGGTGCTTTTGTCACTGCGTCCCCTTTCTAGTCGTTGGTTAACTTTAAACCTGATTATCTCAAAGTTGTATTTTTTATTACCTAGGCAACAATTTTTTTCTATTCTCTAATTACACTTATAAATATATTTTCTTGTGATCTACTTTAATGCACAATGCGGCCGAATTGAGAATATCAAATTCTCAGTTTTTTTTAATTTCACAGATGCGAATTAATTAGAAGTTATTCCCTGGTAGTAAAAACGTCGCACAAATACAAGCATCAGTCTGATTTATGGAACCTGGTTCACTTAAAAGAGCGATAGTACGCAAGAAAATGATTTATGAAATATGTGAACATTCTTTTTATTCACTGCAAAGACGGTACTTGAGAATCACGAAAGCTGCGTGGGAAGCATAAGGTCTACCAAATGCCCTCAACATAACAGACTTCTTTGAAGTTCAGAGACAGTGTCCACTGCAACAACAAGATAACCTACATCTAATGGACGCGTTATGGACACTCTAAAACATGTCTCAGTTTAAAGAATATCTTTCTGGTAAATTGGTGCCTGAGGTTTTCTGTAAATTAAAAAAACCAGACTCCGTTTTACAGAGGCTCTCTAAACTTATTTTGTGTATTGCCACACACAGCACGCTTACATTTTTACGTGTACGTTATCTATCTGGTCATAAACACGGCAGCTCTGTTATCCTTAACACTGAATGAATTTAACTCAGATTACAGCGTTTCCGTTACTTGAAAAACCAAGAAAAAATGGTTGTTTCAGAACAGGGTGTCCGTAAATTATTCTGTTATTGAATAAAAACATAGAATTCTAGAGCTTCTGTCACATCAGAGGAAAAATTTAGACGCATTACGAAACGCAGAAAGAGAGTAACATGTCATGTTCTAGTAATAGTGCGACAACTTCAGGAAGAGTAAAAAGGGACAGGAAAGAGCGCTGACTCTCAACTGAATTTTATTGAAGGTGCTACGACCGCTCTTATACAGAGTAAAAAAAAGAGTGCTCATGCGCGATGGTACATGCGTGACCATGATAATATAATCTTAACTGAGAAAAGATTGATCTCTTTCTGAAACGATAAATGAAGGTTCACTAATGCGTTGATCCTTGGCTTTCCTGAAAAACAATGCTTCTAAAATTTCTCTTTTATTTTTTTGCTTCCTTTTTGCAAAAACCGTGCTTTATGAAGCATAGAAGTGCACTTGCATTCTTTTTACTGTACGACCATGAGACTACAATAGCCATTCTTAACATTTAACGTATGCTGTCTTTATCGATCGTTGAAGCATTGCCCTGTTTGTCCTATGTTTACTTTTCCACATGTCCATGGTATCTCATATACGACATTAGATTGGCATTCAGTATATCTATTCACGTGACGGATGATGCAATGTTGACTATTATTGTTGCTGTTTAGTACACAGACTTTTGTAAGCTTGCAAGGGGCGGAAAAGAAAAGATTAATTTCATATCTGCTCGCTTTTTCTCAAATTGTGAGGCACCTTATGTACACACGGTAAAACATTCAAAGGTCTTTGGTCATGCTGTCTTTCTCTTGTCCCATTTTGTTTATCTCAACTTTCTGCAGAAGGGTATCACAAACAGGTGTGAGGATGCTATTGGGATACCCAGCATCTTTAAGTCTTTTAATCTGGTTTTCTAGGCTGACTACCCTTGGGCTCACATGACTTCTGAAGGGTGGTGTTGTTCCTGTTGATACACGTGCTTTTGATTCCTCTGTTTGCTAATTTTGAATGCCCACTATGAAAAGGCGGGACATTCTTAGCACTCCTGGGCTGATAGCACCAACAATTATAGACATTATCACAAAAAGAAAGGCGAATGTCTAAGAATTCGATACCGTTGCTTTTTGGCGATTGAAATGTGAATTTGAGCCCCCTGGATTGTTCTTTGAATACGTTGAGCCGGCGTCAACGTTGTCATTAAAACACACTTGTTCAGATGTTTCTACAAGTATAAGGCAGTACAAGGTAGAGGAACGGTCGCTCTTGAGGTTAGTGTTTTTTTTTGTCTTGTCCAACCTTCTTGGGTTCATGTGAAAAGAATATGCAAGCTGGTAAAATCGCATAAATGGCGACAGATTCGGATGTACTACGAATGGCCTAATGTCCTTGTTAAAGAAGGGAGGGATCCTCCTCTTGATACTGCAAGACTGCCTCACTTCATAAGCTTTGCGAGGAATACAGCAGAAATTCTTCGGAAACGAACCCTACTCTTTTTACCGAGAAATAGAAACCAAAATCAGTCGCTGAGCAAGGTGACCAAGTTGGGGGTGCATCCTTGTAAAATGAAGTTGACAAGGTACTTAGGAAGTGACCGAAATACTGTTTCGAACCAATACTTGAACCCCTTCAACAGCTGGCTATGGCACGCACCTTGCGACGCAAAGTGAGTGACGAAGAAAGAAGCCATATCATAGCGAAGAGTGTCAACTGTGTTATAAAAGACTACAAGAAAGCCCCGAAATCGCCTCTGAAGGAGATAGCTACATATATGAAAGATAAAAATTTGGAAGTGGTACAGGCTGATAAAAAAGGCGGATTCGTGGCACTTCGACAATATTTATTTGAGTCAAAAGCCACCACGGCTTTTCAGAAACACTTCCAGCTCATCAACTTCGACCCCAAACAGCATAAGATGAAAGCGTTGAAGCTAATCAAGGACAAAAATTTCGACAACCTAAAGAAGTTAGTATGCAAGTCGAAAGAGGTTACTTTGAGGCCTTTTTCTTCTGCAAGACACAAGCTTGAGCATCATTTCAGAGTAATCGTTTTGGAGGGATTGCCTTGGCAGCAGCATGTAAGAAGATTTCTTCAAGACAGGTAAAAAAATTGACTTTTCAATATTCGTTTCTCATAAGGAGCTCCTCCGATCTGGTTCAGGAACATCGGGAAGGTTTTCGATACAACGTGGTGGGATTTCAAAGAGATGTTGTTGACTTTTATGACTCTGTTTTTTGTGATGGCCCCATTCTTGCTGTGAAGAAATGTTTTGAAGAACAGGAGGTGCATTTTCAGAATAATATAGGCTTGAACTCTGACAAATTTATAACGCTTTTCTTAGACATTCGCCTTTCTTTTTCTGATAATGTCCATACTTGCTGGTGCTATCAGCCCAGGAGTGCTAAGAATGTCCTGCCTTTTCATAGTGGGTATTAAAAATTAGTAAACAGAGGAATCGCCAGCACGTGTATTTAGGCCATACTTCAGAAGTCATGTGAGCACAAGGGGGAAGTCAGCCTTAAAAACCAGTATAAATGACTCAAAGATGCTGGGTATCCCAACAGCATCATCACATCTGTTTGCGATACCCTCCTACAGAAAGTCAAGATAAACAAAATGGGACCAAGAGAAAGACAGCATGACCAAAGACCTTTGAATGTTATACCGTACGTACATAAGGTGCCTCACAAGTGAGAGATAAGCGAGCAGATATGAAATTACTCTTTTCTTTTCCGCCCCTTGCAAGCTTTCAAAAATCATAGTACTAAACAGCAACAAGAGTAGTCAACCTTGCATCATCCATCACGAGAGTAGATTTACTGAATGCCAATCTAATGTCGTATATGAGATACCATTGACATGCGAAAAAGTAAACATAGGATAAACGGTGCAATGTTTCAATGATCGAACAAGACAGCATGCGTTAAATGGTAAGAATGGCTGTGGTAGTCTCATGGTCCTACACCGTAAAAAATGCAAGTGCACTCCAATGTTTCATAAAACACAGTTTTTTTCAAAAAAGCAACAACGAAAAAAAATAAAAGAGGGATTTTAGAACCATTTATTATCAGGAAAGCCAAGGATCAATGCATCAGTGCTACCTGAGTTATCCCTTCAAAAAGAGAGTATTTTTTTATCAGGCAAGGTTATATTATTATTGTCACACATGTATCGTCACGCATGAGCACTGTTTTTTTGTACTCTGTATAAGAGCGGTCGTAACACCTTCAATAAAAATCTGTTGACAGCGCTCTTTCTTGTCCTTTTTGTCTCTTCTTCAAGTTGTCGTGCTATAACTAGAACATAACCACGATGAACCAACTCACCCAAATTAAGCTCTTGTTAGCGCACCATGACACTCTCTTCCAGTGTTTTGTGGTGCTTAAGCACCTAAAACTTTCCTCTAAATGTTGTTCCAACCACCCAGCAACAAGGTCTTCGAAGTTCTCCTGTCAATTTTTTGTATTCTTGTTTACATTTTTGTCCTCGCTCACAGTGGAAAACACGTAGTGTCGTTTAATGGGCATATCTGTACTTCAATGGGCTGTTCTGCTTTTTTGTTATATTCAAGGAATTTTTACTGTTCTACAGGCCATAAGGTACACCTAGGTTTGGAGGTAACCTAATTTGCCACAGTTACCTTAAGCTTTTGCGGAATTGTGGGCAGGTGTGGATTACCAGTACTGTGAAAAATCTGATGTTTCATAGGACAGTCGATACTTAAGTTTTGAAAGCAGGGCGTCTCGTCATATTCAATGTACATATCAAGAATCGGTGTTCTATATCGCTTGGGTGTTTTTACATTTGACATTGCTGTTTTTAATTGCACCATAATGCTATTTTCAAGTACTGTGCACACCACTTCTGCTTCTGCAGGCAAAATACGTAAAGGCGACCCATTCAGCAAACCATGGCTCCAATTATTTGATCAAAATAAACAGGTGTAGTTAACCGGCTTGTGGCTTTCTTAAGGTCCTAAAACTGCCACATCAGCACTTTGTTTACTCCTGAAATAAATGCAAAAATAAAAAAAAGTGATCAGAACACATCCGTTGATCACAATGTACACACCCGTGGTTCTTGGAATATGTATATGCGCCTTGCTGTGCACATCACAGTTATTCCAGAAACCAGCGGCAGTGTGCTACAGGCATTGCCCAATTTTCTCTGATCACGTCCCCAGTCAGCAGCATTATTTTCAGAAACTCTTGTTGGCACCCTAAAGAGAAAATAGCACTTGAAACATGTGAAACTGCACACGCCAAAGACTATTATTGTATGCGTGTGTGTGAAGTGACTGGTGCACGAAACATGGCAATACAAATGAAACACTACCTAACAAGTAGCAGCCGCAAGCGTTTCGTTTGCTTTTGTTTTGTTAGTTGTTGTGTTGATTCCGTGTGCTGACTGGCACAGGTATTATACGATTATTTGCATCCACGTAGGTGAGTTGTTGACCTTTGTGCTTGCGTAGCATAGACAGCTGTCCTACCGAACTATACAGGCTCAGGTACGCCTTCATCTATGTTCGTGTAATATACACTTCGTGATCCCGATGGCTGCTTGGCGGCGCCACCGGCAGTAAGCACCTTTGCGCAAGGTCCGTTTCGTACTTCACAGTCGTAATAATAACTGCTTAGGTTTAATCATAACCACCAGGGGTTTGTTAACTCGCACAAACAATCTAAAACAGGGCACTCAAGCATTTCCACGTCCACTAAAATTATCCCGCGAACCTTGATTCAGCAGTGCAGCACCATAACCACTAGATCGACGTGGCGGGTGAATTCTGTCACAAACGGGCAGTCGTCTAACTTACGAGAAACACGAATTCCAGGAGAGGAATCCCGCTGTCTTTATGCGAAACACGCTTCTTGTGGTTTTTTTGCAAATCAGGTTCGCGTAAAAAGAGGAAAATCTTGTGACGTAGGCTTAGTCTATTTCGGGCTTTGGATGCTGGGTGCTTCGGACAAACGCATCCAGAAACGCACGTGTGCAAAAACGGCAGACATAGCAGCGCAGGGCACACCGCAGAAGGCGCACTTTCAGCGCGCGAACGTGTCGCTGTACGAAGGTACAACAACGACGAAAGAACGAAAAGCACGGAATGCGGCCAGCGTCTCCAATGGATGCGTCTAGTGTCTCTTGTAGGAAGGCCAGCATGTGGGGCCAAATAACACTGCACAACGTGCAGCGCGTTCTTAACAGTATGTACTGGGCCGTTTACTGCTAAATGGAATGTGGAAGCACACGGCGACCGCTCGGCACTATTGCTGGCAGAGACGCTGGACGCGTCGCTACGGCGGTGGCTGCATCCTCTTCCTCGAGCGTCTCGGCGCCTATAAAAATGGCAGCATATCCCCGGAGTGAATGATGGAGAGTAAGGCGAAGCATACGTCCATTCATTCGTTCTTGCTTCCGTCCATCCATGCGTGCGTCTGTGTGGCCGCCCTTGCGTCCATCCGCCCGTCCATACGCCCGTCCATGCGTGCGTCTGTTCATGCGTTCGCACGTCCATCTGTGCGTCCGTCCCTGCGTTCATCCGCGCATCCGCTCCTGCATCCGTACATGCACCCATCCGTACGTGCAGCCATCCTTGCGTCTGTCTATGCATCTGTCTGTGTTTCCGTTCTTCCACCTATTCAACACTCCAAGTACCACCATCTCGCATCTTTTCATCATATATTCCTCATATAGAAGCACCGTCATCCAGCGGACATTCCATAAACTAAACGAGAGGTGGCACACGCACACTTTCTTATGGCTTGCGCTTCAGGTCTACTTCCTACTTTTAAGCTCCTCGAGTTCATGGTATATACTAGTTCACTGTATTCATGGCACTGCGGCCCAACGCTCGCTAAAGCTTTCTAAAACCAAGGAGGTTACGCCCAGCGAATATAACGTAGCAACCTTTTACCCTCAGATAGCGCTCAATGTACATGCCAATGGCTGCTAAGGGGGCATGAGAGACAGGAGAATTCGCCTTTTAGTAAACGCCCACGCTGGGAATTTTTTATTGTTCAACAACACACTGAAGAAATCTCCCCCCCAGCACCACCATGGAAGTCAAAGTCTAAGACTGGTTACACATTACGACTGCAACTACTCCTACGAGGGACGAATGGGTGCCGCTTAAAAGAGCTTCGCCCCTAAAAATAGGACTACATGGGGTTCCTTAACGTGCACCTTAATCTGAGCACACGGGCTTGCAACAATTCCGCTTTCATCGAAAATGCAGTGGCCGCAGCCGAGATTCCGTCTCGCGACCTGCGGGTCAGCAGCCGAGTACCTTTAGGCACTATAACACTGCGACGGGGCCACTCATTTTGTGCTCACATGGCTTCTTGAGGACCGTCGTAAGGGAAGACATTGCAATACCGTTTTTTTACGGTTTTAACGTGCTTCGACTTGATGTTTACCAGTAGTTTTGAAGATTTCACATAACTGTCACCAAACATGGTACTTTTGAAACGTTAACAAAATGTCGCATTGTTTGCTATTATGCTGAGGCATAATAGAATAGTAGCGTTCACCCCTTTGTTCATTTAGTACATTTATATCACTCACTGAGCTTACGGTGGCTTCACAGTACTTACTTTTACAAAAAATCAAGTAATCCTCTCCATAACTAAACACCTTAAACAAGGAATCACCTAAAGCGCCTTCCAAACGTTTGTAAATTTTCCTAACCTGTAAAGTGCGAAGAACCGGAGTAACCTTATGACCAGTGCGAATTCCTGATTACACACACCTTCCTTCCAACCTAACAGAGTGGACTTTAAATTTGTGAGAAGAATTTTCGAGAGATCACGTAAAAGCGTCATTTACCAGTAAAGGCGCTCTTGTGCCATGTTTGTTAATGCAGGCATTAACACTCGTCGACAAGTCCTCATGCGGCAAAGAGTAATTAATGTCGTCAATATTCATTACAAAATCTTCACGGCCACTGAAATTATCTTCGGTAAAAAATAGAACTGGAGCCTGAAAAGCGTCTGAGGAACTCGAAGATGTCACGCAGTTCTCAAATTGAATAATTATCGTGCATTTCCAAGTCCCTTTTTCTGAAACAATCACTTGAAAAGCAGTCTCGTTCCCATGAGTTCTCGCTGCATAAAAAAAGAAAACAGTTTTAGAGCAACCTATCTTGCTCTCTTGACGTGAGGTCTACGTACTATTTTCTCACGGTTATGTCTTGAAACTGTCAAAAGGCACGTTGGCTTACTACAGAAGGTTTAGGTCTTACTACCCTACAGCTGTTTTATAGCTATCAATGCTTTTTTCTGTGAACATTATTTCCACCATACTTACAAGGTACTCTTTCTTATCTGAAATGATTAGCCTGAGTTTCTTGTTCACACAATAACTAACCAAAGCCCGAATAGGGCCAGCACAGTTAAGATGCATGCTAGATTCTTTTGTACTGAAAAGGCAGTTATATGTACAGTACGAGCGTTCTTCTGCAGGAAGTAGTGCAGTGACGGCCAACTTAAAATGTCTTTTAGTGGACATGCCTAGTGATACAGGTATTAGGCACTAAACACCATTGAAACGATCCGCATGCGATGTTCAATAATGCGGATGGTTTCCGTAAAAATACATATGTTTCCTATATACTACCCAAGTATTTCCGTAAGAATACATATGTTTCCTATATATTTTCTATATATATCTGTAAGATTTTCACGAAACATACGGAAATATTGGACACCGCATACGGATCGTTTCAATAGGTCTTAAGTCTTTAATAATAGACTTATAATTTGCTTATTTGAAAAAAAAACTTTCTTCTGTTTAAAAGAACAACGAAGTTGTCGCCCAAGTACGGTGTATTTTTTCACGGCCTTGCTCTACCAACGACTGGCGTAGGTGATGACATGCTCGGCATCATCGAAGCGTTGCATGACCACGGCGCCGAGACCGATGCCACTAGCGTCAGCGTTCTGTCGTGGCAAATGGGTCGAAATGGTGCAGTATGGGTCCAGACGTTAGAAGGATTTTAAGTTCTCAAAACGAGGTATCACACTCCGCTGTCAAGATAAAATTCTTATTTTTGCAAAACAGTAAAGTGAATGGATAGGCAGTATCAGCAATCTTGGGCACAAACGGCGGAAGTATGAAACCCAGAAAACTCCTTAGTTCGCGTTGTGACTGCGGTTGTTTGAAACAGGTAACTGCAACAACCTTCTCAGGGTCTGGGCGCACACCATGCTAGTCTACAAGATGACTAAGTACAAGTGCTTCTCGCTTACCGAAGTGACAGTTCTTACAGTGCTGAGTAAAAGCAGCTCCTTCAAGGCATGTTAAAACAACGTCAAGTCAATGGTTGGGTTCAGCAAAAGTGCGTCCGAAAAATGACCATCTCCCATTTGAGACCACCCAGTACCGTGTCCATAAACCTTACAAATGTCGCTGGGGCGTTGCACAAACCGAACGGCATTACATTGAATTCAAACAATTCCATCCGCCGTGACAAAAGCGGTTTTCTCTTTGTCGGTGGAATGCATAGGTGCCTGCCAATAGCCCGATAGGAGGTCCACAAATGAGAAGTAAGATGCCGAATCAAGACAGTCAACAAAGTCGTCTATGCGGAGAAGCGGGTACACATCCTTTTTTGTCACCGAATTTAGACGTCGGTAATCGACGCAAAACCTCCAGGACCCGTTTTTTTTCTTCACGAGGATGACCGGTGCAGTCGAGGGGCTAGAAGAGTCTTGAATGACGTCCTTAGCCAACATGTCTTCCACCTGTTCGGTGATCACCTTTCGCTCCGATGCAGACACACGGTATGGTTTCTGCCTTATGGGATGCGCGGACCCCGTGTCAATCCTGTGGCGAGCCCACGTATTAGGAACACACACTTTGGCAGCGTCCTCGGTGAAATCAAACAATGAAGCATGCCTGCTAAAGACGCTCACCAGGGCTTCACGCTTCTCAGAGGGTAGTGCCTTGCTAATCATGTTCAAAATTGGCGAACAGTCTTCGGGGCCACCAGGGCTATTCTCACGCGCACGGGATTCATTCGAGGCATCATTGCTTAAGGCGTCGACATTAAAGCTCTTATCCGCTTCAAACGAGACAAGTCACATACCACTTGGAAGCACAACAGGCTGGTCAGACAACTTTGACACCCACAATGTTCTGGTGCCACAGGCCACAGACACAATACAGAGAGGCACCAACACACCCTTCTTTTCGATGATTGATGGCATCAGCTCAATAACAGCGTGAAATACATCGTTGTCGGCACTAGCAACAGTAACCTGAACGCTTTATAACGAACGGGGCAGTACGACAGAATTTTAACAGAGGGCGAGAGTGCGCGAACAAGTAGCAGATTGGTCGGCAACGAAAGGAGAGCAAAAAGCTCGCCGGTACCGCAATCAGGAGTCTCGCCACACTGTTGCAGGAAATCAAGACCCTGAATCACACTATGCGTTCATTTAGTGAGCGCTGTGAATTCGGCTTGATAGACGCTATTAGAGAAATAGACGTTCGCGGTACACACACCAAGAAGTCGTAGCAGTTCTCCACTATAATGTGAGCACGAACCGTGCTCGCATTATACCTCTTGAACGTCACCTTATGGCCTGATTGGGTTTTGAAATCCATACTCATATCGGAGGAACATTCTTCCGTGTCCACTAAAGCTGTCAATGTAACATTGTCTACAGAAACACAAATCTTGTAACGACGCATAGTCACTGGCGGAGGCGTAGCCGCGTATGGGTGATTATGACTGGCGACCTCACCTCCATCAGTCGCGCTGCCTAGCTTCCCGGCGGCGGTGAAGTGGGACGTCATCTAGGAGATGGGGATCTTCGGTAGCGTTAAGGTGGTGGCGTCAAGCTCCACACAGACGATGGTGAGTCACTGCTGTGATTCCCCCGATGGCTTTGCCTGCTGTCAGAGTCTTAGAGCCAGGGTGTATCGGGAACGTGCTGATTGCTGCGCCCGTTGAAAGTGCGCGGTCGTCTATAAGACGGTGCTGCCGTGTGATGGTGATCAGGGCAGAATCGGGCGACATGACCACGGATGCCAACAGTTAAAGCATATGGGACGTTCGCGGGGTGCGCTGATGTCAGCAGGAGGGTGAATGGCCGGGCTGTTCTATACCTGAGGTGGTCTGCGTGCGTATTCGTCATCCAATGGGTAGTACAGATGCATAGTTTGGCTTAGCTCTCGACGACGAGGCGCATAGTTGTAAGAATGAAAGGAGGCGGCATTGATTGTCGTAGCGCTTAAGTCACAGAGAGGAAAGGGTTCTTGGACATTACCCAATGAGCATTTAAACACCGATTGACGTCCACTGTGCAACCACTTCTGGATGTCTCGGTTGTCCGCTAGTCGTCCGCGATTCTCCGATAGCCGTACAGCGGACATTCGCAGAACTCTAAGGCACATACTAATTGGCGATCCAGCGGGTGTACGGTGGGTGTCTAGGCAGATATGCGGATGCTCATGCGACGGTCTTTTTTATTGCTTTCATTGCCGAATCTCCGCCAGATATCCGTATTGGTAAACCACGGACCGTTATTGGACGTTCATTCCTACTTACAATGCATGCTTGAATAATTGTGCATTAGGTCATAATGATCGAAGAGGTGTCATGCAAACACAAACACAAGAACAAACAAAAATTGGTGTTTATGTTGTTTCGTTCACTGTGTTCATATTTGCACGCCACCTTAAATGAAGAGTTGCCTCCGACCATTTATATTAAGACTTGCATCATTGAAAACTCTGTGCATGGACCAAAAAACACCAAAAATTATTACAACAGTCGATGTAAACTTTCATAAAATGAGCCAACGAAAACTTTTCACGTTTATTTAGAGAAAAGGACGTAGGTTTTTTATGAATTGAAAAGTGATACTATGCAAGTGTCATAAATTATAATACACAAACGCATCTCTTCAATGAAAACACAGGAAACCTACAACATTATGGAATTTCGCTTTACAGTAATCATGAGCAGCATATAATCATAGCAAACACATATAACGGTTGAAGGTGACAATTTGCCCACACTATAAAATTAATAAAGGATTATAGATTTAGGAAATAACATCCATTCCACATGAAATAACTAAACCATGCTTTCAGATTACAAGTTTGTGTACGTAGTCCTGCCAATCCTGATGCACTTCTGAAATCGGTGGTTCTTGAAAGCATCAACATACTGCCTAAATCACTTAAAACAAGTAGGGCAGAATCAGATATAACATTTTTAATGTCAAAGGATGCTTCAGGTCTTTCACAACGTTAGTACACTCTAGGTAATGAGAACTGTCTACCCTTGTGAGCAAAAAGTAATTTCAAACTGCTGCTTTAAATAATTAAGATATGCCAATTATCATATTTAAGCGGATATGGTGAATTTTGCTTCAAGCGATAAGTAAAAGGTTGCTCGATTTCATTGGCTCCACTAAAAACCACTGCTGTAAATGTTGACATACAGAGGCATGGCAGCAGGTTTGGTGAACAAAAAATATTTACACATCATTTCTTCGGTTGCAAATTCAGCAAATGCTAACAAGATAAATAATTTTGGTTGGAAAGGCATTATGGGCATACTAATAACATGCCATTGTTCAACAATGTTTCTTTTCTAGGTTTATTGTTAACAGAACTACAACAAGAAAATCCATCAGTATAAATAAGTCATGTAGTAGTGACTCACTTGACACGCACAAGCTGGCAATCAGTATTCCATCACGTTTCATTTGTTCGAGTTGCAAAAAAAAAATATGAATATGACAGTACATTCATACCCTGTACAAGTAAGACCTAAAGTTTTTTCACTGTGCTATTTCTAGTTAGGGCAGTATTTGGGAACAGCAGACAGTGTTCTCATGGGATGCGCAGACATGAATTAAGCTATAGCAAGAGAAGCTGAAATGTGACCATCTTGGAATGCACTACAACACACATTATCACTTCCGCTAGAAAATGTCATGACAACATAAAATGCAAATATAAGCTGGAATGATGATGCTCACAACCACCTAAAACCTACGCTGAGCGGGAAAAAAATGAATACAGTGTTGCGCATGACGGGGAAAATGCAGACAGTCGTCACGCTATGGCAGCAAGCACGAAAAAACAGCCAAATGATTAGAATGATATGATGTTTGCAGCAAAAAATACTGAGGTGGGACAAAAAGGCTAAACACAAACTATATGTGCCGCTTGCTTGCAGCAAAACAGCAACCCTGTTCGAGTTGCAAAGAAGACTATGAAAGAAAAGAATTAAAACATTACAGTACATTCGGACCCTGTACAAGTAAGGCTTACAGTCTTGGAGCTGTGCTTATTCTTGTTAGAGCTGTAGTTTGGGAACAGCAGACAGTGTTCTCTTGGGATGAGCATACATGAATTAAGCTATATCAACAGAAGCAGAAATATGACCTTAATGTCACAGCAACACAAAATGCAATCATAAGATGAAATATTGATACTCACAATGACCGGAATCCTATGCTAAGCGAACAAAAAAATGAATACAATGTTGCACATGACGGAAAATAAGCAGACGGTTGTCACTGCATGGAAGCAAGCACGAAAAACAGTAAAATGGCTAGATTGATATCAAGTTTGCAACAAAAAATAATGAGGTAGACCACAAAGGCTAAACTTGAACTATATGTGCCCCTGATTTGCAGCACACCAGCAACCCTACCCTTTTTTTCAAAAACGCAGATAAAATGTTCTAAAATTACACACCTGCAAGGCTCAGCAGTGACCTTGTCACTGTTCTGATGGCAGGCTATGCATTTTTCGGACTTCACAGGTACAATGAGAAAGTTATATAAACAGAGGCGTAAATGTGACAACCTTGCTTAATACACCACTGCTTACTCATGAAAAAAAATGATAATTTAGAGAAATATAGCATCAAAATGTTATTCCACCACATTATATTACCTAAAAGTTGTGCTTTTTGAAAGAAAATAAATACAATGGTATAAATGACTAGAAAGAAAAAAACAGCATTCCTGCTAACAAGCAACCAGAGGTGGTAACAGGACAGGAGGGGATGATGTTTGCAACAAATAAAAAGTTCAAGTGAGACAGAAAGGCTTAAGATGAACTATGCGTGCCACTGATTACCTACACACTTACCACTATTTAACAATAAATGTTAAAATGTTTGCAGATAGAAAGCACAGCATGCAATGACAAGGTCACAGTCCTGGTGGTAGCCAATATATGGATGGGTCCCAAAAGGTGAAGCTTCTTGTTATTGAGAAAGCAGACATTTAGGTTGTAGAGGGTTTCTGATATAATACAAAAAGAATAATAAGGCATAGATGAGGCAGGCCGGTTTCGAAATTCGACGAGACAATGTGATGTCACGTTCACCAAG